>NC_090659.1:32840244-33186498 GCF_013368605.1 Nyctibius grandis
ATAATCTTACTGTGAAAGAAACTGAACATCCTGAACAGGTACCAAGTAATTTTAACACTGCTTGCAGGTAGGTCCAATTTTAGAACCTGACATGACAACAGCTCCAGGTGTTTCCTTGGTATGTTGCAACTCCATATTAGAGCAACTCTGAGCTACTATCTGAAACAGGTCACAATTTCTACTGTGACATGAGGCAACTCACGATGAAAGAGATGTTAAGGGAAGTTCTAATCCAGAAAAATCAAGGGTCAGGGACTACAGAATGTACATATAGCCTCTAAAAGTTTTGCTTAAATTCCTTAAAAAACTTGTTTAAAGAACAGTCCTGAAGTCACTAAATTGAACCACACACAGCTCTGAGCAACCTGCTGTAGCTGACACTGCTTGAACCAGGGGGGTTGTACTAGATGATCTTAAGAGGTCCCTTCCAACTTAAATGACTCTGTAATTTAAATTGGAATTATCAATTGGAATTATTTTAATTGGAATTAAAATTCATGTAAAAGAGAATAAAAATTGCTCCTTTTTGCCAAGGATGAAAGATAGTCATTTGTGGAAGTGGGCTACTCCAAATGAATTTGCAGATTGCTTCAACACAATTGTCTGCTTTGCATCTGTACACCTGACAGTTCCCTGAAATGAGTTAAGTGTTCAGAGCAATGTGATAAAATTACAGGAGCACTTATCTTTCAACTAGCATATCTCTGTCGTAATTTACCATTAGAGCAGTCTGATAATTCTCCTTACAATTGCAAAAAAATATTTTGAAAAATAGATAAAAAGATAAATCTTAAAGTACCGACAGACAATGTGCATTTTGCATTTGAAATAAAGACCATAACAGCAAAAACAAGTCTGAGCAAGAATGGCTGAAGATTTCAGTACTGCAATCTAAAAGACGACCTTCTCTTTTCATGCTAAGTTACTTCCCCTATATCTGTGTATGCAGCACTGATAGCCCTTTCTCCCTTCATCTTTCTGAAAGAACAAGTCAGTAAGTATTTTAATCTAGGACAGTTTTTATCATCAATTTTAATTTGCTTTACGTGTGGCAACAAAACATATTCTAATGGGCAAAACTTATTACCACAGCTGTTATTTCTATATTTTAATAATACTTCACAACTGAGTACACTTATATAAAAAAGACAAAGCAATCAGATGGCCATTACTTGTCCTTGAGGTTTTTTGGTCTCCTTATTCTCCATAGTAATCATTCTACATAAAATTGACAGCATAATATTCAAATAAATAAATCTTCTGCAACAGCCATTTCTGATCAAAAGTCACTTGTTCTTTTACATCTTCTAGGCCATTTGCCAACAGATGCCAATCAATGAAACAACTTCTAACCATTCCCCAGGGAAAACAGGGACTGTGGAAGCAGAGAGTCAGAGGTCTCTTCCAATCTGATTCATTCTGTGATTCTGTGTAAACAGCTACTAAAACTCAATGACCAAACTATGTAAGAATATCTATTACTGTCCTTTTGGCTTTAGGTTTTGTTTTGTCTCCTTTACTATCATTAGTCATTTCTTAATATGTATTGCACACTATAAAACATTGACCCTTTGCTACCGCACAGTCTTTTCATATACTGTGGTATAATTCACCATCTCCCAGAACTCTGAATCAAAGTATCAGTATGGATCCTAGCAACAACAAAAGGTTATATAACTATTTTTAAAATGCCAGCCATCCTGTTCATAAATGCTCACATGACAAGTAACAGTTACTGCTTTCATAGTGTCTCCAAAATAAGTAATGATGTGTCACAAAGGATTTATGCTTGCTATGCAATCGATCTTTATTGCACAGTTCCTCTAGCGGCACAGAATTGTGTTTCTTCTTTCTTTATCATATAGTCCCCACCCCCACTATAGTAAACAATCCGCATCATTGCTGTTCATCTGACACGCTGAACAGTGTCCTTAGCTTAAAAAAATAGAGAACATTGGAGCTGAACCATCCCTGTGGCCAAGCATGTGTTCAAGGTCACTAACAAGACTAGTGTTCCTTCCAATAAGATCATTCTTCAGGGTTTTTCAAATGAAAACTATACATTGAAAATTACTCCATAGCAATGCAACACGTACCACATTCTGTAGGTAAAGAAACACGCAGTAAATACATGCTTCCCATATACTGTTGGCATCAACAAAAAAAAAGGTTCAAAACCATATACTAAAGGAACACTCTAATATCCTGAATATGCAAAATGTTACTAAATAAGTTAATTGTTAACTCCTTCATTTCAGTATTCCTTCATTCACAAAAAGCAAGCCCTGCCTCTTCGCCTAACAATAATCAGGTGGGGTTTTTAATTCATAAATTAAGAAAGAAGGATCATACCAAAACCAGCGCAAATGGCTTTGCCAGAATTGGCTGAAGGATGCGGATATGGATACTTTTGCTGTCTAACGAAGGTGCTCAAGAACACTAATTGCTCTTTTAACATCCTGGTGCCATGTAGTATTAGCAAGCCGTAAAACTTTTCTATGGGCTATATTAATTCCAGGAGGCCTCACGGTTCTGTCAGATAGATAGCAAAAGTTCAGGACAGAGAGAGAAAGCATTGAAGGAGGCAGAGCATTTACAGAGTCTTCACATCTCTAGAGCGTCTAGACCTCCCTCCCAGCAGGCATAAGCAATCATTTATCTCAGCTGACCTCATTACTATATATTCAAGGGTATTGTTGTTGAAGTTTTTATGTCTTTAAAAGAAATGTGCAAGTAAGACAGCAAATAACACCCTCCCTCACTGACACATGCTATACAAGATGTATTCCTTGAAAAGCAATCATAATCAGGCAAAATCAAAAAAACTGGATACACCCAGTTAATTCATTTTTCAACTACGAAGAGGAGGTTTTAACATCAAAAATAAAACTTATTGATTTCTACTACACATTAAAATGGGGAGGAACAACCATCTTTAAATTGAAACAAAGAAGGTGCAAAAAGTAAACTAAAACATCTTCTATTCTTAGGATAAAAAGCAGAAGAATATCAGCGTTAATAAAATCAACAGGGAACGAATGAATAGATCAGGACATATGAAAGTTGCCTGAGAATGAACAACAGGGATTTCTGTTTATCTCCATTGTGTATTTAACTGTAAAGGTTTCCCTTCATCTTTCTCTCTCTCCTCCCTCAAAAAGAAAAATGTTTCAGAGTTTTCCCCATTCAGTCCCACAGCTACAACCACAAAAAAGACTGCATATTTATATGCCAATTCAGAACAAGTTTTTTTAAACAATCCTCATATGAAATAAGGCTCATCTCTTAATCACATCATGATGCAAAAATATTCCCATCCCCTCAATGCAGTAAGAAAGGTACATAAGTCTTTGCTTAGGACTGACTTTCACTATACTTTTGCTTCTTGGCACCAAACAGAGAAACAGAAAACGGTTTTCATAGTAATGACAGTAGTCCTAATTGTTCCAGCTTAAAAAATTCTTGCTCATAGACGTTAATCTTGTACATCAGATAGACATAGATAGTCTTTAAATACTATTTCAAGTTCTGTGTAACCACCCAATAAGCCACAAGCCTCATTAATTAATAATGGAAAACTAACATTCTGTAACAGAGTGAAAACAACAGCTAGGGGGCATTAATATCAATTGACACAAACTCCTATGGCTTACAAGAAGCATATCCTTTAACTGCTGTAAATGCCTTGCTCCAAGCTCAGTGTACTTGGAGTACTGTATATGCGAGAGTTCTGCCTGTAAATTGTATAAGAAAAAAAGAAAAACAGATATATGTCTATTCATTTATTTTCTGAACCATCTGATTACTATTCAGTGCACATCATATCCAATATGATATTCATCAACTAATTACTTTTTGACAAGAATCCAAAAAGAAAATACTTAGGCAATCAAAACACAGGCAGAATGAAAAAGAGAATGGCACCACTGAAGGAGAGACACTAAGAAGAACAGGGTGATTTATGTAGCGCTACGCACATAGGACACCAAGTCTCACCCAGAGGGTTACAAAAAAAAAAAATAAAACCAACAAATACTCAAATACTGGGTACCAGACCCCTGTTAAGCCTCAGAACTTAATTGTGTGCAATTTCTGAAAGTGTTTTTGCCACGTAAACTGGATTTTATTTATATATATATATATAAAAAATTATTTTCTGTAAAATAGTGACAATTCAATTATTAGGTACAAACAATTAAACTAATTTCAAAAATTCTTCCTACCTGAAAAGAGTTCTCAAACTGTCTTGACTTCTGTAGTTAATATTCCTTACATATAGCACAGGTGAAGAATTTTCATTCCATGGATTTTATTAATTTTTTATTTTATGTTTCTAATAAATTGTTGAGTTCTCATTACAACATTTGTCATGAGGCGTAAAATGTTGGCTTTGTTGATGTTAAGGCCTACATTGCACAGATTACGTGCTCCTTTTCCAGTTAAAAGAAATGTTTTTGAAAAATAAAAACTGTCTTGTTTGTGTAGAGATATCCTTTATACAGTTGATGTTATTCTCTAAAATATACATATTCTTACATGAGAAATAATTCATAAAAATTCATAGAGGGCCATAATTTAGAAAAATATCTGCTTATAGTTCTTAAAGACTATGGAATTTGTCAAACAGAATAACTACTTTAGATTTCCAGTCTGTTCCTCAGAATTCCACTAGCTTTAGAACAAAAAAAAAATCTTGAATTATTTTTACCTAGTTAAAATTCTTATTTTGCTCCTACAAAAGTAACTAAAATTCAGAAATATCAACATCACAATGTCAAAGCTCTTTAGTTCCTTTTTTCATAATGTTGATCTTCCACACAAATACAAACAGAACCACCCATGTTCATTCATAAAAGCTAAGGCATAGAAATACTAGACATCAAAAAGAAAAGTAATCTTCTGCTACATGACGAAACACTTCTATAGACTTTAATCTCATAATAATGATGCAAAGGATCTCATATATATCCTAATTGCCCATCATTGGAAAGACTGTACTTCCAGTTAAACTATTCCATCACAGAATAAATTTGACCTAGAAAAGAAAATTTCCATTCACAATAGCAGAACTGAACACAGAATATTAATTAATTAACTCATAATGCACAATAATCTGTAGAAAAACAGAGAACTACAGACAGTAATTACAACTCTCACCTTTTTTGATACAAGGCAACACCAGATTGCTGTTAGGCAATGTGAGTGTATAAAATGCCACTACACTAATACTGTCTAATTATACCAACCATGTCATAATTCTTTATGTAATAAAATCTTTTTACATAATCTTTCCCCAATTCTCCCTTTTAACAGATTTGTCCCTTAACAAAAAAAAAAAAAAATTTTCCTTCCTTTGTCCTTTCAGCATCTTTGGAGAAAACTACCAGATGGCAATGCAGCGTTCAAGTATTTTATTTAACATACATGTTATAGGGAAAAAAAATCTGTACAGATCAGTATGAGGCTCTCTTTCCTAACCTACTTCCTCTTTGATGAATATTAAATAATTCATAAGCAAAAACTCTATTCACCACAAGTAAGCAATCAAATACCACTCAACCTGAAAAGAACAGACTTTAAGAAACCTAAGTTTCCAAGGATGTAAAACCACACGGCTAAAAAAATCTACGATTATTTCAAACTATGAAACAAGATAATTTCAGGACAAATCACTGAAAGGAAAACATTTAGAAATGCTTTAGCCTAAAGTTCTCAAAATACTATCAAGGACTGCATTGAGCAACAGATACCCAATGGACTGGACAAAAAGTAAAACTATACACTTTTTAGGCATATTGTAAATTTACATGAAGTTCAGCATTATGCTCAAAACCAGGCATTATTTCCTATGCTTTTGAGGTTTAAGCCAATTACAATAAAACCATGTGCTGAACAAATTCAAATATATCAGCTTTAACTATTTATTCTTGCTTTGCATAAAGCAGGACATGGTGATCAAACAGAGGAATTGTTTCATAAAGTGAGACGCTTTGAGATATTCCAAAAAGCCGAGAAGTAGTGCAAGAGTCAGCTTTCCGTTTAGCAGGTCACATCTGATATCCACTATGTGCCAGATGAAAGTTCATCTTTGCAGTTGCTGTTGTAGGCTCTGAAGCCTCTCCAGAAGTTCATGAGGACTTCACTGAAAACCTAAAATACCCAGTTAAGAACCATTATGTCTACTCTGAAGTCAGTGGTTGGAATTGCAAAGCTTAAGGCAAAGGATCTTTTCTTCCTTGCTTGAGAAGGCATTAAAACTTGTAGGTGTTGTGCATTCAACTATAGTTGACAGGAAAAGTTTAGGTGTGGTTAAGCCTAATTTAGTTTATGCATACATGGATATCGGAAGAAGTCTCTTGCCTCACTCATATTTATTTATGGAATTGTTACTAGAACTGCTCATCCAGCCATTCTTATGTAACAAACACAGTTATTATATGCACTAAATGTAAAATAAATCCATGCTATGTTAAAGACTAATTTGAAGCTGTTCATTGTATTACAGAAATTATTTGAAGTATTAACTGGAAAAAAAAAGATGTATCTTCTGTCAGACAGAATCAGAATCATACATGCAAGATAAGGTGTTAAACAGGTATGTCACACAGCTGTGAGCAAGCTAATTTAAAGCATGTTTTTCTGCTAATGTAATAAATATTTGATTAATACTCTTCCCTTTATGCCCTATATCATTATATTTAACTAATGAATAGCACACAGTGGTAGAAAGATTCAAGGACTGCCTTTAAGTAATGTCATTTAAGTGCTTTGCATAATGACAGCTCTCATGATCAGAGATTTAATCAAATGCAGCACAACCTAAGCTTTCTCTTGCAATTTTTTTTTTTAACCTGTTTTTCAACCAACACAAAGACAAGAATACTATACTGATCCTAATTGTTTACACATATAGGTAATTCTCTGATATAACTTCAGTCCTGAAAGCCAATAGATGGTCAGAATTTTTAGAAATAAAACCAGAATTTGAGCCTACAAATTATTCCACACTTCTGGCATGCTGTGAATCCTCACTGACTTTCTGAAGGTAGGTTTTCATGTCCTTGACAGATCAGAGAAGTGGTTGGAAATGTATTTCTGTCTGATGGAGAAACTCATACTTTTATTAATCACTATCTTTTTAGCATAGCTGATAAAAAACTTATAAAAGAAGAGAGCTGAAGCACTCTAGCAGGAAAAATCCAACTGACAGTATAGAAAAGACATACTTCTATGGATAGAGATCTTTTTAACATAAAATACTGAGTTAAATATATCAAGAACACAAGATTTGTGTTTTCAGGTTTGGTACTTAGAAATAAGCTCAACAAGAGTGAATTAGAAGGAATAAGTCACAATCAGGACAACTATTTAGCATATTAATGCAACAACTTCTTTACTTTTAATACAGTCCTTTAATTCATAACAGAGAAGGAAGTACATAAAAGCAACACTTCTCTAAAAGGTGGATACTATTACTCCATATTTATAACATCTCATAAGTATAAAAATATGCCAACCTCTTTATTTTGCTATTCCTTTTACTTTAATGCTGATATTTCAAGGATGAAGTGAGCTCACAAGTAGAACTGAATAAAGAGACGTAAACCATGTCCTCACCAACCTCTGCCTCTGGTTAACATGTTCACATAAAACTAAAGTCCTATTTTCCAAGTTGATTTTTTTATTTTATTTCCAACTGTAAATTGCATTAGTTTTAGGAAACCATTTCTATTTTCACAGTACAGATAAATAAATCTTATTTTGCTAAAACTTCTGTTAAAGTAAAAAAGGTTTCCTTTGTAGAAACACTTCAGGATTGCAAAATAGGCCTCCCAAGCACCCAAGGGATGAAAAAACCAAACCAAACCAAAGAACAATAACAACAAAAACAAACCAAGAAGCATCACACATTATTGTATTCCACCTACTTCTGTGGAACTTCCTCAAGTCGAAAGTCACTAAACAACACGACCAAAGGCAGAAGGATCTGAGATTTCCGTAAACCAGAGATTTTTCTTTTGCACATACAGCATGACAAACAGCCTTCTTGGTGATACAGCTAATTGAAAATATATATAGGATAAGTAGATCTCATGCAAAAACATCAAGAACCCCATGTTACAGTAAGGTATGGTCCAAAGATTTTCAGTGCAGTTTTTCCTTCTTATTGCAGCATCAGGATGAGAACGTATTCTGTACATCTTAAAAAGTATTGTACACTCTTTCTTTGCTGGAGAGCAATTATATTACTTTCCCAAACAGAAATTATAATGTATATTTACCACTTTTCCTTGCATTGGTTAATCAGAGGAAGAGTATACAGGAAAAAATGATGAAATAAAATGCAAAGACAACCCAAGTTCTTATTATTGTCACATTCAAGTAACAGATATCTGATGACTTGCTATTTTTTTTTAGTTCCTTAAAAATGGATGTCATTGTAAAAGTTACTTTGAGATGACCAATGATGTTTACACTAAATTTGGTTTAAGGGGCCTTGACTTAAAGCTTACAAGTATTAAATCTTAATCAAAGAGAACAACCTCACCCAGACACATTCAAAAGATATCTATGATATCTATCTAGGCTTCAACATCGTATTACAAAAACATCAACCCATTACCAACTCTTTTGCTCTGCACACAATCCATATATTCCAGTTTTCTTGAGTTTAAATAACCCCAAATATATTTTAATCTCAAGTCTTGGCTGAGGAATACCTTACTTTATAGTGGTACTCCTTATTTGCCTTCCCTCCATCTACATTTCCAGTCACTAAAATATTGGAGACATGATCAGTTTCATAATGTTACAAATAAAATCCCCTGAAAATACAAGATATGAATTAAGCTGTTGCCCAAAGTATATAATGACTTTTGTCCTCCCTAAGAACAATTTTACAACAGCTACCAATCAACTCCAGTTGGAAACAGATTTAAAAAAATACAAAAAGAAATCAGAGCCACACTTCCAGAACAGTACAACAAAAGCTACCTAAAACACTCTAATGCCAAAAGGAAAATGACTAGTAACAACAAACCTAATTAACTAATTCCATCAACGTGGGATTAAGACTTCCATTAAGGATTTAGTTTCCTTTAGTGCCATAAAGATAGTCTGCAGAAGTAGTATCCTATAATCTTTTTCATTACTCAATGAAAAGTGAAAGAAGGGAAAATTAGAATTTCAGGGTGACAGACAGAAAACAAACCCAAAACTACCCAGCTGTCTCAGTATTGGTGTTCCCTTTTTTCACATATGAAGATAATTCATCTATAGTAACAGTATGAAAGACGTTTGGTAAACATGTCACCCTCTGCTTGGTTTCTGAAAAACTACCTGTATTTGCTGAATTAAACTCTTCAACCATGTATCAGGTAGCCCTTTCAAAACCCGATTTTGCTCTTCACTTTTCATGGATATTAAATTTAACGTGCTTGATCTATTTGTTGTATTACAAAAATCAGTAAACTAAAACAAAATTGCATGATCTTAATTTCCAAGAGATTCTTCACCATAAAGTATAGAGTAAAACAGATAAATCTAGTAGCTCACATTAACAACACTGGCTGCAACAAAGTCTTTTAAGTAAATTAAATAGTTCTGGGAATAACTTTCCTTCAGCAGATGAATTGTTGCATTGATTTCACATTACATATCTGATTTTAACTTTTTTAGTTTTTTCACCAAGTTCACATGACACAGCATAGTCTAAAAATATATAGAAGCTACAATTTTTTTTTCTGCAGAATTTGAATTCCTCTTAACTATGTTCCAAACCACCACAACATCTTAGTATATATTTGCAAATATTAAGCACTTCTTTCCAAACCACATCGTAACCACAGAGATAAAGATTTACTTACCTGATCCCCTTTTGGTCACAACCTTCAAGCTCTGAGTTAGAGTAGCATACAAGAGAATCAAGTTGGGAATAGGAGATTTCATCTTCTGTCTTTCCGTGGCTGCTTCCTAGAGTACCAAAAAGAAGGAAGAAACACTGATTTTATATTGGTGCTGAAACAATCTTGAAGTAACTAATCATAATACTGACATTGTGGAAAAGCTGCATACAGTATTTGTGAGCAATTCAATGCACCAAAAATGATCTATTGTTCCCGAAAAAAATAGGTAAACTAAAATCACCATAGAACAAACACATGCACACATTACATTTAACCCTGGAGCTCAAGTTCCAATTTTGGCTACATATTGAAAATTCAGTGGGTCCCTGTTAAAACTTTCTAACAGATCTCCAGAATGAAACAACATTGATCAATTTATTCTATGAAAAAAGTGTGAACTTTTCACTAAACCTGCAAAATAACATCTAGTTTTTTCTTTTTTGTCATATAATTTACTTCCCCTGCAATAGAAAAAAAGAAAATAATGCCATTCTTCATTAATTTTGCTTCCATTTATTAATTCCACAGATTGAGTACAAGATTCACAATGCAATGAACAAGTAGTTAAAAACAAAACTGGTCATCTTTTTAGGAACAGTGAAAGGGTAAACATAAGAGTGCACCAGAGGAACCAGCAGAGACTCCTGTAACTTCCTTTTAGATGATCTGAAATCCTGCAAGCAAGTTCAAACTAACATATTCACTGCACTAAATCAGAAGTGAATGCTATTAGGATGGGAGAGAAGTGGCTCACAGGTTGTGGCTCAGCCTTCACCTCTAAGATATGAATAAAAGTTTTGCATTTCTATTACTTTTGTCCTCTGGGGATTAAGTGGTATGAGCAGCTGGTGAAAGCAGGGACTAAATATTCTGTTAATTACACATATAGCTAAGGGGGTGTCATCTAGTCATGATGATTATCAGCTTTGTTCTGGAATGGTTGATAAGACTAACATCTCACATTTCAATGTGTTAAAAGGGGAAAGGGAGGCCAAATCTTCTGCCTAGTTAAGCTAGACAGTAGAGTCTATCTATATCTGTATCCCTTATAGTATTTTATGCAAAAATATTCTTATCTAATGTAAGGAACAAAGGGCAGTGATCAATGGTTCTTTAATATTATAAATAAAGACCCAGATGAAACCAATGTGATTTTGATATTGACCTCGAAAAAATTCTCAGGAGGAACCACATAGTACAAGCTTTGATTTCAAAACTTTTGCACTTTCATTGACAGTCAGGTTACTAAGAACCCAAGACATTTTTTGAAAGCAGTATCTTAAAATATCTTCATCTTAGAAGAGAACAAGTTAGAAATAAGAAATAGTGGGGGTGTAAAAGAGCATATTATGGAAAGAATTACTTTACTTAAACAATGATGATTTTATATAGAATCCATCTTATAGCTTTACATTTCAAGACACTTGAGAATTAAGCGCAAACCTATTGCATTCATAATTATGACTTTATTGAAGATGAGGGAGTGAGAGAATACAGTCTGACATACAGTTGTGATATCTTATTTTTATAACAATATTTATACTCACAGAGAAACACACAAGCATTAATATATTTGCTTATTCATTGACTGTGAACACACTTTAGCATTTTAGCATCACAGGGACTATCATTTACCTACATTCATATGCAACTTCAGAAAAGTTAGGCAATAAATTGCTTATCAACATAGAAATTCAAATATGCAATATGGGATTTCTGTGAGCTAAATTATGTGCAATGCTAACATTTTTAGTTAAGTTTAAAATTTAACTAAGTACCATGACCACTGGCAGTTATAAATAATAAAGAGCCTTAGCATTTTAGAAGCTAGAAATGAAGGTTAATTTTCCAGGCGCACCGTGAGTAGATATCACAAAATGCTATGCCACATTTTACTGCAGACCTGAGTCAAGCTTTCTGAAATCAAAACCTCATTTCTCAGTCACTGCACTAACTGATGCCACAGGAAATCCTGAAGCTGATAGCTTTAGCCTCCAGGGTACTAGCGAGAGTCAGCTCCTTGCTCTGTGTGAGCCTAATAAATACTGTCCAAAGAACCACAGGATCTTACTATGCAATTACAAATTCACTAAATGGGTTCTGACTATGAAAGCAGATCCAAACACAGCTTTTTTTGACCCTACATCAAAAGATGATATTGCTGATTACTGTGAAAGAAATGGAAATATAAACATACATACATTTGCATGCATGCATGTATGTATGCATGTATTCATATGTATTTATACATATTTTTGCAGGGAAACAATGCACTAGCTATAAAGCTTGAAGTTATCAAAGAAAGCCTAAGAATATAAATAAGAAACAGTAAATCCTTCTTTTGGTCCATGCATATATCACTCATTTAAGTTGTCAAGTCAACGAGGAGAACCATATTTATCACAATGGTATAGCAAGGATTGCGTTTTAAATATGTGATGCCACTGTGGAAGCCCTTCTCATATACATTTATTCTCAGAGATCCTGGTCTAGCTTAAAGGCATAAGCAAAATTGGCTGTTGCCTACATTGCTTGTGGTAAATCCCTAGAAAGTAAAGTCTGCTGCTGTCTTTGAGACACCAGAAAGCACTTGCCTCTAGAGGGGAAAAAAAATGGAGGGGTGGCTCCCAGCAGCAGCCATTGCCTCCTTGCAGCAATATCAGCAACAAACCAGATCTTACATGGGCTCTCCCCAGAGTTTTCCAACCCTTCTCTTCTGTTTCCACTCCCTTTTCTGCAGGAAGATAAGTTTTTCTGGTCTTTTATTCATTTTAAAAATCAAAAGCTTAAACAAAGAAAATGGAAAGAGTTAAAGATCAGTAGAGTGGAGGTGGTGCCTTATGGCTTCAGAAGTTGTCTGGCAGGTTGGAAAATCTGCCTCACCTCATTCCTATGACTGATTCAAAACAGATACATAATATCTTATGTCCCCTGTTGCAGGTGAATGCCTCAGCACTTGAGTATTCTAGAAAATGTCACCCTAGTGAAACTGATTGTAAAAACAAAATAAGCAAGTCAGAAGAAAATAAGAAAGGAACATCCCAAGGGCGATCCCACAACAAGTCCACAGAAAATGCCTTCACTGCTGCGATGAGTATGCCTGAGGCCTAGATGCTGCAACATATTCAGTTAGGTTTTAAACTGAAAAAAAAAAATAAAAGGCACAATTCTGAGAAGTCAAATTCTTAACACCAACTGAAGTGTGATATCTCATGAATTGGAAGCAGCCTTCTTTCAGCAATAAAGTTTTTAAGGAAGAGACTATTTTACTAGTCATGTTGCTGTAACTTATTTTTTTTTAAATAACATTAAGAAATTCTGATTTTAACAAGTAGAACAAGTCTGCTACTTCTTTAAGCAATAGGCAGATAAACAGCTTACATACACACCTACAAAAGTCCTTTTTACTTTTTTTTTCCCCTGTTTTTCAGTCACCTCCACCAAAAAGCTAAGACAGTGTATGGTAGTCACAAACTTAATTGCTGCTTTTTAAGTTGCATCAATGTTAGCATGTTTTACATACTCTTTGGCTATAAGACTGCTAGACTCCATGGGTGAATAGTAGAACTAGGGATTCTAGAACTAGGGATTTTTTGGTTGCCTTTTCTTTATACTATAGCAAGAACCGAAATACTTTTCATCTTTAAGGAGTATTCACAACTTCCGATTTTCAGTAGTGGGCTGTTTGATTGCATGAACCACAACACTGAAAACACGTTGAATATTCCTAGATAAATGCATTCCATGCAAATCTTAACTGAGCAATTTTTAAAAAAGTATTTTCTGCAGGTGTCGTTGCTTGATACAAAAATGACATAGAAAGCCTCTAGCATCTGTATCGCCAAGTACTCATTTTCCAGTTGAGACGGAAATAGAAATACAGCTGTATCTCAACACTAACATTCTTTGGGGAAATGCCAAGAATGCTTTTTTTCTTAAATTGTCATAAATACTCACTGTGAGGAAAACGCATACACATACACATATGCTTCCCAAAACAGCTCAGCAGAGACTAAATTAACAATAGTAAGGCAATTCCTAATAAGGCAGGAAAATTGAAAATTCTCACTTCCTAGTTTTACTTATGTTCATTTTGGGCCTTTATCAAAACTTGAAGTAAACTTAATTGCAGTAAGAAATTTTCCATTGGCTCAGTCCCTTACAATAACTTTAAGGGGTTGATTCTCAGTTAGCCTATAAATGCTAGCTAGGTTCCACTACCTAATTATCTGAAAATCTTTTTTCTTCCCATGCTGCCTTTCTAACTTTGAATAATGTTCTTTTATACATGGACAAAACTACTACATTACCTTCCTCCATCATATCCCCTTCAAAGAAAAAAAAAATTAAAAAATCACAGGATCCTGTGAACCCTGCAAAATACTTCATGACTGTTCTGTGGCGATGTCATGAAAGTGCTGTCTTAGCTAGCAAGATTAGTCCACTTTAAAAAAAACCAAACAAACAAACAATAACAAACAAACAATGAAAGCAAAAATAACTCTTTACTTAAACCTGTGTATTTTCATGTGGCAGAAAAGCCTTTAAACAGTAGTAAAAATCTCACAGTTTTCAATTTCCCTTCTTGACAAGTGATAACTGGGGTACGCACCGGAAGTTTCTTTTTTGGTGCCAGTATTGTGGAACAAGGCACAAAACTGTCCCTGGTAAATTATGGACGAGTAACAGAATTACAAAGAAACATCATCTGAATACACAAGAAACAAAAAAAAACCAGACAAATATACCTGTTCAGTACCAGTTTCTTTTTATGTGGCAGTTCTTTACAAATCCCTGAACAGCAGGTCATTAGATCTCACAAAGTGTAAAGGACAGTACAAAATATTAGTATTGTATTAGTAACTATCTTTGGTATGTCCAGAACACAACTCAAACAGCTTGAAAACAATTGCTTTAAATTCTTAAATTGCAAGGAAAAAGTAAAATTAGAATCAGTGTGATTTCATAAACAAGTGTCAATTCATTGTCATGATCTGCTATGTTACTGTCCTAGAACAGAAAGAGAGCCCTAACAATACTTAAAATGTTAGCTAGAGGAAAATACACAGGTTTCAAAGACAAAAGTCCATAAAAATAGACCTTTCCAGAGTCCCAGAAAACAAAAAGATTCAGCAATCAAATTTTGAAGAACTCATGAGAAACCAGTCATAAGCACCAGGAAGGCAATAAGGTACTGGGTTTCCTTTGCAAATCAACGCTGTTCCTCCATGCTAAGCAACATTCCTAAATTCAAGAAAGTTGTGACTGTCATGACAAAAAAACAAAACGAGATGATTAAAAAAGCAGTAAGGGCTGAAGGAACGGTGACAGTGTTTTAAGCAGCAATAACCAAAAGCCAATACGCCACCTGTCCAGCAGAGCAGGCTGTGAATAGGAACTCAGTAGAGTCCTTTGGAGAGGTTTCCAACCAACTGCATCATCACATTTCCCATTAAACCTGGCACTCATTACTGCCTTCTTTTAAAGATACTTTTTATTGCTAAGATTTTCATCTCCTTAAGACTCCATCCATCATGCAAGGTGCAGTACACATGGCAATTTGGCTGGAGAAATTTACGATAAAGATGTATCTCTCTATATGAAAATATAATCTGACATTCCCAAAAGTTTCCGTTAAGAAACATGCATCACTTAAACATATAAAGCAGTTAAAAATCATTCTACAAGCAAGAAACTTTCTGTCAGAACTAGAAGAATCCTGATGTCTGGCTCAATATTTATTTTCCCAGCCTTGTGTAAAACCGCATTTTCACTTAACATGATAGACTAGCAAACGTTTATATTTTGCACACTGTTTACATTGCTTAATGTGTTCCTATTTCATTAAGTGACTTTTTTGTGTGGTAGCTAATGGATAAGATTTCTGGATAGTGCTTTTTCTATTAAGAGACAAACAAATTGCAGCAGATTGCAGATACCTGAAATGTAACACATCATATGCTTGAGAATCCTCTACTGAAGAAACAGTTGGACGTCTTGTCTCTCTGAACCATAGATTAAAATAGTTACATAGCTGAAAACTATCTGACACATGCTTTGGGAAACTGCTGTGGCTAAGAAGAGAAAATACCACTTCAGGAGACATATAAAAAAGGGAGATGACAATGGCTTTCCAATCATCTCATAGCACCTTGTGGGATCCAGGTCACCAGGGCGTCCTTCTCAGTTCCATATAATTAACCAGGGTTGGCTCCATCAGTCAGAAGTGCTGGTGCAAAAAGGGCAGGAAAGGAGAGCTTTGGATAGTGTGCCAGTGAGTTATTTACTCTCAGGGTAAGAGAACAATGGATGGACTGGAGTCTCTGTTCATTCCTAGGAGCCTTTACGTGAAATAAAGAAATACATCAGCCTAGGTTTAAAACAATCTAGCATTGTTAGTACAAGTAGATGCCTCCCTCTTAGTAGTTCACAACTCATGATCACAAAGAAATAAGAATCTGAAACTGAGGAAAGGTTTTTGCAACAAAACATGCGGAACCAAACTGGACTGAAACACTTGATGGAAGCAACATATCCAGTAGAATGCATAAGAAATGTGTGCTCATGATGCTAATTAGGCCAATGGGTTAATGGAAAATTTGAAACCATAATTCCTTTTTCTGGAAATAAAACAAAAAGGTGATAGCAACCTGGCAGCAAATTTACTAACAATATTCAAAAAGCTAGCTCAACAGCAATGTTCAAAGAAAGCTAGTTGGAAAATAGTTTTATTGTTACTTAGTTTCTAAAAGGAGATAGACTAGCAGCATACAACAGAATAAATAAAACACTTTTCCCTTTTCATAGTCTTAAGTACTTAAAGTTAGATGAAGAGGAAAAATTCAAAGATCTTCAGTGTGGCTTTCAAATGCTGTACTTCCAAAAGGGAAAAAAGCCTTCCTTTTAAATCCGTGTGCATGTGTAACCAGTACTCAGCTTATTATGGCATGGTTTTGGCATGTGAGATATCTAACCTTAACTATCTGCTCTTGCATTGGTTCCTTGACAGCTCTGTATCTTTGCTTTTTGGGGATGGATAGTCTTGTTCTTGGATCGAGCTGAAATTCCATCTCTGCCAAAATTGACAAAACAAAGTTTTAATACTGTAAATATTATTTTATTGGATAATTCTAGCTGGCTGTGTTTTCAGGCAACTAAATGAGCTCCTGAAATATTTACAGTAGCAGTAGAATAATAACCTTGCTCTGCTAAGCATATTCCCTATATGTATTTGTGGAATTCAAACTCCTTTTCTACATATGACATATTTTCAAAGACTAGCTATTTGCAGCAAAACCAACAGCAGAAAAGCTGGAATACTGTAGTTTCCCGTATGAGTAGTTTTCTCCCATTTGCTACTTAGTGAAGAGTATCAGTTACGTAACAACACAATATGTTTGAAAAACAAATTTGAAAGATGTGACTTAAAGTAAGAGAAGAACTCTAATTTTGAGCCTAAGTTAGGATAAAAGCACTTTTTTAAAAGTTAAGTCTTCCTGCAATTTTCTGAATAGACACTTGATAAAATAAGCGTGATGTTCCTCAGACACTGACAGAAGATTCTAGGTACTTTGACTAGCAATAAGCATTACAAGAGCAATTTAATTCCAAAAATTCTCTAAATAATATCTCCCATCTGATTCACTAATGAGAGAGATATTTTCCCTCAAAATGAAGGACAGAAGGATATGGAGGATGAGCTCCACTGTGGATATTCTAACAGAAAGTTTACACACAGGATGATAAACTCCCTCACCATCACTAAGATTATCAGTTTGCATAACACTAACATCAATGGTTTTCTTTTATGTTATATACAGTAGGCTATATATTTTCCTTTTTCCACAGTTGATACTTGTAACACAATCTTACTAATGCAATGTAAGCTTAGACCTTAGAGCACGACCTGTTTCTAATTTAATGCTTACTCTACCCTGCCATATTAGGAAAGTGGTCTGTAATTTACATTACGCTTCATACCATATGAGATCACTTTGTACTTTTAGAGTTGTGAAATGAGAGAAATAAGTGTTTCATTCATCCCTTCTCTTTCACAGGCTAACTCACCAGCCGTTTACACTTGTCCAAACCAGATTTTGATAACCTGCTGTCAGACCCTGAAAGCACTACTGGGCCTGACTGTCTCTGCACAGCCTCCCCTGGGGCATCCCCTTTCAGCTCTGCCCAGGGCTGCCAGTCCCTGCTTCAGCGACACTGTAGGAGTGCTGGTCTCCAGCTCCATCTCCGGCCCTGCCTCCTGGATGCTATGAACACTGGAGGTAGCCCGTCTCAGCATGGATCCCTTGTACATATGCCATTTCCAGCCCTGCCTCTGGCGTCATCTCCTTGTGCTCCTGGCTAAAGCCCCTCAATGGACCCCTAGCCCTGGCTTGCTGTGCCAGGCGCTGTTGACAGACCCCGCAACCAGCCCCCATCCCCAGAGCCTGTGGAGCTGCATGCCCTGGGTGAGGGCACGGGCTATGCCAGCGTTGCCATTGGGGCCCTGCTTCCCACTTCAAGGGGGCAGTCAGCCCTCACTGCACCCTGACACCTTGATCCTCAATACGGTCTGAAATCCAGAATAACTATTCACCGATGTCTATCCCAAACCTGTTTGCTTCCAATGGGAGAACATCTCTCTCATTTTAATGCTATAAATAAACTGGGAAGAGTCACTACTTCTCCTTGAAAATGCATGGAGTGTAAATATTTACAGAAATAATAATAATAAGCTTTAGAAGTTCACAATTTCCCTATCTGTGATAAAATTATTTTAAGATGTCAGCCCATTACAACAGGATCACATATAAAAGCATTTGGGTAGCAGCAGTTCAGCATCTGTATGGGATTTCACAGGCAAGCTACTGCCTGATAAAGACAAAAGCATCCATATGATGAATTTACCATCTGTAAGAGAACAACAAGGACCTGAAGAGAAATACGCATACAAAGGATAAGCCAGCTTTACCATTCAGATACAGAAACTTGTGTATAATAATTAAAAGCAGAACAATTTCTACAAGGATTACCATCATTAAATTGGTTTGTAAAGGATTCAAGCATCGATGATATATAATTACAATATATATCTTTGCAGTTTATTAAAGTTGTAAGGAGAAAACTTCAAGATCAGACATGACTAAAATTAGAATCATAGAATCACAGAGTGGTTTGGGTTGGAAGGGACCTTAAAGATCATCTAGTTCCAACCCCCCTGCCACAGGCAGGGACACCTTTACACTAGACCAGGTTGCTCAAAGCCTCATCCAACCTGGCCTTGAACACTGCCAGGGAGCGGGCAGCCACAACTTCTCTGGGCAACCTGTTCCAGTGTCTCACCACCCTCACAGTAAAGAATTTCTTCCTAATATCGAATCTAAATTTACCCTCTTTCAGTTTAAAACCATTACCACTTGTCCTATCACTACTTGTCCTTGTAAAAAGACCCTCTCCAGCTTTCCTGTAGGCCCCTTTCAGGTACTGGAAGGCTGCTATGAGGTCTCCCTGGAGCCTTCTCTTCTCCAGGCTGAACAGCCCCAACTCTCTCAGCCTGTTTTCATAGGAGAGGTGCTCCAGCCCTCCGATCATCTTCGTGGCCCTCCTCTGGACTTGTTCCAGCAGCTCCATGTCCTTCTTGCACTGGGGGGCCCAGAGCTGAACGCAGTACTCTAAGTGGGGTCTCACGAGAGCAAAGGGGCAGAAGCACCTCCCTCGACCTGCTGGCCACACTTCTTTTGATGAAGCCCAGGATACGGTTGGCCTTCTGGGCTGCAAGCACACATTGCTGGCTCATGTTGAGCTTCTCATCAACAATCACCGCCAATTCCTTCTCCTCAGGGCTGCTCTCAATCCATTCTCTGCCCAGCCTGTATTTGTGATTGGGATTGCCCCGAGCCACATGCAGGACCTTGCACTTGGCCTTGTTGAACTTCATGCGGTTCACATAGGCCCAGCTCTCAAGCCTGTCAAGGTCCCTCTGGATGGCATCCCTTCCGTCCAGTGTCAATCACACCACACAGCTTGGTGTCGTCGGCAAACTTGCTGAGGGCGCCCTCAACCCCACTGTCCATGTCGCCAACAAATACCGACCCCTGAGGAACGCCACTCATCACTGGTCTCCACTTGGACATTGAGCCGTTGACCATAACTCTTTGAGTGTGACCATCTAGCCAAGTGTATCCTCCAAGTGGTCCATCCGTCAAGTCCATGTCTCTCCAGTTTAGAGACAAGGATGTCATGCAGGACAGTGTCAAATGCTTTGCACAAGTCCAGGTAGATGACATCAGTTGCTCTTTCCCTATCCACCAGTGCTGTAACCTCGTTATAAAAGGCCACCAAATTTGTCAGGCATGATTTGCCCTTGGTGAAGCCATGTTGGCTGTCACCAATCACCTCCGTGTGCCTCAGTATAGTTTCCAAGAGGATCTGCTCCATGATCTTGCCAGGCACAGGGGTGAGACTGACTGGCCTGTAGTTCCCCGGGTTTTCCTTTTTCCCCTTCTTGAAGATGGGGGTTATGTTTCCTCTTTTCCAGTCAGTGGGAACTTCACCAGACTGCCACGACTTCTCAAAAATGATGGATAGTGGCTTTGCAACTTCATCCGCCAGTTCCCTCAGGACCCACGGATGCACCTCATCGGGTCCCATGGACTTGTGCACCTTCAGGTTCCTTAGATGGTCTCGAACCTGATCCTCTCCTACAGTGGGTGGTTCTTCATCCTTCCAGTTCTTGCCTCTGCCTTCTGCAACTTGGGGGGTGAGGCCAGAGCTCTTGCCGGTGAAGACTGAGGCAAAAAAGTCGTTGAGTACCTCAGCCTTCTCCATATCCCGGGTAACCAGGTCTCCCATTTCCTTCCGGAGAGGGTCCATGTTTTCCCTAGTTTTCCTTTTATCACTGACATACCTATAGAAGCATTTCTTGTTGCCCTTGACATCCCCAGCCAGATTTAATTCTATCAGGGCTTTAGCTTTCCTAACCTGGTCCCTGGCTTCTTGGACAATTTCCCCGTATTCCTCCCAGGCTACCTGCCCTTGCTTCCACCCTCTCTAGGATTCCTTCTTGTGCCTGAGTTTATCCAGGAGCTCCTTGTTCATCCATGCAGGCCTCCTGGCGTTTTTGCCTGCCTTCCTCTTTGTCAGGATGCATCGCTCCTGAGCCTGGAGGAGGTGGTCCTTGAATACTAACCAGCTTTCTTCAGCCCCTCTTCCCTCCAGGGCTTTATCCCAAGGGACTTTCCCAAGCAGGTCCCTGAAGAGGTCAAAGTCTGCTCTCCTGAAATCCAGGGTGGTGAGCTGGCTGCACGCCCTCCTTGCTGCCCTATGGATCTTGAACTCCACCATTTCATGGTCACTGCAGCCAAGGCTACCCTTGAGCTTCACATCCCCCACCAGCCCCTCCTTGTTGGTGAGAACAAGGTCCAGCATGGCACCCCTCCTCATCAGCTCCTCTATCACTTGGAGAAGGAAGTTGTCATCCATGCATTCCAGGAACCTCCTGGATTGCTTGTGCCCAGCTGTGTTGTCCTTCCAACAGATGTCAGGGTGGCTGAAGTCCCCCATGAGGACCAGGGCCTATGAACGTGAGGCTACATCTATCTGTCTGTGGAGGGCCTCATCCACTTGGCCATCCTGGTCAGGTGGCCTGTAGCAGACGCCCACTATAACGTCTCCCATCCCTGCCTTCCCTTTAATCCTGACCCATAAGCTTCCCGTCAGCTCCCTCTCCATCCCCAGGCAGAGCTCCATGCACTCAAACTGATCATTGACATAGAGCCCAACACCCCCTCCTCATCTCCCCTGCCTGTCCTTCCTAAAAAGCCTGTATCCCTCCATTCCAACGCTCCAGTCATCAGAGTCATCCCACCATGTCTCTGTGATGCCAATAAGGTCCTAGCCTTGCAGGCACGCGCGCGTCTCTAGTTCCTCTTGTTTGTTCCCCATGCTCCGTGCGTTTACACAGAGGCATTTCAGTTAGACCCCTGACGAAGCTGCCTTGTGGCCTGAAATTTCTATCCGTGACTCTTCTGGTGCTCTCCTGCCAACCTGCCATCCTTCTCCAGTCTCTGGGCACCTCTTACTGGCCCTGGCATCGGACTGGCTGAATTGGGATGGACTGATGTCCTGGTTTGGCCCAAACCAGGCCAATTAGTCTTAGAGAAACCAAGGTCACTGCTAAATTCCTCACTGCTTATGAGTGAAGAGCCGAAGGGGGCTCGCACCTGCAGGGAGGAGCAGATGGGGCAGGTGACCCAAGATTGACCAACGAGGTATTCCATCCCATACATGTCATTCTCACTTTCCTATTTATCACTAACCCACTGCCTCCTGGAGGTGGGGCCCAGGAGGGAGGGGCCCTCCTGTCTCCCACTGATTGGTACCAGCTTTGCCAGTTTCCAGTTAAAAGCCTGCAGGTGTGATGGCAGGGAGCTATTGCATTTTCCCCTCTGCTCGTGCTGGGGGGAGGTACTGCATTTTCCCCCTCTGCCCGTGCTGGGGGAGCAACTCTGCCTGAGGAGGATTTCCAAGCTCTCAGTCTTGGATTTGTATATATTATTTGTATATATTATTTGTATATA
This sequence comes from Nyctibius grandis, assembly GCF_013368605.1. Classification (NCBI taxonomy): domain Eukaryota; kingdom Metazoa; phylum Chordata; class Aves; order Nyctibiiformes; family Nyctibiidae; genus Nyctibius; species Nyctibius grandis. The sequence goes on from NC_090659.1 coordinate 32,862,725, forward strand.
TTATTTGTATATATTATTTGTATATATTATTTGTATATATTATTTGTATATATTATTTGTATATATTATTTGTATATATTTGATTATTTCTATTATTATTGTTATTATACTCTTTTTCATTATTATAGTTTATTAAAACTGTTTTAACTTTCCAACCCAGAAGTCTCTCTCCCTTTTCCCTTTCCCTTAAGGGGGGGGAGAGGGTTAACAGAGAGCATCTGCCACCTGGTTAATAGCTGGCCCAGCTTTAAACTGTGACAGATTTATTGGTGCCCAACGTGGGGCATGAGAGAAGCTGCAACAGGTTGCTCTGATAAGTTGAATCCTGGCTCTGGTGGGAGGAGACCCAGAGATCTCAGCTGAGAGAATATCAGATTTCTTCCTTTGAGATTTATGAGGGGTTGGAAAGTTAAAACAGATAGTGAAGATGGTGATGTCATTTTTGAATGCTGTGTTATCTCGTCTTTTTATAGAGTTTCTTTCACAATTGAGTATTGCAATGATGCCTTACCTGCCGTGGGCACTGTGTTATTGCTTGCTTCTTATGAATGTTTACATGCAGTTTAGCAGTGGGCGCTGGTCGAAATGTATTGTTTTGGTATGGGGTTTGATACTGATTTATGCTGTGATAAACTGGGCAGTTAATATTCTGATCTCTTATCTCTATGACACAATGATGGGCAGCTTTAACCGCGAATCAGTAGCAGTGACTTTATCTGCACGCTCCAGGCGTCCTTTAGCTGATTCTGTTAATGATTACACTTCCAGTTTTACTTCGGGAAATAGTACCTTCTCCTTTTCTGCCAAGCTGATACCACTAGATTTTGCGAAATTAGGATGGTGCTGTCTAGGTGGCATATTTTTATTTTTGGTTGTCCTGAATGTGTTTCTGATGTGGGATAAGATTAAATATCGGTGCAGGGACAGTTGTAGGTGTTACGCAGCCACCTCAGATCCTACAGTGTGTACTGCTGCCACAGCCACTAAATCCACTGAAACCTTGGCAGCCTGTACCACAGCTGCTACACCCCCCAAGATGGCCACTGCAGCTACTCAGACTCTCAGCATCTATTGAATCTGTACCAATTGCTCCTGTAACCAGGAAGAAATACCAAAAGAAATCAGCTCGTGAAGTGAAGGATGATGACTCGGAGCCTTCTAAGGCAGAGCCATCATATGACCCAGGTGAGGGCCCTTCTCAGGCAGAGTTAGGGCCTGACACAGATGGGGGTTTCCTCGATTGTCCTTTTAAAGCAGACCCATCACAGAAGAAAGGTCCTTCTAAAGCAGAACTATCACAAGAGGAGGACTCGGACGTAGAGATAACCTACCACTCCTTATCCCTGAAGGACCTGAGAAATATAAGGAAAGACTTCAGCCGTTATGACGGTGAACCTATTATTACCTGGTTGCTCCGATGCTGGGATAATGGGGCAGACAGCATGCAATTGGATGGCAGAGAAGCCAGACAGTTGGGATCCCTGTCCAGAGATGGTGGTATTGATAAGGCGCTCACAAGAAAGTCAAACACTATCAGTCTCTGGAGGCGACTCTTGTCAGCTGTAAAGAGCAGGTATCCCTATAAAGATGATGTTATGAGTCACCTAAGCAAATGGACCACTATAGAAAAAGGTATTAACTACCTTAGAGAACTAGCTGTGCAAGAGATTATTTATAGACACCCACGGGACATTGTAGATCCTGTAGATCCTGATGAAGTGGAATGCAACCGATCCATGTTCCGGAAGGTTGTGAAGAATGCTCCACCGACATATACCCATACATTGTCAATATTAGTCTGGGGAGAAGATGATATGGCACGTTCTGCTGTGGGTAAAATGGCTAACTGTATGCGACAGTATGAAGATAGTATTTCTTCCCCACTGCAGGCACGCATCTCGGCTGTGGAAAAACTGACTAAGGAGAACAAGGACTCATTTAAACAACTGTCAGACAAACTGTCCATGATCGAGAATAAACTTGACTCTCTACCTACACAGGCCCGCGTTGCAGCCGTTAAGAGAAAACGTTCTCCTACAGGACCAGCTCAAAGGAAACGGAACACATCACGAGGGTATCCCTGCGTGGTTATGGGGAGGACATGAGCATATGGCATGGACAACCTACCAGTACCCTACAGGCACGAGTACGTGAGTTGCAAGCTAAAAGAAATACCAGAGAGAATTTTTCTAGAAGGATGGCTGCTCCAGTTACCAGTGAGCAGGACCCCAGTCAGGGTAGATGGGCCTCAAATCACTTTTTCCCAAGTGTGAATAGGAGAAATGAAGGTCCAGTCCCTGTGAGCAGCATGAATCCATTTCTTAATTGAGGTGACACGTGCTGAAGAAGCCCCACCATATAATGAACTACCAGAGGATGAGAAGCAGTATGCCCTGTTCACCGATGGATCCTGCCGTCTTGTAGGAAAGCATCGGAAGTGGAAAGCTGCTGTATGGAGTCCCATACGACGAGTCACAGAAGCCACAGAAGGACAAGGTGAATCAAGTCAATTTGCAGAGGTAAAAGCCATCCAGCTGGCTTTAGACATTGCTGAACGAGAAAAGTGGCCAAGGCTGTATCTTTATACTGACTCATGGATGGTAGCAAATGCCTTGTGGGGGTGGTTAAAGCAGTGGAAGCGAAGCAACTGGCAGCGCAAAGGGAAACCTATTTGGGCTGCTGGATTGTGGCAAGATATTGCTGCTCGGCTAGAGAAACTAGTCGTGAAGGTACGTCATGTAGATGCTCACGTACCTAAAAGTCGGGCAACTGAGGAACATCGAAACAACCAACAAGCGGATCAAGCTGCTAAAGTGTTCCAAATAGATTTGGACTGGGAACATAAAGGTGAACTATTTTTAGCTCGGTGGGCTCATGACACTTCAGGTCATCAAGGGAGAGATGCAACATACAGATGGGCTCGTGACCGAGGGGTGGACTTAACTATGGACTCTATTGCACAGGTTATCCATGATTGTGAAACATGCGCCGCAATTAAGCAAGCCAAACGGTTAAAACCTTTGTGGTATGGGGGGCGGTGGTTGAAATATAAATATGGGGAGGCCTGGCAAATTGACTATATCACACTCCCTCAAACCCGCCAGGGTAAATGCTATGTGCTTACCATGGTGGAGGCGACCACTGGATGGTTGGAAACATACTCTGTGCCCCATGCCACTGCCCGGAACACTATTCTGGGCCTTGAAAAGCAAATCTTGTGGCGACACGGCACGCCAGAGAGAATTGAGTCGGACAATGGGACTCATTTCAAAAACAGTCTCATAGACAACCGGGTCAAAGAGCATGGCATCAAATGGGTATATCACATCCCCTATCATGCACCAGCCTCTGGGAAAATTGAATGGTATAATGGGCTGTTAAAAACTACCCTGAAAGCAATGGGGGGTGGAACCTTTAAAAACTGGGATAAGCATCTGGCACAAGCTACCTGGTTAGTTAACACCAGGGGATCTATCAATCGAGCTGGCCCTGCTCAGTCAGACCTTCTACATACAGTAGAAGGAGATAAAGTCCCTGTGGTGCATGAAAGGAATCTATTGGGAAAAACTGTCTGGATTCTTCCTGCAACGGGCAAAGGTAAACCCATTCGTGGGATTGCTTTTGCTCAGGGACCTGGATGTACTTGGTGGGTGATGTTGCAAGATGGTGAAGTCCGATGTGTCCCTGAAGGTGATCTGATTCTGGGTGAGACTACTTAATTCTGAACTGTATGTTGTTGCTGCATAAGTGTCTTTCAGGTTAAGACAGTGGTGATGAGACCGGAGCTAGCTTCATCAAGTGGCGTCCAGTAACCTCCTCGAGTCTGACATCTTTAACCTGCAACCCGTGGGCACGAACCATGACAAAAGAGAGACTGCTAGCCAGAGAGACTGCTGAGAGACTGCTAGCCAGATGGAAACCCACAATCCTGAACCAAATGAACTTAATGAACTTTTTGTATAGAGATGAATCATAAACTAGTGATATGTATATATATATTTGAAAATGAAAAGGTAGTGGTGATCTGAGTATGACGTGAATGGTATGGAATAAGGGGTGGAATGTCCTGGTTTGGCCCAAACCAGGCCAATTAGTCTTAGAGAAACCAAGGTCACTGCTAAATTCCTCACTGCTTATGAGTGAAGAGCCGAAGGGGGCTCGCACCTGCAGGGAGGAGCAGATGGGGCAGGTGACCCAAGATTGACCAACGAGGTATTCCATCCCATACATGTCATTCTCACTTTCCTATTTATCACTAACCCACTGCCTCCTGGAGGTGGGGGCCCAGGAGGGAGGGGCCCTCCTGTCTCCCACTGATTGGTACCAGCTTTGCCAGTTTCCAGTTAAAAGCCTGCAGGTGTGATGGCAGGGAGCTATTGCATTTTCCCCTCTGCTCGTGCTGGGGGGAGGTACTGCATTTTCCCCTCTGCCTGTGCTGGGGGAGCAACTCTGCCTGAGGAGGATTTCCAAGCTCTCAGTCTTGGTTTTGTATATATTTGTATATATTTGATTATTTCTATTATTATTGTTATTATACTCTTTTTCATTATTATAGTTTATTAAAACTGTTTTAACTTTCCAACCCATAAGTCTCTCTCCCTTTTCCCTTTCCCTTTCCCTTGGGGGGGGGAGAGGGTTAACAGAGAGCATCTGCCACCTGGTTAATAGCTGGCCCAGCTTTAAACCGTGACAACTGAGGATCCCCTCCCCCGGCAAATCTAGTTTAAAGCCCTCTTTACCAGCTTGGCTAGCCTATGACCCAAGATGTTCTTCCCCTTCTCTGACAGATGGACCCCGTCAGCTGCCCTAGGCTGTTATGTCTATACGGCAACTTGTTATGCCACATAGGACTACCCAACACAGTGGCTGGAAGATAATAATTATTTTGAAGGAGAGGGAGTCCTCAATTTTGTGTTATTTTCCTACAACAGTGGTGGGTATAGCCACCCTCATAGCAGCTCTTTCTGCTCTATTCTGCACCCCTCACTGTGAGCCAACTTGCGTATAACACTGACAATCACATCACAATTTTCTAAGTCCTGATCTTTTATTATAAAAAAAGAGCAGAAGTGTAAAAGGGAGAAAGGATTGTAAATAGTGCTAAAGCTTCTTCCATTAAAACTGGAAAGCATTTAGCTGCACTGAACGAGATAACTTTGAAACTGCCCAGGCTCGTCATTTAGTTTGGAATGACATTCCTTGATCCTACTTAATTTTCAGTGTTGATGTTGTTGCTTTGTTTGGCTAGGTTTTGAAAAGCATATCTTGATGCCTTTAATTTCTTAGCCAAACTCTGCTTGCCTCTTCACTCTCCTAGCACCAACCAGCTACCTAATAATCCCAATCCTAAAGAAACTTTCATTGCTTGAGAAGAAAGTAACAGACCTACAACTCTTGCTTACCTTCAGCTGTGATCTAAAACTGCGCTGAGATCAAAGGTCAGAAAGGGGTGTCACTGGCCTAATCAACGACAACTTTTAAGTGCTGCTGAATAGTACTTCTTATTAATAACTGCACTATATGATTGGACACTAAGAGGAAGAGGACATTTTCAGAAGAGGCAGAGCTTCCTGTTTATCAATGATGTATTACCAATATGTATCCATGAAATATATGATATCCAAACTCAAAGCTGCAACAGCTTGATGGATAACAATGGCTGTTCCAAAGCCTTCCAAAATTAATTTCAGATTATAACAATGAAAAATATAAATCAAGCAAAGATTTACACATATCCAGGTCACAGGCTATTACACTGTAATTGCAGTACAGTCAGTATGTTTCTAGTAATTTTCATAGCTGGGAGCTATTATAATGACATTTTCAAAATCTTTATTTAAGAATAATGATCAAAAAAAAAAAAACACCTCCCAAAAATGACTTTCCTTTGGAAATTAGGAACATTGTCTTCCACCATGGCAGATACTCAAAACTGGGATTTCAAATACTCATGGATCAGGAGGAGACTAAGAACCACTCTGGTCTCAGCCATGGTAGATCAGACTTGGAATTCCAAGCCCCTAATTCAACGCCTTTTGTCTTAAAATGGATGAGATGCATAACAGAAATAACAGAAGAAGAGACTGGAATCCTGGGACTCTTCCTTTCCTACAGAAGTGTTATAACTATTAAGCCAGAATTTGTCTCCTTTTGCTTCTTTTTCCAGGCCGCTGAATTTAGTAGGCACAGCTGCACAGCACCTTGTTTTCCCCAGAAATTATAGAGGTTGCTGTCGTCAAAATAATTGGATGAGGCATTTGGGAAATGTGGGTTCAAATCCTTCAAATCAAGAAGACGTACAAAATAATGCTCCCATTTCCTGAGCATGTGCTGTAACTCCAAAACACATATACACATTGTGTGCTTTCAAAGGATTAGTTTGCTGTTATCGTGCAAAATAAATGCAGCAAATGTTTATGGGTAGCTCATTCAAAACTATTCAGTTAATTTCTATTCTCTTGTACAGGGCAGAATGATTCTCATCATATTCACTAAACATAAAAGTAGAGCATTCCATAAAACTTTATCAGCTCCTATTGTGAAAGCCCCCAGGAAGTTTTAAAAGCTCACTAGAAATGCATCTAGTTTCCACAGAATTGAAAATTGAGCATAAATGTATTTGTCCATGAATCTGTGCTATTGACTGACTACTACTACTGACTACCCATAAATTACACACACAAAATGTATATTCAGGATAACACTGCTAAGGTTTTAGCTCTCTGAAAAGTGGATGTCTAAAATATAAAATTTTAGGTACGTTCTAAAAATATATGCATCAACAGCTGATGCTTATATTATTTCCACACGATTTTGAATTCAAGCACATACTCCCCCCATGTACACTAAGAAAGAACATAATCTCTCACTTCCTAATAGCGGCGACCCCAGCCTCAGACAATGAACTGGGAAGGCAGGTTTTTTTGGGCTGCTGCAGAAGCAACAGAAGACCCACAAGAAGTGACAGTCGTCTGTTCCTGTCTCTCGATTGTTCGAGGCTGTTGTGCTAACATATTAATTGAGCAATTAGAAGGATGCATATCACAGGCAGTGGATTTGATACCATACATACAAATCTTATTAACTCTTCATTGGTTATAACAGGATATTAATAAGAGCTATTACAAGTATTAAGTAAGTTAGAAATAGAACAGTTTATGGGGTTCCAGTCCTTTCTTTTCCTTTTTCTTTTTTCCTTTTTTTTTTTCTTTTCTTTTACATTTATTTAAAGGAGGTTATTCTGAGGAAGGAGTTTGACCTAGGGCTTCCGAAAACCAATTCCAGCATGAGAGTCTCCCATTGTTTCATCAGAATGACCAAAGGACAATAGTTTGGAAGGCCAGATACCAAGTGGACTTCTACACAGCCTCTTGTTAGCTCAGTATTATTCATTAACCATTTACATGATGGGAAAAATATTTTGTTTATTACATTTCCAGATTAAATAAGGTAGGACGAATTGCATAACTGTTTGAGGTCAGGGACAGTATTGAAAATTATCTTGACAGACCACAGAAATAATATGAAAAAATAGATAAAACTCTAGAAAAACAAGTGTAAATTGGCGAATTACGCAGATGTCATCAACCAAATACAGAAAGGATGAAGAACAGCTGGCTAGGTATTGGTTCTGTAGAAAAGGATCTATCAATTATAGTAGACAGGAAGCTGAATATCAGTCATACTACATTTCCTAAAAAAGCTAATTGCCATCCTGGGATGTGCACAAAGCAGGGTAATTGTGGAATTTTTACCTTTACAGATCTAAGGATCTTTAAAAAGTACATTTAACGTTTACACACATTGCCTCAGTACAGCTGACCTTGACACTGGGCAGTGTGATAGTTTTATTCCATGCCTTTGATTCTATGAAACTTCCTCTTAAAATAACAGTGGGATGTCTACAAAGTGAACATGCTCTGGAACATACTTCTTCAAAACAAACAAGCAGGGAACAAAAGAATTGTTAAGAGAGAGAGCAAGAGTGTAGAGCATAGAGAACCATCAGTTCATCAGTACTGGCAGTAGCCACTGCTCAGAATGTAGCGTTTACAAACAAATGATGGTCCTATAAGGAGTCATTCAACAGCTAGTGCAGCCAACACGAGTTGTAATAATGGTTTTGTCTGACATGTTATGTTCAACGTTATTGAAAGACAATAAGCATTCCCAGAACAGATATTGGCATTGCCGATGTTTGCCTGCAGTTTTGGGATAAGAAATTCTGAGGTGGATCTAAAAGCTACATGTGTGTTTCATTTGTTATGGCATTGTGACTCATGATAGAGTCAAGATTAAAAAAAAAAAAGGGGGGGGGAATTGTGGTAATTCTTTGTTTAGGAAAAAAAGAATATTTGCCTTGAAATCAACGAACGTGGAAATAAAGGAAATTTTCGATGCCTGGCCTATCCGAGAAATATAAAGCTACATAAAATGAACTATGTAGCTCAGCTAGCGCACCACACCTCAGCAATATCCACACTATTAGCTCACTGTATTTTCTGGTAGGAAGATGACCTTCACAGGGTTTCTTACTAAAAAAAAAATATATAAGAAAAGAAAATAATCAAAAGAATGCCTCAGAGGAGATGAAAAGATGCTCAAGGAAGATCATTATATCAGTGTCATATTTTTATGGTAAAGCACAGGAATATGTGGCACTGTGAGTCCAGGCATCATAGAGTGTAAGGGGTATAACTGGTGGGTGAAGAAGCAGGCATTTAGCTCTGGAACTGTGAATTAGGTAAAAAGTAGCAAGGAAGAAATGTGAATTGGGAGAGTGAAAAAATCAAAAGGTCTGCTAAATTACAGATAAAGAAAACATGGGGTTTTTACTGGTGGGTATTGTGTTTAGAAGAGACAATCATGCTTGGAACACCCCCACAGTAACTTCCACCCTCAGCCATGCTGGAGAGAATATAGGGAGAGTGTAAGAATTCAGGGTGAGGTGCCCTGCAGGTCTGCATTAGACCCACTTTAAACAAAAGGTGTAAGTATAACACCCTTGCTCCTTGTTAAATTACATGTTGTAGCTTTGATATTTACATCTAGCCATTGCCTTGTATGTCCTGCTCACAGTCCTACACATTACTGTGTAATGCCTAATAGCTGCAATCATTACATGCAATGGGGCTGAGCTAAAGAAGTCAGAGAAGAACATTCCTTACTGACTTTTGCCCATTCAGGACAGAAACCTAATTTCTGTTTAATGTGCATGCATTGTCAGCAAGTATGTGCAAATGAACTGTCGATGGAGACAAGTGTAATAAGAAAATCCTGAAGTAAGCAGAGGTTTTAGCAAGTACAGAATATCAGCACAGCTCTAATGGAAGAAGTATTAGATACTCATTGAGAAGCTTTTAGCTCTATTATATATAAGCTATTAGATACTGTCAAAGTTTTGGCTATCATCATGTATCAATCAACTAACTTGAACTTCAGTTTTTAATACAAATATTTAATAAAACATGTTTCAGTCCCATGTGAATCAATCACCTCCTGGTTTCAAAGTAGGGGACATGATAAGGGTTTAGCATTCTCTAGCATACTCTGTTTTCTGTATCTGTTGCCAGATAGTCACTGAATCTTCATATTTTATATGGAAACTTCTCAGCACATGCAATATTTCGAAATACTTAATACAGTCTACAATATTTAAAAGACACTAATCTGCCATAATGACAATATTGTCTTTGAAGTATATATATTTAGACAGGCAAGGTAATACTCTTAGCTTTATACTGTGTACAAGTTTACGCTTTCTTGTGAACTTGTTCAATGAACAGAATGTCAAAAACTTTGCTGAAACACATACTAGCATGAGCAGAGGATGATTCCCGAAGAAATGTAGAAGCTGTCTACCCTGACAACAAAACCTTTGCTGTAAGGTTATTTTTAAGCAATTATTAGTTCTAAGCATGTTCAATATTACCTAGGCAGAACACACCCCTTTCAATGCTGCTGATTTTAGGGCTTGTCAATACTAATTACTTTGTCCTGAGAGTGCAGGGGTGGATAAGGAGTGTACGCCTCCTACTTACTGAGAGAGCTGATGGCTTATGCTGGGCACTGCTACTAACTCTGATGCCTACACAGATGCATTAAAGTAATTTAATTAGCTATGAATTATCGAAGGTTCTCAATTGTTTACTTACTGCAGGTCAGGCAACTAATAAAAAGGCTGCCTCCTGCACAAAAATCCCTTGCCATTTTGAAGAAAGGGCTCTTTTTTACTTCTGTTTTTTCAGAAGAACCTGTTTAAGGTTTAGCTAACATAGGGCAAAGCTATGGTTTCAGAGACAAAGCAAGCATCCTAGACAGAAATTCTCATTTCCTCCTCAGTTTTATGATGTGGTGACATAAAGACTAGAGGAACATATATGACAGTAAAGGGGTAAGGAACATGAAAATAACTTTTAAATTATTGACTAAACTGCATTTCTTTACTTCTTTAAAAATATTAAGCAAATTGTGTGAAACTATCTTCTACTTTGTCTGAGCAGACCTACCCATGACTCAGAGCACTGTGAGGGCAGGGATCGCGGGGGCTTCGCATGCGGGCAGTGCCAGGGCAGGGTCTGTCAGCCAGGGCCTGTCCCACCACCCCAGCCTGGAGCCAGGCAGCCGGGGGCACCAGGGCAGCCCCGGGTATCAGGCACCCCCCTGGGTCGGGGCCGGGCCGGGCTGTGGGCCTGTGGGTGGGCCCGGCTCAGAAGGGTACGTGGTCAGGCAGGGCTGAGGTGCAGCAGGAGCTGTAGCTGAGGCCACACCAGGCCCCGTGATGGAGCCTCACCTGGAAGCAGCTCCCACAGGCCGGGGATCGCCCTGGCCTCCCCTCAGCATGTCTGGGAGCCTGTCCCCACAGTCACCCATGGGAAGGAGCCACCCCTGGCTGTGCCCTGGGCCCAGCAATGGGGAGCACTGCAGGGGCACGGGGCCGCTCTCAGGTCCAGTGCCTGGGAATAGGAGCCCGAGCCCGCTGCTCAGTTCCTCCACAAATCTGCACACATGTCACTGTGCAGGCCTGTGTATAGGGTAGCTGTACCTGAGTCAAGCTTCTTATTTACGGCTTTTTTGAAAAACACCAAAATGTTGTGGAAGTTTACAATCCATTACACCATTCTGTAAGAGTTAATCTTATACCTATATATATCCATAATTAGTTTATGGATACTTCTGGATAAAAATCCCGTATAAAAGGTAGATGGGTGTACGCACTGAGGAAAATCTATTCCCAGTCTTCGGTTTGATTTAATGAATTGATAGGATCCTTATTTCTAAGACTGTTTTTTACTCTGTCCTCTGTCATGCTCCATAAGATGAGACAGGAGTTGTACCAAGGGTCTTGTCAAGCCTAGCCTGGCAGCAGCATAAGTACATTCTTTTATACGGAAGAGTGCAAGTGCTGCTCAGGAGCTAGGAGAACAAAAGTAGTAATCACATTCCAGAGAAAATGCATTTTTTCAAGCATGTGTCTGTAAGTATGCTCCAAAGGACAGCACTCCCCCAAAGCAGAATTAAAAACTGCTCTTTTGAAGAAAAAGACAACCCCCCTCCCAAAAAACTATAAGACTTGTAAAGGCTGAGAGGAAGGACTCTAACAATGTAGGGATGAATATGGCAGAATCAGAGGAGGTGCAGATGCAGGCTTGAGGCACTGCTGCAGACACTGCACAGTTGAGTGGGAGTCTTAAAAAGGTGTCTTGCTCCATCACCCCGTGCCTCTGGTTCCCCTCTCTGTGTATATGCATTTTGTGCTAGTTAAGAAGTTCTAAACACGTGAAAATATTTTCTTCCACACAAATCTGGTGCATCGCCAAAGACATGACAAGCCTCCACCAGATGCAACGGGGGATAAATGTGGTGATGTGGTAGGTAAATAAGAAGCTTTGCAGAGCGGTCTAAAGAAGGCATGAAAGTCAGGTTGCAAGATCACACTTTAAATGAAGTGGCTAATTAGCATTGCACATGACAGAAAGTACGGCAGAAGCCAATGCAAGATGCCACTCAGACTCATAAAGTTTGAAGCACGGAGACTTAATATGATGAAACTCTACAGCAGTTTGACAGTTGTCCACCAAAAGCAATTTCACTTAAATTGTCATAAGCAGATTAAAAGATTGATTTGTTAGAGTAAAAGAAGTCATCCAACACCAAAATTACAGTGTAGGTACATCCCTATGCTTACTTTATTAGACATTTGTCTTTCAAGCACGTTGTTGAAGGGACCCAAAGCTTCTGTTGATTTTACTTTGTAATTTTTTCCTCATTTGATTCTGCAGTTGAAAAATATCTACTTATCAGTTCTACTTCCATTTTTACCCCCACCCTCCTTTGTGCCACCATTTAGCACACATTTCACTGAGCTGTGTGAGCATGCTATTCACTTTTGCTGTGAACAAGGAATCTTCAAGGAAGGGTCTGATGATGTGGGAGGGAAAGAGGAGACAGAAGTAGGTAGCATAGCTACAGCTGTCAGCATGTAGGTCTGCTTAGACTGTCACTGAACCCCTGGCTTAACTCACCTACAAAGTTCACGATGCCATCTTTTTGTCTTGCTGACTAACCCAACTTACTGCAATGTCTGAGTATAGCTTTGCGTCAGCACAGCAAGTAAGGTTAGTGTGCAATGCATTTGTTAATTCTGGATTAATATCCTGTGATATCAGGCAGCAATGAACTGCCTATATATTTCACAAACATGAAATTACCTTCAGACAAAACAGTCACCCTGGAACAGAATTACATATTCAGCTTGCTGAGAGGCCCAGACCACCTACACAAAAAAAAGAGCTCTCCCCAAATATCCAGCAAGTGTATGTTAAGTGCAGTTTCTGAAATGAAAAGACTGCATTTGGATCAACTGAGCAAAGCCCTTTACCATGGATTTAAAAGCATGCTTAATCATACCATTATTAAAAAAACTAAATAATCTTAGTCCAACAGTCTGCAGTTTTTTGACTTTCTAAGTAGATGAGACAAAGTATTTTTCAACAGATGTGGCTTAAAGAAATTTTATAGTGGTATGAATCAGAACCAAATCAGAATGCTTCTCAAAGTCAGGTTTCTTTATCGAATTTTTAGTTTTCAATAAGATATACAATTTGAGTAAGACATTTAACAATTAATTGTTTATCACTGTAAGCATGTATTTAGATGGAGAAGAAAATTGTGACATGTATCTAAAGTTGTTACTGTTATAAGAAGCATTGTAAGAGTATTGCGCACTCTCTTACAATGCCAATAAACTACAAAAACTTTACTGGAATAATTTAATGGAATAATTCCTTTACTGGAATAATTACTACTGAAGCACTAAATATATGTATTAGAACTAAAATATACAAGCTTTTTGTTCTGTTAGGTTTACCTTAGCTGGAATGTTTTGTGCCTCTCTTCCTCTAAACTCCGCACATTAAATGGAAAATTTGCATATGTTAAGTATACTGAGCATATGCAGCTTGTATGCTAAGGACATTCAGTTAAACATGCCAGTTAAAGATTAGCTAAGATTTGGGTTGAATGGTTTATCCTGACAGTTTTCTGCCACTGTAAGTCTGTAATCAGTAAACATTAGTTCCGATTTTTGCCAGTAGGAGTCAAAAATCATGGCCATATATTATCTTCTCTGTTTTTTTATTCACACCAATTTACTGTTACTAGTTTTAAATTATTTGTTTTACAATGTTCTCAACAAGGCTAATTCTTTTTTCTTTTTGAATATGTCTGTCAATGGAAGTTTTATAGTTTTATAAAAGTCATGACTTGCCTCCAATTGTAGTCTCTGTTCATCCCAGTTAGTTAAAAGTTTAGACTGGAGAACGGCAGACTGCAGCTCTCATTTAAATTCATTAATACTGTTATGAAATCATTTAGCTGGCTTATGTATTACAGCAGCTGCTAGTGTAGCTTAAAATAAACGGGAAGGGACCATTCTGCTTTCAACAGAACCATCTTTACAGGCTTGAATTTGAAAAAGACATCATGCTATTTTTTGATGACAGTTCCCTGGATGACTATCTCCCTAACAACAGATGATGCTCGTGTAATATTGTCTGAAACAAAAGGGTTTCGGTTTGTAATACTACCCTCAGCACAGTTTGATTACTAAAACAGGCAAGACAAGGAGTCAGATTATTTAGAAGTATCATCCTCTCACCATCACCCCCCAAAAAACCCTGAGGTTCTTACTCAGAAGATTGTATCTCAGCTTAACCATGTCACTTCTTAGAATACAAGAGACCAGTTTTAGGATTAACAGATCTCTCTTCTTGCTTTCCCTCACCCTTCTTTAAAGGCAAATTGTTTCCACGAAGATGAGAACTCCTGTTTTATTCCTGCAACCTGCATGCTCACAAGACAATCATCTGTATAAACTCCACCAGAAAATATTCACCCACTTTGGGTGAGAGCATAGACATAAAATCTCAAGGACTTCTTCACAATTTATTTTCTTGTCACGATCACCTTTTGGAATTAATACGTTCTCAAATGCATCTATTTTCCAGGTTTCTTACTCTTCATTTAAATCAGGAATGTGATAAGGAAAGAGTTTGTAAAATCAATGGTACACATTAATGCTTTTCTGAAAATCTAGACATTTCTTTTTCTCATATATATACAAAGATGTACCCTCAAGCCACTAGCTCATAGTTCTGCTGCTGAGTAATGCTCCCAATAAATATAACTATATCCATAACTATATCCATTTATGATTAAATATTAAGAAATCAATTTTTCATTTCAATAAGGGTTGCACACCCTCTTCTTTATTATAAATAGCAGCCTCTATCCAGAACACAAAGGGCAGACTTGAAAAGAACATGGAAATACTCCCTGATAGCTAAAACACAAAATGGTAAATTAAAAAGAAGGAAAAAAAAAGCTGACAAAAAAAAACTCAAACAAAAATATTTGCCAGCTTCATGCTTATTCACAGGTTGGAAAATAAAAGCAAAGCTTATTTGAATATATTCCAAATGACAGCCCTTGTGAGGGACTGAAAGGAATTTATGAGATTTAATAATTAACCTTCACAGAGGCTGTACACCATGCCATAATATTTTTACTCTTCCCATGTTCTGTCTTGTGCCTTTAGATTTTTATACTTTAGGCAAAATGTCAATGAGGTACAGACTTCTCTGAGAACCCACTTAAGAGACCCTATTCTCACAAAAAAAAATACAAACAGCATCACTTATTCTTCAGCAAAGAACAATGATTCATTAAGGAGTCTAAATTAGAAAAGATCACAGTAATAAAACCTCTACAAGCTGTCAGATGGTTCAGTGTTTGGACATATGACTTCTATGAGGGTAAACTTGGAAAATCCTGAATAATTCTGCCATAATGCTGTTTGGAACAATCCCTAACCTTTCAACCAAATCAATTATTTATGAAAGAGTAAATGCTTTGTTTAAAATTGCATCTATATTTTTAGGAAGTGCTGGAGTAAACATGATTTTGGTGTTTAATACCAGCCTAATAAATTCTGAGTGCTACAGCAGAGTGGACAAGAGAGAGAATAAATTCTCCAAAGTTTTAATTAAATGCTGATGTGTTTTAAGATTGCAAAAGTGTTTTGATAAATTAATGATTACAAAACAAAGAATTCAATTACTTGTTCTTGCTTAGATTTTAGAAATGCACTAAGTGTGTGTGGAAGAAAAAAACCTAAGTAGCAAAACGATGTCATCTGTCAGATCTACTAGGGACCTAAGGGGAGGGATGGGCTGAGCCTTGCAGGGAGTCTCCATTATAGTGCATCATTCCCTGCAGGCTGTACTATGGCATCTGCAACAATGCAGTCTGAACTTATCTTTTATACCTGGCGTAGTTCTGAGTACACATTCTCTTCTACAAACAGAAGAGGACTTCTAGATTCATGTTAAATTGCCAAATTCTGACCTGACTTTAGGTGTTCTACATTTCAAATAACAACAATAAAAAAGCAAGTTGCTTTTCAAACTTTTTATTCCCTGTTCCTGCTTGTTCCAATGAAAATGAGCAAATGGCAACTCAGTTCCATGTTTAGGTTCACAGAAGGATTTAGTTCTAATTTATGGTTAAATTGCACATGTACACCCATCAGTTATTAATTTTAGCATTGAGTGTTTCCCTTAATGTTTCTCTACGTCCTTAAAAAGTTCTCCTGTACTTTAAGATTTATTGAACATCTCTCCAATTACAGAGTACATATATTTTGGCCATTTTAGATAGAAAATACTCACTATAGAGGTGTAAAAAGGAAAGTAAATGAACTTTGTTGATACGCAGCGATAAAAGACATAGTCAACAGTAGAAACTGGAGTGAACAGAAAAACTCTGTAGTCAGAGTTGGCTTGATGCAACAGAGAAGCCGTGTCCTTTTAATCTGCTCCTTAACCCCTACAAAGGGCAAATGGTGGGCTGGCAAAGTATTTATTTGTCAACTCACAGCAACTGTCCTCATGAGAATTAAGAATGACCTCCCTAGCATGCCTTATTCCTAGACTGTCCTTGCTAAATTGAAATAATTTTATGCCATTTTAACAACCCAAATCACATCTAGCATTTCTTCTTGTACACAGCAATAAAAATAATACAGCTTTCAGAAAAACACCAATGACCACATTGTCTTGAAATTATTGCTGTGCTTGGAAGTTTGAATAACTGTGGTGATTTTTGTAAGGAAGTGTTAGTTTAAATTGCTAAGCCCACTGAATAGCCAGCAATCATTAAAAGGTTTTCTAGTTTAATGGCATTATTTGTCTTCATGCTGTGAACTGTACTTGGCAGCAAATTTCTAATGTTTAAAAGACACACAGCTTCTCATAAAAGCAGAGAATAATCTTCTAACATAGGAAATGTCTAACTTATTTATACTAGCAGCTGTATACCCTGTCAAGGGCTATAGCAGAAGAACGAGATTGGAGAAATCCAATCTGATAACAGGAACAAGGGAGATCAGTTGGAATTGCGATATTCCATAGACTTTTCCAAAATGCTTCTTCCCACAGGACTGTATTAAAAAAAACAATGCAGAGAGGAAATGCTAGTCTTGGCAGCACTAACAATGGCTGTTCATTCCAAACAATAAATAGCTTCTAGACCAATCTGGGTTTTTTTCCTTTCTTTTTCCAAAGAAGACTCTTATGTCTTTAACTCCTGCAGCAGAATAAAAATAGTAAAAAACACCCCCTACATATACCGAAGTAGGTGTGAGGGAGCAGAGTCAGATAATGGTCCAGTAGAGGAGTTGAGACGCTCCACCAACAACACCTCTTTGGCGACCTCTGGATAATATATTCTTCTAGGATAGGTACCAATCTCAATATATCCCTCTACAGAAAGCCATATAGCGAATTGCTTGAGCGTATTCCCTTGTCTTTCATTTACATAGCAATTTGACCAGAAAGATTTGTTTTCTTCTCTCTCTGTGTATCATCCCAAGGAGACAAGAAAATGAAAATAATGTTGAAATAGTCAGAACTCCCTGCCCTCCTTTAAAAAAATAGGTTTTTTTTGATGGGGACTCGGTATTTTTGAAGGTCAATACAGTAAAAGATTCTCCAATAACTTAATTGGTTCCTAACCTAGAGGAATAAACCGTACATGTTTCTCTTACATTTTTTCAAACAAAGAGCTGCTTCCCAGTTCCTGGACTAGCAGTTGTCTTCCTGACTTCTGACCATCTTACTTAAAGTTGTTTATATGAAATACAGTTCTTCCTGTCCTCCCCAATCCTTTCAATACCCAAACCAATATCCCTGGTAGTATGTCCCCCATATGTTACTGCAAAGTAATCATACTGCATCATGAAATAGTGATGAAATGGAAGTGGATCAAAAGAGTAAGATCCTGTCAAAAGGGATATACTCATCATAGATGCAGGTGGCTTGAAAACTATATTTAACTGTCTGGTATACAGGTAAGAAAAGCTACATTAGGAAACACAGAATCAAGTATTTAAGCTACTTCAGCTCTTTGCCCAGTGGCACGTGTCTCTGTACTACATGTTACATGTTTACATGTTGTTTAACATCCTGTACATATGAGAGTCCAGTCTGCATAATGTAACATTCTCTTTCATTGAATCCTCACTGATTAGGCTAATATTCTGAGACTTTGTCACAGTTTAAGGACTTTGTCAAGGTTTAAGGACTTTGTCATGCTTTAAGGCTGGACTGGCTATTAAACTGATGGCAGATGCTCTGTTATTAACCCTTTCACCCACCCAGAAGGGGAAGGAAAAGAGAAAAGGGAGAGAGACTTACAGGTTGGAAAGTTAAAACAGTTTTAATAAACTAGAACAAAGAAAGAGAGTATAAAAATGGAAATAATTAAACATATACAAATACATACAAAACCAAGATCGAGCTCCCCCTATGACGATCATGTCACCACTGGTGCTGCAGGGCAGGCTCCGGGAAGTCCTGGACTGGACTCCTCGACAGTCAGGAACTTGATTCAGGAATGCACGGATTGGGATCGGGGGCAGGAGAAAAATGGACAGAGTCCTCTTCGGACGCCGGCCATAGAAGAAGAGAGGGTGACCCTTGTGATCCCTCAGCTTTAAACTGAGAATGACGTGTATGGGATGGAATACTTCATTCATCGATTTTGGGTCACCTGTCCTGTCCGCTTCTCCCCGCAAGTGTGACTCTTTTATGGCCTTCCACTTGTGGACCATAAGAGACTTAGAAGTGACCCTGGTTTCTATAGGAATAAGTATAAGCAAGAGCCTTTCTGCATACCATTCCTATATTTATTACCTCAGTAATAACTATAAACTTCAAGCATTATCAATCTTAGAAGCTGACACTGTCTGCAAAACATGCAGTTAGTTTCAGAAAGTGCAGTTACTTAGAAGAAACTTAACTGAAAGGAAAAATCACTGAAAGAAAAATTGGTTCTGTTTTAGTGCAAACCAGGACAGACTTATATTTTGATGCTCATTTTTCTCAATAGAAACCTGAAAAATTACTTTCTCAGAATACTTTTTTTTTTCTCTCCATTCCCCCTTCAAGCACTGAGAAGAAGGACTGCAACGTCAAGTGCAATGTAAGGTATGACACAGCACCATAGTTTAGACCAGACCACAACCCTGGTCGAGCTGTAGACCTAAAGAAGCTATTAGGTGGATGCACAAGTGGAGATACAGCAAGAGACACCTGAGCTGATATAGCCCCCAAAGGCACTGTGGTTGGTGGAGGAACCCGTGCTGGAGGAGCTGAGTGATAAATGGGGAGCAGCAAAAAGCAAAGGAAGCACAACACACTGACCCCCACCTCCTGTACTGTCCATCACCTCAAGAAGGGGATGAAGTGTAAAGTGCAGTGAGGAGGACTGGAGACCAGGAACCGAGGTAGAGAGGTGTCTGGAGTGAAGTTGAGGTATTTTTCTCTAAATGTTTATTTTTTTATCTCTTTATTAATACTAGAATCAGTAATTAAAAGTTTATGCTAACTGTCAATAAATTAAATTAAAGTGAAATTCCCCAATTTGAGATTGATTTTGGCCGATGACAGATACTGCAAAGAAAAACGTTGAGGACTATTAATGTACTTAATTTCCTGACTTATTTGCATTGGAAGAAAAGATAGTTAGCTTTAGAAAACTTGTTTAGTTCAACTGTACAAACAAAAATAATTCTCCCAAAACGAAATTAAAAATGTTCTGAAGTATCTGAAAAAAATAATTATCCTTTATTAAGCATTCCTAAAAACTTTTTTCTCTTGCACGTCAAAGGTTATAGGTCCCACCCCACAAATCCTCAGATTTGAGAAAATGACCTTTTATCCACTGTCTTAACTTCTATGCAGTTTAATATTCCTATTTAGTAGCCCCACATATGTTCTTTAAAAAAGAAAAATAGAGAAAGAATGGGATAAGGGGAACTAATCTTTCTCAAATGATTCTTGCAGGCCTATGATATTTACTGAAGCTTTAAAGGGAAGTAGAGCTCAATATCACAACCATTAAAAAGATGAGTATTATTTAGGTGAAGCTGGGTGGCTGGCATTCATTTAAAAAATATTTAAATATTAAATATTAAATATTAAAATTAAAAACAAACAATAAATGAATCCAAGTGAATGAGACCTGATGTATGTAAACAATGCAGTTCAACTGTCCTTATACAGTTTTTCTTTCCTATGTTAGAGTCAGTTTTCTGACCATTATAATAAATTCTTCATGAAGTAAATAAATGGCTAGAAGCTTTTCATTTATATGTCAATTTTTTTTAAAAAAGTGTTTAAAACAATAAAACTCACATTTCTGAACTACAGAGCACAGTACATATTGCAACTTAATTCAGATGAGCTTTATCACACCAAGAAAACTAAGTTAATTTTGTGGGTGGGAGAATAGAAGAAGAGAGGAAGAGAAGGGTAATAGTGCGTGTATGTGACATGGAGTGGGAGGGTGCATTTTTTCACCATTGCCATTATTTGTAAAAAGGCAATTTCACCTTAGGAAGGTTGTTCTTGATGTGCATCAGCGCGAGATAAAGGTAACACAAAGCTTCAGTATTTAGCATGTACACACACATGCGTGCCTACACACACACAGACATTCAACAGTACATCAGCCACACTTAAAATAGACCAGCAAGGATAGTTTATGATAACTGAAAAATAAAATGATGCTGTGTCAAAAGTCTTGTGCTTGCCTGAATAACACAAATCAAGGATCACAATGATCTCTGCCATGAAAACTTCCTTTTTTTTTTTTGTAGGAGGGAAATGGAGTAGCGGAACAAGGTATTATCACCTTAGGGCAGTCCTGACACATATAGCAGTAATTATATAGCCTGTTAAGTAGATACATGGGATAGATAGCAGAAAACATGCTGCAGTCAGCTAATATTAAAAATCCGCATCAGAAAGTGTACGTCTAATGAGGTGACACGTACTAACTTAACAAATATTTGGGTCACAGTGTTACTGCTATAAATTTGCTGACTTGCATGGAGCTGCAGAAATTTCTGTGAGCTAGAGTGTGAGCTGAGGTGCATGCTCATTTTACAATGAAGTAATACACATTTGATTCAAACAGTCATGCCAAGATAACAGACGCTCTATAAGCTGACTTTACAGAATATAAATAGATAGTAAAACACTTAATTAAATCAATTTCCATAACATTTTGTCTGATGTACTTCTATATCATTCCTTTGGAATTGACTAAATGGGGAATGATGTTTAGAAACCTCAGGATAACTCCCATGCATCATAAGATATCATTGCACGGTAAGGGCGCAATACTTTCCTTCATCAGCAGTACATCTCTGTCTAATACCGAGATCCCATATGCTCGTTGCTAGCTCCTGCCAAAATCCCACTGTACTGTGGAGAGAAATTCAGCATGGAGAACTGGAGTTCCCAAAAGACAACGCTTATTACAATAACACTAGGGGAAACGCTGCGTAGGTTTGGCTTGTAGAGTTGGATATTTGCGGGAAACCACTCATTACCTCAGTTTGCTCAAATAACAAAGATGACACCCCCACTCTCAGCATCATTCCCTCTCTGTCTCACACACACATATGCTCACTCACTCACTCACAAGCATTACTGTGTTCCAAAGACTCCTTAACTTAATAATGTTCTAAGAATTGTTTAATTACATTCAGTAGAATATGAGGATAGCAGTATGTAGTTAAGCAACTGAAAGGAGGAAAAAAAAAAAAGGAAAATCCATTTCTTCTTTAGTCGGCAGCTTTGTCTGAAAGTAAGGCTGTGTGTGAAGCACATCAAAGAGCCAGATTACATAATTAGCTAATAGCCACTATTGACATGTAAAATCAATTTATGACAGCTATACTAGCAAAGCCAAGCCAGTTTAATGCAATAGATTGTTAATCATTCACTGTTAAAATTTAATCATTGTTAGTACCATAAGGAAGGTATATTATCCATATATACCCAGTATGCATACATACAGTGGGTACCCAGAAGTCATGACACAATATAACCTAGAATGCAGCCAGCCTACATATTGTCCTGGAGTGACTAGAAAATTCAACTTTGGCACTGGTGTTTTGCAAATAATTTTTCTCCAGTTTTGAGAGCAGAACTCTTTGGTAAAGTCTATGCTGGGACAGAGCACTGTTGCAGAACAGTTTGGGGCTAAGTGCCAAATATCACCTCAGCTCTTGCCCCAACAACGAAGGTCATTGTTAAGGCTAGTATTGACAATGTTCACATTTTCTTTCTTCTTTCTCCTACCATCAGCAAGAAATCTATAATAAGCCATGTCTGTCTTGGGAACAAAAGTTATAAAGTGAGGTGAACAGTGACATTCTAAAACGTTGAAAAGAGAGTTATAACATTCAAAGCAGGCTAGATTTGCTTTTTCCTAAGCATTGTTTGCCAGTCTGTAATTGGCTCTCTACTTCTTAAGCCATATACTTGTCAGCTTTCAAAATATATATTCACAGCAGGGAAGCATTCAGCTGGAAGGTTTTATCAGATGAAACTCACGAAAACCTTTAGCTGGAGGGCAGAATACAATTGTCAAGATCCATGCAACCTTAAAGCATGTAAGTAATAGCATTGTATCTGGGAGTTTTAACTTCAACAGGATTGCTTGTGGAAGATTATACCAGTAAAGAAGTATTGGTAAGTCAGTCCCAGTATGTATATTCTTTGAAGTGTATACATTTCTAGAACAGAACTGGGAACATGTCTCTTGTATGCAGAAGTATACTGTAGGTTTTTAATTTGCAGCATTGGAGATGTGCTAAAGCCAAAAGTTTTACATGAAATTATCATGTTATCAGAAACTGCATCACAGAGCTACTTTTTCAAACATGTTTAAAAATATTCTCTAACAGTTTACTGTTACAAATAGAAAAAGTATTGGGACAAATTTAGTACTGGTATATGATCTCCAGAATTCCACCTATTTCAGTGAGATAGCAGAGGATATAAACCAGCACAAAATACGTTTTTTCTGCATTCAGTAGACACAAAATGATAGTATCAAGGAGACAGGAATAAAGTTTTTTAAAGCAATTAGGACAGGGAAATAGACATATATCTGCTTTGTATGCTATGAATCTTTATGAGATGGATAACATTGAACAAACACAGAGTAAGTAATTTAATTTTCTGTGTATATTGATTTTACTCAGCTTTCAGATTAGTGTTGATAACACAGCAGAAGATTTCAATGAAAATTAAACTAAAGGTATGGTGACCCTCTAGCATGAAATAAATTAGTGCCTTCACTGGGAAAAGCTATATAGCATTTAACAGAAAGTAGATTCCTCACCTTGAAACAGCAATACAAGGTGAGTATACAGAAAGGTGAAAAATACGAATTGATACAGTCAGATAGCAGAATTAGAACTCAAATGTGACGAATAACTAGTATGCATTGGGGTAGAACTCTCATCTTTTCTAATGTTTTCCACAAACTCCGATCTTCCCTTGCCTGTTGAGAAATAAAGTTTGCCTCTGTTGTTTTTAAGACTCATGTTGTAATAATTTTCATTCTCTCCTCAGAGGTTAAGTATTTTTCATGAAACATTTCTACAAAGTCAAATGAAACAAATATTTGTCTGTCAATGACAGCTGTTCTTCCTGTGACCAAGAACATCTCAAAGGACAGAAGTCCTTCCTCCAGTTCTCCCTGACATGCACAAAAGGCAAATAGAAAAATATTTCCCAAGTGAATTCTTACAAATCCTGGAGAAATTCTGTCTCCAAACAATTTCAAAAGTTTTAAAATTACATTCTATTTATTATTTCATGTCTGCATGATCCATCATTTTCCCAGACCTCACCCACTCTGATATGACCCTTATGATACGTGCGTTGTTACTTCCATGGCACCTCCTGTTCCAGCTTGGAGCAGCTGAGAAAAAGAAAGGCTCACAGTGTCTCTATGTCCCTTAATCTTGCAGCTCAGTGGGGCAGGGAGGAAAGTACTTCAAACTCCCTAGTATTCCCTAAATTTGGCAGAGCTGAGCTGAGCTATGGCTGCCCGAGAAATTCAGTAAAGTCTAATTATGTTTTTTTTGTATCCTAAGGACTGGTATACCCTACAGTTTATCAGGTCATTCACAGATGGCTTTTATCAACATGTATCAAAGATGACTGTTACTTATAATTCATCAACACGAGCTCTGAAATGCTTAATGGAAACAAAAGAGGTATGTTCTCTTCTAGACAAGAGAACATACCTCTAGACTTAATTTAATTTTAACCCGACCTTGCTGCTTCAGCATCACCACTTGCAGCTATCTGGCCTCCCTGTGGTACCATTCAAGCTCCCATCAGGGTGCCCCATCAAGTACTCCCTCCAAAGCTCCCAAGCAGTAAAGCAGATTGGAGGCACTGTACAAAATGTGGCCTTCTTACTTCAATGGCTAGGCGCTCCAAAACCGTGTAAATGGAGCTTGTAAAACAAACTCTAGATCTTATTCAAACATTGTTTGGAAACATGTAATGGAATTTTTTTTCATTATGGATATAGATACTAGACAGAAATGAAGATTGCACAATTGGCTATATTCTAGAATAGTGTAAGATTTTAGTTATTCATGCTGAGAGGAATTTTGATGTTGTTTAAAAAGACTTTGGGGACATAAGATTTATATTCCTTCTTCTCTGTTTTAGGCAAAAATGAAGCAATGACTTTGTTAACATAGAAACTTCTTAATCTTGAATAATCAGGTCAGTGGACTTTATATCAAAAAGGCAGTAAAAGGTAGCAGTACAAAGTTGCTAACTTCTTTCACAGACATTTGCTGGAGTGGCAACATGAGTTTTACCAGTACATATGACAGCTCTTTAATAGAGCTATTCAGAACTCCATGTTTCCATGACTTGCAAGTATCAGTGCTTCATTATTTATAGAATAGTTTCCTTGTCCTCTAACCTTTTCTGACATCCATAGCTCCTGCTTAGTCTGTGTCATCTGTATTTCTTAGTCTTCTGCACTTTTGTCCATATTCCCAGAAGCACTTGCTGCTGATCTCATTTCTGTCTCCATCTACCATACTGTTCATATTTCCTCCCTTCCTTCTACCACTACACAATCAGAGTTTTTCTGCATGACCACAAATATCCTTGCCTAGATCTTCAAGCAATGCAGGACCTTCTGGGGGAAACAACTGCAAGGAATTGCTGTTCAGCTCCTGCAGTCATAAGCCATGTGAGGTCAGCATAAAAACGCTCTGTAAACATGAAGCGTCAACAGATTTTTCAGATACTTTGAATGCTAGAAGTCTGTGTAGCTCTGTAGCATATGCAGACTGATTAAACATAATATGCACTTCCACATAGGACATGCTATATATGAGGAAACCACACTTAATAAATTTCAGATTCCTCTTCCATGGAGATACTAGAACGTTTAAAAACATATGCCGGTTTCTAACTTTTCTTTAACTTAAGAGTGTTGCATAGTCTTACTAAAGGTGTTTTTCATTATTAAGATAGTCTAAATATAAGTAATTTTATAACTACTTGTATCCAGGCTCTCTGATATGACTCTGGAGCATAAACTGGAAATAAAATCACACTAACTAAGCAGACATATTCAGAGGTCACATGAAAGCAATATCAATAATCCATTAGTGTTCACCATTGTCCCCTGTTTCTAAACTTAGTCTTTTAATATACATAAAACTATAGAGTGTTTCTTCTCCTTTAAGATGAGAATAAGCAGTCACAGAGAGGTCAAAGCAATACCAAGTATTATGATTTCACTCGGTTACTGGAAGCAAAACAAATTTTTATATGGTACCTGCAGAGGCACATGTGCTCTAAGCATTTTCTTTGGCATGTTTCATCTTATAGCTCAAAATATGAAACCTGGAACCTGAAACATGCAGTGGTTGATGTAGACAGAAGTAGTTGAAATCACATATACACAAAATACATTTCATATGTATATAACATCTGTCTTCTCTATAAGAAATCATCTGCATATAGATTGTTATTGCTTTAAGGATAAGTTTATTGAGAAGTAAATGAATTCAATTAGTTTTCTTTCCTTACAGCTGAAGAGCCATTATCAGTTTTTCATAAATACAGTTTGGCCTCCATTTAGGCTTTACAAATCTTGTCTTTTGAGGATGATGTCTGTTCTCTCCATACTGTTTTCCCTCTTTCAGACCCTCACAGCATTTCAAGAGTCAGAGGTGTAATTGAAGCTAATCCAGTGACCTCCAAAATCACATTTTAGACCATCTTTCCCTTTTCCTCCAGTTCCTTATTCTTGGCTGTGGGAGCTGGGTGGGAGGGAGAAGAAGGAGGAAGGCAGAGAATTTAAATGTAATGCCTTTTTTCCAGGTCAGTCACCTTCATGGTCTTTCTCAGTCATCAGCTCATGATTCACTGATGACTTTCTAGACAGCATTTTTCCCTGAAAGGAAGCACATCGTCTCCTTATTTTTGCCATTACTTCCATGATTTCTTTACACTCAAAAATGCTTTTTTTTGTAACTAAGCCTGAAGGTTATTACAGTCTGCCATGCCCATCTTTGACAACAAAAGGGGATAAGGCCAGCCATAAGGCTTCCTGTAAGGCTTTCTGCACTGCTTAATAGCTTGCATAGGTGTTTGCACACTCCAGAATGGATTTGCAAGCTTAATTATTAGACATAAGGCTTGTTTAAAACAATTTATTCTTTTGCATTTACCTGTTGTACAGTGTCACTCTCTTCCCATTTGAGTAATTTGGAATAATAAACCTTTATCTTAAACTGCAGCAGTTCAGCACACATTGCAGAATGATGGCAAGGATCAGTAGACAGTAATAGGAGTGGTGCAGCCTCCATTAATTACTGAAGCCATTCCTGTGATTCAGTACAAAATGGTTATGAGAGGGAAAGCTTACACACATGCCAGAGAATGACATTCTTGAGAACAGATAACACATCACCCCAACAACAGCACTAAAGGCAAGCAAGGAGAGGGCTTGTTATTATATCAGATTTTTTTCACCCAACAAATATTCACAAAGATGAGGAACTGCTGCTTATTCCTTCCTCTGCCTCTGAAAGGCCTACGTCCTTGCACTTCCTAAACCTTTTCCTTCTCTCCCAGTGACTTCCACCTGTCTGAAAAACTCTGTGTTTCTGAGGTTCAGGAAGTAGAGAAGAGCAGGAACTCAGAAAGTATTTAAATGTATTATTTAACATAATACACAGAGAACAGAGCACACAAATGCCTCCCCAATTCCCACTGAACCCCAACTTTTTGAAGTACCTTCTCACAATTTAAGACACCCACCCTAGTAGGAATATACAAAATGAAGTTCCACGCGTTCTCTGAGACGTACATCAGGAAAACATGGTCAGCTCACAGTGGAGCCTGGTAAATGGGCCATTCTGGCTGTCTGCCTCTGGACCTGCTCACTCGTAGAAAGGGTTAGCCATACTTGTACAATGTCACAGCCATTTTAAGTGTTAGGTCTTGTAAGATGTCAGTGAGGAGGTTTAATTCAGAGGTGATACATCAATCAACGTTATAAACAGAAATCCACAGTGAATTGAACTGGTTGTGTAATCTAGATCAGATGGTATGGCAATTGGTATAACAAGCTGCTTCCTTACGTTCATTGTACCTCTATTGTATGTTTCATTCCATTGGAAAAGATGTAAATAGCAGCACAGCCAAAGGCTGGCTGTTGGTTTGCTCCTTTTACTCTGCTCCAGCGCCAAAGAGGAGAGTTTGCCTCCCTGAGAGCAACTTTGCATGTCTATGCATCTTTCCTTTGGAGAAAGGTGCAATAAGCTTGGGAGGTGCAATAAACCAGGTGGCCTGTATTGGATGTAGGGACAGCACTACAGTGCTACAAGAGCTAAGTAAACCCACGTGTGTACTGCTGTTTTCCTACCCCTACTGCTGCTTATCTGAACTGGGAGACTTTTGAAAGAAAGAGTACTGCTTGCAATAGAGAGCAGATCCACAGCAAATTTTTACAGGCAATGGAAAGAAGGTGTGATCCTTATGGAGCTGGGCATGGCATAGCATTTGTTGAAACTAGAAACCCATAGCAAGTTTTGAGGTTGAGACCAAGACTGAAAGAATGGATTTTCCTTGCCATGACAAAGCTGACATAGAACAGGCTGGTTTTCAAACTTGCTATTATACACAACAAAAGGAGAAAGTGATCCTTCAATAATTTCCCTACTCAACCAAAATTTTAAAGCTAAAGCAAATGGAATGTATGCACTGCTGTGGTACTATTCACCTCACTGCTATTTAGCTAATAACAGTGCCAGAAGAAAACCTTTTCTGATTCACCTTCAAGTTCAGACCTTGCAAAGAATTGAAGAAATAGAAGCAATATTGTATTTTCCTTCCTAGAGAATGAAAAATCAATGATGCAATTATGGATGTGGCAGAATTACTCACTGTGACCAAAAAACCCACTATTTTTTGTTAATGATAGTACAATGTTGTTCACTGTGGTCCTGATTATGAACAGGTAAGATATGCTAAACCATTCTTTTTTCCTAATTAAATTACAAATACTTCAGCTTGTAGTTTTGAAGAAAAAGAGCAATCAGAAGCGTTGCAGTCTTTTATATCATTTGAAATCACAGTTCTGTAACAGCACATCTACTGTTTTAGTTGACTTAGGAAAAGGCAAAGGAAGACAAATTAATTCATAATTAAATCTCAATGACCAGACAGTTAATATACTGTAAAATGTTTCCCAGGAAAACATCGCATCTGTGGAACATGATAAAAGCAGTGTGGTGCTTTCACACTATTTTATACATTAGTATTTTGTACCATCACATGAATTAGTTGCAGGTTCATTAATCATTTCTGCAGCTGGAGCATTAAACTTAAATTAAGCCAAAAGTAAAAATGAAGTAATTAAACAGCACAGTCCTTTTGTGAAGAAAACAAGTTAAAAATGGTGCTATCCATATATTCAGTAAACTGACTATTTTGTTAATTCATTAATATGTTCCACTCTGTCAACTATGTTTTACAGTTCCATCTGATAGATAACTACAGTTCACTAGTGAATCTCTATAGTACCCCTGTAAGACAGGTGATTGCTATTCTACCTTATAAACAGAGTTGCTGTAGATTATTTCTTTTATTATTTTTTGTTTTAATTTTGAGTGGTTTAAGCAGCCTAAGTAACCTATACGCAGCAACACCATAGAAGAAGGCGACAATTTAAGACTCAGCGTTCCAGGGTCACACCCATCAGATTATGTTGTTTTAGGCAGACTTCACAGGTTTTGTCTATTCAAGGCTCTTTAAAACCGGCTGTACAGTGTTGGTCACGTAATTTAACAGAGCTCAGCTCAGGTATACAGGAGAGATGGAAAGATACTGGGAAAGAACAATGGTTAGAGGTTTTTTTCATTTTTTAATGTATGAGCCATTTTAAATTAAAAGGCTGAGGAAAAAAGTTAACTTTTATATAATGGTGGTTTTAATGTTATAACTTTAAACATTTCAATTAAAAAACTATAAAGTCATAAAAAGTGTAGCCAAATACATAGTTTATCCAAAGTAAGAGGTAAGCACAAGAAGTTTCGTTTTTCTGCATTTCATTATCTTCAGTAACGTTTCCATCTACCCCATATATATGTTATATAACAATGTATAAACTATTTTCTTTCTGAATCAGTTTAATATTCTTTATTTACCAAAAAAAAAAAATCATTATAACTTTCTATGGGCACAGTACATTATAACATATTCTAAAAGATCAAAACACTATATGTATTTGAAATGGAAATCAAATTTACCACATACTTAGAAATAGGACATTTAACATAAACTGGTGATGGAACCTTTGTCTGATTATTTGAATATTTTCAGAATATTTTCACAGAGGGAGAGGGAGGAGATAAATACGTTGGCCAAGAAAGACACATCCAGAAGGGAAAACAACATTGCCTCAGACAAAACTTATTTGAATACTTCCTCCTACGTGATAAAGATCTGGGTCTCCTATTATGCTTTTTTTAATATCAGCCAAGGATTTATACACCTAATTAGGACTTTGATAAATTCAGATGCATTCAGTTTAAAAATTAATCGACTAAAATGCTCTACCCTCAATGATCCTACATTTAGGTAAATATCTCTAGAGAACATTATGATGTTTATTAACCAATATTTCTATGCAGGGGTAGGGGGGGGCATGGAATGTCTTCTTTTTATTTATCTTGATTTTTAATCCCCAATACTTCTGTTCTGCCAGTTCTCTTCCTGGGTAACCATTAACATCTGAATCTTGCCAACTCTTTTATACTGAATGCACTATGCTTTCCTTATTAAAAGATATCAAATGTTTGAAAACACTTGCTCAGAGATAATGATAATGAGTTGAATAATGTTATCAGCACATGACACATGTAGGGAGTAGGTAAAGTCTTCACAGGGGCAGAACAGATTAATTCATATTTCTTACAGATACTTTCAAAAGTGCTACACTATTATTCTTTATAGCTACGCAGGGCAAAAAAAAAAGAAAAAAGGGAAGGAAGGAGGGAAGGAGGGAAGGAGGGAAGGAAGGGAAGGAGGAAGGGAGGAAAGGAGGAAGGGAGGAAGGGAGGAAGGGAGGGAGGGAGGGAGGGAGGAAGGAAGGAAGGAAGGAAGGAAGGAAGGAAGGAAGGAAGGAAGGAAGGACCGACCATCGCCCACTCATGAATTAAAACACAGAAGTGGCCAAATCCTGACAGGCACTGAGCCCTTCTGTCTCTTGACTGGAGCTACCGTTAGCATTGAACACTCAGAACCTCTCCAAATTTAGCTTTGTATCCTTATATGTTCATACAAGGCCTAATATCACAGGAACTAATGAAAGCTTCAGAAGGATTAGGAAATTTTTGTCTGAGAAGCAAGGTGTTCACCAAGTAGCATATTGCAAATCCAAACATATTATTATTCTATTTCTGGATTAAATAGCACATTTGAATGTGATGTTTTGTGATTGTATACGAATATTAAAATCTTTTAATAAGGATGCTGTACTTTATTTCATAAACACAGAATCGCCAGGGTGTTGAGTGATATGAGCTGAAGCCAAGATATAAGGGAATTAATTGCAGGGAGTCAGCTGCAGCAGTAGACAGGTTTGGTTTTCTTATAACAACTTTTGAGCTACATATAGCTATTAACGGGATTTTTATTCCTCTGTCAATTTCTTGTCTAAATGTCCCCCAACAGGAGATTTATGAGCTTCAGGTTTATTTTTTTTCTTTTCTACAGATGTATCTTCCTATAAATCTTGATTACATTCCTTTAATGTTTGATTTACATTTAAAAAATACCAAAACATAAACCAAACTAACAACTGTTGCTTTCATTTGAAACTAACTCTCGTGCTTGGAAATGCTACAGTCCATCTTCTTGTAGAAATGTGTGTTGTTAAGAACAGTTCTCTCCCTTTCTCTACCCATGCAGACTTATTTGTTACAGTAATTATTCTTGAACATCTAAAATTCATATATCTCTGTTATCACTTTGCTGCCTGGTAATATACCTATCTCTTTCCCCACCGCTTCTCCCTCTCCGTACATTCTTTTTTGAATAATCTACGACAAAACTGTTCCAGAGGACTTCACTCATACCCACTGTTGTATGAGAAGAATGGCAATGTATAGTTAATGGCTTATAATGGTGATAGAAATTTAGTTTGCTTTTCATGATCCACTGAAGACGTGCATAGTTAAGAAGCTTAAATTATACTCAAATCCTGGAACATACTAATCCTTTTTAAGAATAACACCAAGACTGCATTCCTTTCTTTTTGATAGCTATGATCCCACTGGGGACAAGCCTGAAACCCAGAACTGAGCACTTCAAATGTGAGCATGAGTTAAGATTTCAATCTAACCAAGCCTAACCTGTATTTCAGTTGCCAGCCATGCTTGTTTAGCTATTCTGAAGTACAAAGCTTTTCTTGCTGAATTATGCAGCTTTTCTTGCCTTTCTTCTGAAAGGTAAATGATGACTGTAATATTAATTCTTTTGACATTTCACCAGTCACCTTGTATTTCTCTGCACTTGCAATCCAATGAAGTTTTTATTCAGAACTATGAATGAAATATGTCTCCATTATGTTATCCTAGATGTATAACACTTCATCCTTCATATGATACTTACTGGCCTGGCACAAAAACCTTTCATGCAACACTGTATCAGTGCTTTTTAAAGTCCACATACATTCTGTCCATGCTCTTTTGTGCCTTTGCTCCCTTTTCACATGCACTTGCACACACAGACACAAGTTTGTTAAACATTATTCTCCCTCTTCATTTTGCACCTCTTCACCTTAAATGTATCCTACCTTTGGGAGGGATGGGGTTGGAATACTGTGTTCCCTGAATATTTCTTTATGTCTTCCACTGTACTGCAGGTAAGGGTCTTCGTATCCCTGCAAACTGTTTCGTTCCAGTGAAATCTTATATATATTGGTACCTCCCAAAGGTTGCTGCAATTTTTTTAGCATTCTGAATAAGCCTCATCTGTCTTTGTCATTCATTACACATTTTCTTGATCAGCTTTTTTCTTCCATGAACCTGATTACTGTAATTATTTCCCCATGCTTTTCTTGATTCAGGTATTACCCCTTTTAGTATATGTTACTCATCACCAAAATTTCCAAATACTACAGCAAATAACTTGTTATTTTTATTCCAATAAGTAGATGTTATGCTTACATGAGAAGAATCCCAAAGCACCTAATCTTTAAAACAAAGAACAAGCCTGCAAATAGGCAAGATTTCTTTTCCCAGTGGACAAAACATCCAGAGAAAATTACTCACCCACTGTCCATTCTCCTTTTTCTCAAAGACTCAAGTTTTATTGCAAAAATAAATTTACATAAGATCACTGCATCAGTCATGACCTTTCCTCTATGACATGATTCCTACACAGTAATATTTTTACTATTATCTGCCTAAGGCACTGCTTTGTCTCCTCCTTTCTAACCTGCATCCAGAACTGCTATTCTAGCTCCATATGCTTAATTTTAAGCTCCTTCCTGAATCAAGATCCACATGAGGAGCATTTAACTCACAAGTATAACAACTGAAGTAAAATATCAGAATTCTTAATTTTGAGAGCAAATTTGGAAACTGAAAATCAGAATTCAAATTTTGTAGGTGGTTTCACAATGTCCGATATCAGAAATGGACCACAACTTTGCAGATCACTAATTTCAGGCTCATTTTTTGTGACTTAATGGAAATTAACTGAATTAATGGTACTTAGATGATGTATGTCTTAAGGAACATAGGAAAGACATTAACTTTGTCAAGTTAAAAAAAGAAAATTATGGAAATGATTGAAACCAGGAGACAATTGAGCAAGGCCAAATATAACGAACAGTGTGACTAGGACCTTCTTTGAAAACTGCCTGGAGATGTCTAGTAGTCTGGATCAAGTAGCCTCTTCCTCCTCATGCAGTATTAACCCTGAATATTATTTCTGTCTCATTCTGACCCCCGCTCCAGCGTGGGGTCCCACCTACAGGAGACAGTCCTTCTCAAACAAAACAGGCCCTTCCCACAGGCTGCAGTTCTTCATGAACTGCTCCAGCATGGGTCCTGCCAGGCGCCTGCTCCAGTGTGGGCTCTCCATGGGGTCACAGCCTCCTTCAGGGCACATCCATGCTCTGGCGTGGGGTCCTCCATGGGTTGCAGGGTGGATATCTGCTCCTCCATAGACCTCCATGGGCTGCAGGAGGAGAACCTGCCTCACCATGGTCTTCACCACCAGCTGCAGGGGAATCTCTGCTCTGGTGCCTGGAGCACCTCCTCCTCCTCCTTCTTCACTCACCTCAGTGTCTGTAGAGTTGTTTCTTTCACATATTCTCACTCCTCTCCCAGCTGCTATTGCACAGTGTTTTTTCCCCCTTCTTAAATATATTATCACAGAGGCGCCACCACCATCGCTGATGGGCTCAGCTTTGGCCAGTGACAGGTCCATCTTGGAGCCGGCGGGCATTGGCTCTATCAAACATGAGGGAAGGTTCCAGCATCTTCTCACAGAAGCCACCCCTGTAGCCTCCCTGCTACCAAAACCTTGCCACATAAACCCAATACATCTGGTTTAACAGCTGTAAAAGACTTGGCCTTCTAGTCATTACAGCCTTCAGAAACAACAGGTTTCAGGGTGGAAGAACTAGCCACTAGTCAGTACTAGTCAGTCTGTCATGAAACCACCAGAACTCACTGGTTTTTGCATTATCTGTATATCTGGTTAAATAGTTATCTATTCCTGTCTTTACATAAAAGAATGGTTTCTTCATATCTCCAGGAACATAGTTTTACCTTTAGAGGATGGCAAATAATGACAGATTAGTCTATCCCTGATAGTATTTCAGAATTGTTTATTGGAATCTTTCAGGTTATCTTTAAGTCTATCCCTGATCATGTTTCAGAATTTGGCAAATGAAGTTCTCTGTTTTTCAGTGACAAGGGTAGGAGTCATTTTGTCATTTTTTTTGTTTGTTATCAAGTAAAATAAAACAGCTTATTTTTATCTTGTAGACACTTCTGTCAGTTCCATCCCGCTCTAAAAGGAGGATGAGTCAGAGATGGGTATCTTCCCTGAACCATCACCTCTCTAGCCCTTATACAGAGATCAAAATAAGTAATTTTTCCTGTACACTCTAACCCAGGAAAAATAATTCTACATTAGAGTATTGCACCTGAAATGCAGAATTCTAAATCATTCTGTGATTTGCATCTTATGATTAAATTTCAGCTCTAGAACTCACACACAAAAGTTAGCAGGTGTCTTGTGCATCAAATTTCAAAGCAGTTCAAAGTCAGACAATGCAAAGTTGCATATATAAGCAAATAAACACACACATATTTATCCAGTATCAGAAAAATTTAAGCCCACTGTTCCAAAAAAATTGATGTCAGTAGTCAGGAGACTAAGAGAGTAATTTACCACTGACCAAAGCATCAGAAATCTTTGTATGATTTCTAGCAAGCTATATGGACCTAATTGTCTCACCTTTTTTCCCTACTCATAAGAAAAAACATCTTCCCACCTGATACAATCTATCTTGCATGTTGTAGCTCTGATGCTTTCAGCTATATACTGAGTATCATTTAATTACTTCATCTGCTAACCTTTACCTCTTTGAAATGCTCTACTGAGGCAGGTTTGCTTTCAAATACTCTTACGTATTCTTGAGTTGAATAACACATCAAAGAGTTCACTCTAAATGTTTCTACCCAGGGAGCACTTCTGTTTTCTAGACATCTATAAAGCATATATTTTAAAGATACTATATACCCAATTCCACAAATACACTTTGTGATAATTAAACTACAGCCACGGGATGTGTAAAATACATACTAAGCATTTATTAAAATCTTGATATGTAGAGAAGGAAAAGATACACCCAACTGTTTATCTAATCAATTGGAAATGACTCATTTGGAAATCATAAAACCACAGAATCATCTAGGTTGGAAAAACCCTGTAAGATCATCGAGTCCAACAATGTTACAAATCTTACTTGCTTTACCAGTACCTAAAACGGACAGGTTTATATGTTGATTAACACTTAACCGTTATTACTTTTGAAATGTAAAAAGATGGGCAAAAATACAGATATCACATTTATATTCTTTTGGAAAAAAACATTGACTTCACTTCTGTGGTACTTATGATACTGTTCACTGAATATTCACATAGATAATTTACTCATATAGGAACAAGTGTCAAATTCAAAAACAGTCTAGTGAGAAATGAGTATCCATATGAGGTTTTGCACCACAGGACACTGCTTTCTGTTCTCATAAATACTCCTCTTGCTGGCATTCCCAACCTTCTATTCTATAAGAAAAAATATGAGTTGTTACATAAGGCTATGCACATTAAAACTAATAGTAGTCTAGAATTATAACTGAGATAGATAGATAGCACCACACTTCCCAAGCTGAAATATATCAATATAAAATGCTTAGATACCAACTTTCAATGCATTAAAAATCTGATTGTGTTTACTTAACCCTATAATTTTTTAATATATGACAAAAATATTTCTTCTATCCAGGACTTTTGTAAGTGTGACTTGATCAGACATCATGAACATTGTTTGAGTTTGCTGTTAAAGGAGATTTCAATATATTGCCTTCAAAACCTTGTCCTTTGTGTTTGTCTGGAGGAATATCTGATTTATTACTAAATCCTTCTGCTTGTCGCAATAGAATAGCTATACTAACCTCAATTTTTCTGTAGAACTTTCAAAGGTTTAAAATTATAAAACACCTGGAATTAAATTGCAAGGGAATGAAGGAGTGTGTGACGCGTTTCACAATTTTTAAAACTACCCACGATGACATAGGGAAACCAATTATAGCCAAGTTCCCTGTCCTTGTATTCACTGTGCAATCATTTTACACCTCGTATTTTACAATCTACCTATACAGCATCACAAGTGCCAAGAATGTTAAATAGTTATCTTATGTTGAATTTGAGAAGCTTAACATTAACTTCTGGTATTACAGCTGAAGCCCAAAGTGAGCATCTAGTTGAATCTGTTTGATCTGAACAGGCACTCCAGGGTGCACATACTTGAACTGTGAGAAAATGATTATGAGATGAAGACCTGTGTGTCAAAATTCTGACAGGTCATGCCACCAGCTGGAAAAAAAATCTTGGTCTGTCTCTGAGGTATATTGCTTCACATCAGTCAAACAGATAATGAAGGAAGGAATCGTTTCATTTGGCATGGGCTAAAAGTTCAGTGTCATCACTAAGATTTCCAGGCTCACTAAGGAGCTGATCAGCAGTGCCGCAAAGTCAGTAAGATGCCCTCTCAAACAGCTGGTACCAGACAGGAGGGGACACACAGTTTGGGGAGTTTGGAGTTGTTGGGTTTTTTTGAACTAAAGAAAAAAATAACAACATACGTTACTGTTGCCTTCAGGCCAGAGAGATAGAATTCTTTCCTCTTAAAAAAGGTAAGAGAAAATAATAACATTGACATAATACTGATGGCATTATAAAATATATTATCAGACTGAATCTGAAAATCTGAATCCAGACTACTGCAAACACTGGGCTATCCAGATTGTTGTTCATGCTTCAAGTCATCCAGAGATAACAAATCTACATGTGAGCTATCTAAGATTTCCCTTTCTGCAGTTGCTTATTCCAGGAACTGAATATTATTTAAAACATAAGAATCTCATCTACTTTAAATTTAGAATTTTCAACATACCTACATGAAAGAATGAATGATTCTGGCTTTTATAAGTTGAGATATTGTGCAAGATGTGCCAAACTATTCCAGATGTGATACTTGATAGGAAAGGGTGCTTAGTATTCTTTTTAACTAATCCTTGTAATCTTTGAGTATCCTTAGTCAGTTGATTAGGAAGTTAAACGTAGAAATTAGCACACAGTAATTTCACTTCAGAAAACACAAATTCAGCTTTTAATTTAGGTCACTTTCTCTCTGCTTCCTTCCCATGTACTCACTTTCGGAAGACTGGAACATAATGTGGCTCAGCTTGACTCTTCTGGCAGTATCTCCTCAACAGAGGTTCAATGTTAACACATTTGTAGGTCAGGCTGATGTACGCTGGTGGAGCATTGCAAGCATTAGTGTGCCTATCTGCTTGCAGTCAGAGCTACTAATGCTTTGCTTTTTATCAGGAAAAAGTTCATTCCTTTTCCTATTTATATATTGTTCCAATAATTAACTTCATAGTGACATTTCTATTTGCTTAATGGCCCTTTTTTTGACACAATTCCAAATATTCCTGCAATCATTAACCCTTAGCCTATGTTCCAGATCAGCGTGTAAAAGACTTTCTGCAGCTTACTGCTTTACCAGTCACGTGTTATTTCTGCTGTAACGTCTAGGCTTTCTAGCCTAGAAGTGGGTCAACTGCATCTACCAACCTAAATTGGCTATATGCAAACATGCATGCACAAATGCAGGTGCATTCGTGTGTCTCTGACTTATTTGTGGAGCAAAGGGTTTTGGATAGTTACACGATTCAGGTCACTTTGAAAGCATGCTCTTCTGTGGCAGGGATATAAAGAAATATCCAGCATGTTACTTTTCACAGCCTTCTCTTTTTAACTTTTTCTGACATGTGCCTAAAGGAGTGATCAAGAAACAAGTGTCTCTTTAAGGAGAGATGTAGTAAAATTACATAAGTAAGAAGAGGGAAAAAAGACATCAGATAATACATCAAAGAGAAGCTGAAAAGCCACACAGACTCCAGCAGCACAAAGCAGCATCAGTACATGGTCGCCCTACACTGAAATAAAGAAAGCTTCAATAGAACGGTGACAGCATGAAGTAACAAAACTGAGTATGCACAGTAATGACTTTATGATTTCCTTTCAACTTCTCTCAGGGATAGGAGAGAGCACTCTCCAGCTTTTCAAAACTACTCTGCATCATCAAGAACTTGACTTTTTTTTCCTAACACATTCATTCAGTTTCTCATTCTGAAAGATACTCTCAGCAAGACTTGTATTTTTTATCTTTATTTCTTTTCAATTCTCTTTGTTTTTTTTATCCGACTACAAAGTTGAAACTCATCTTCTTGCCTAAATGCACTAAAACTTCACCAAGAAAAAAATGTTTGTGGCAGTAGATGTACAAAAATCTAACTGAAACTTTTCCAAGCGAAGCCTTGAACATTCCTTATATTTCCTTAATTTTGAGATAATCAAGTTATAATAGATTAATACTGTCCCCTGGGATTCACCTACTAGCTCTTTTTTTTATATTTCCTGTGTTTTTACATATTATCACAAGTTACATCAACCTATAAAGGCCTTTGGTTACATATTACATGACTTATTTGCATTTTATTTTACAGTGGGGCAGCAGGGCCATAATGTAAAGAATAATATAGGGCCTAAAACACCCATGTACCACTGCTGAAACAACCACATTTCTGTACAGTGCCTTAGGACTTCTAACTGCTGGGAGTCAGCATTGTGAACCTACACATTGAAAGCTGTTGCACTGCGCTTTTACAGCACTGCCTTTCTTCACTGACAATTTGCTCTTCTAGATTTCATTAGGTTCACACTAACACTCATCATTCTCACTAGCATGTCACTATTACTCTTCAAGATGTCCTTCCTACATTTCTAAAGCAAATTCTGTGTTCTACATGTCTTATTCTTGATGTAGTTATTGACCTTATGAATTCTACAGAATTAATATCTCTGTGTTTATAGTATGTTATGTGAACTGTTTTCATAAAAGCTCTGGTTTTGAAATCAAAATGTGTTAGAGTTGTCTCCAAATATATCTATAATGGTTTGCTAATTATAACAACGATTGATTGAAATGCAATGCCCTGAGATCAGAAGAAATATCTTACCAAAGGACCCCTGTGTGAAAATTTTAGTTTATTTACTGAAGGCAATTAAGTTGAAGGTGTATTTTGACAAAAGAAACTGCAGATCGTGGATAGGTCCATATATACCAGTGCTGCTAAAGAATACTTCAATAATTGCAGTATAAAATCAACATCACACAGAGCAATTAGTTTCAAAGAAAAAAAAATGTTAGTGAAATTCTAAAACATATATTCAGATCTTTAAAAAAAAAAAACAACCAACCATAAAAAAAAAATCCAAACTATAGAGAACCAGAAAAAATAGCACAGCCTGTTAGTCAGCACTGTCACATCACTTAGGTACTTGTACTTTGAAATACTAGTCCAGTGGAATTCATGCCTCTTCTGCTCATTGGGCAGGTGTAGCCTTACTTCACCTATTTAAGGTTTATTGCGTACTTTCTTCTGTGTTCAATCAATTTTCTTCCAGCGTAGAGACCAACAGGTGAGAAAAGCACAGGGAGAAGCTTCTTCACAATTACTCTGATAGCAACAGTAGCCTTAAATCAGGCTGGCATTCAGGTAAGTGGGAAAAAATACGATAACCCTAATCCCTGAGCTATGAACATAAATTAAAGAGGAGCTAGGGAGGAAAAGATTTTTTCTTACATCTTTTCTTTCTTTCTTTTATACTTCAGAGATTCATTGTAGAAATAGGCCCCCAAAGACTATGTTTGTAAGAGCATTTACTGAAGTTTTTAAGGACACTGTAACTTCTCAAATAGGCAAGGTAAAGCTCATTTAATTTGAGCTCAAAGTCCTGCTTGCAGGGATCTTTGCAAAACGTTAGAGCCTCTGTTTCTACATGAGCGGTTTGCAGTTGGTAGTTTTCTGACAGACATAATTTGGAGCAGGTACTTCCCTGTCACTTTCTGTTTGCATGTGCTTAAGCCTTGTTGGTTTCAAGACGTTTAAAATGCTGATGAAGTTTGCTCAGTCTGGAACAGCTGAAATTTTAAGTGTTTCACTGAAACTCATTCCACAACCCTTATCGCCTGAAGGAGATTATTCAAGTTCAAATTTACTGTACTTCAATATATGCTGGTATTTGGTTTTCAGTGCTTTGTTCTTGTGTGGCTGCAATGGAAAACCATGATTCTCACACTGAGTGTTAGCTTTTTTAAAAAAAAGTAGAGTCAAATTGCTTCAGCATTGTAATTGAGTCTTTCTGGTAGGCATACATATATCTTAATATAATAGTTCATTGTAAATATGTAAGGGCTTTTGTTTGATTGTTTTTTCTTCCTAGTCTGTTAATATGTGTAATAAAGAGGAAGAGTTTTAAAATATTTTTTTGGCCAGTCTGAAATGACAAGTGAATAAAAAGCTCATTAGAAAATGGATCAAGGAAAATCCACATTTCTATACGACTAGATTTAAGCTTACATGGACATTGACTCAGACACTCAAACAAGGTGGGACTATATCGCAGGCTGCAACTTTATAATCATATACATGGGGTCAAGCTATCATGTGCCTTATGGAATGAGTATAGATGATGAACACAGCTGAAAACCTAGTCTGTATGTCTCTTGAGGTTTCCCTCCTCTCCTCTTCTTTGAGCAAAATTTAAAGTCCACTACCCATTTTCCCAATATTTTCTTCTATTGTCTGTGTCTTGATTCATAAGCCTACCATTGAATCTCTTCTTATGGCTGGTCCTTTGCCGTTCAGCTGAAATGCACTGTATACTGCATAGAAAGACCTCCTTATTGATATTATGCTTGGGCAACCTTAAATTATTTTTTTCTTATATTTAGTAAGTTCAATTGGTCATTACACAATTTAAAGAGGTTTTTTTGCTCAATCTTTAGCTGATAGATGAAGTCCATAATTACTAGATTTATCCAGTCAGCCACAGTGTATTTCCTTCCACACAATTCTTTTACTCTCAGCAATCTAGTATTGAGTGTCTGTCACACTCTGATGATGAATCCTTGTCATCCAGCACAGTACTTACCTCTCTCAACTGTATCACTGACTGGATCAGATAGTACAGCACTAATGTAACCCATCCAGAGCAACCCAGGAAACTCCTTTTCTTTTCCACTTAATTCCATACCAGTTAGCTTTCTGAAGTTTTCCTCATCCCATGGAAAATCTGTCAGTTATAGGACTTCATGACAGTAAATACTGATGTCAGTCCGGTCATCCCATTAGGGAGATACAGCTGTGATCTCACCAGCCCTGAGTAGCCATACAGCCACATCACTATTTCATGTTTAAGGAAAAAGATGGAAAATCATCTTTTTAATCAAGTTCTTCCTACCAAGAAGATCAAATGGAGAAAAACACCTCTAACTCACCTGCTTACTGATGGTGTTTTATGAGCACACCATTCCTCTTTAGAAGTATAGAGTCCAGCATGACCTGAAATTCCATATCCTCACTGAAGTCTGACCATTACTTTTATTACACAAAGTACTATTTTATTATAATGATAACACTACTATATTGACTCAAGAGGAACCCCATGCTTTCTTTTCATTCTTCATAGCTCTGGTCACACCGATATGACAACATATCCCTGTGTAACAGTTGTAGTCAGTAATCTGCACAGACTGCCTCGATGAGGTGACACTACCAGGCAAACCCTCCAGTGGTACTGTGGCTGGCAAAGAGTTTCCTACCTGCTTTCCACCTTGAAAATTAGTTGTTTAATTTGCATCATGACAGAGGTGGGATTCCTCCAGTGTTCACACCAATCCTGTTCCTGCGTATTTGCTTCTGCTCTGACTCCTCAAAGTCGTCATCTCCATTCCATTTTAATTCCTCCTCCTCCAGAAGTGCTCTGACTGCAGCACGCCCAGCTGTTCTCTCAGGATGCTAACTGGAGGTCTGACATCCAAAAAGATTAAAAGCCAGAACCGTGTTTGACTGTTCTGTAGGAAGCAGAACAGAGACTTAGCACTGCCTCAATTCCTGATTGTAACTGCAGCCAAGTCAATGAATGATGAGTAATACACTTAAACAGATGTGAATCAATGCTACCATTTACTGAGGATCTGTAGAGGTAAGAAATGGACATGGGCTACCCTGGCAGTGTTGTCCTAGAAACCAGAGCCTTATAACTGTAAATCCTTGACCAATTTCCCTCCCCACAGACACCTCTCCCCATACTCTCTCAGTGTCCTGTTGTTTTTAGCCCTTCCACTGACTGCAAATCTCTAGCCATAATGGGATGTCTGACCTCTTCACGTTACACTATATAAGACTGTCTCAAAGTCTGCCAATAGAGAGAAGATTTGTGT
The DNA here is from genome assembly GCF_013368605.1 of Nyctibius grandis. NCBI lineage: Eukaryota > Metazoa > Chordata > Aves > Nyctibiiformes > Nyctibiidae > Nyctibius > Nyctibius grandis. The sequence goes on from NC_090659.1 coordinate 32,905,301, forward strand.
ATCTGGTTTTGATGGCAAATTTTAACAGCCTTTTGTCAACACTCCTTCCAGCACATTATTGGTTTTAGTCTTGTATTTTCCTGGCTGTTATCCTTTTCAAACCCTAGGCAACTGCCATTCACCCCAACTCTCCCACATGCTCAGCTGTTCACTTTTTATCTTCCTGGTGGTTGTCATCCTGCTAGCCCTCAAAGCTCTGAAACTGAGCCCTACGTGCCTTTGCTCAGCACCTTATTCCCCACACAGTGTTTTGATTTCCTGTTTATTGTCCAGACTACTAGTTAGGACAGAAAAAGAGCACCTTCTCACCCTGAGGAGAATGGTTTGACTTCTTGACAAATAGCTGTCCCAGTAAATGTCTAAGGGCATGGGGGAGGCACATTCAGTTGGTTATACACCATGCGATTCTACTGTGCTAAATTTTACAGTTATTGTTAATAGAAATTGCAAGAACCACATCTAAAAAGCTATTGGAAGAACATCCTTCTAGTATCCTGCTCAGCTGAATCTCATTTGCTGTGCTGACCGAGTCAGGAAGATTTACGAGTCTTGCTCCCAAGGTCTTATAGCATCAAATGAGACTGGTAATACCAATGGTCTTGATCTTCAAGTTCCTCAAAGCACCTTGTGTCAGCTACATTGACAGGGCTGACCCTGGCATTAACCCCAGTGAAATACTGCCACATACCAGCAGTTTGCTTAACCTCATACAAGTATCACTACAAAGGGTTACATCTGTAAAGTCTCCTGAAGAAATAAGGAGTAGCATTAGTAGCCAGGCAGCAAACATATGGTGCCTCAGAGCAGCTGGGAAAACACTGTGCTCCAGCTTTCTTGATGGAAAGCACTTTTCCTCTGCCAACTGCATTTTGTAAAACAGTTCAAAGCCTTTTACCAGCTTTCAGGGAGCTGCTTGCCACAAGGAAATGCTTGTGAAAGGAGTGGGCAGGCAGGCACCCAAACAGCAGAAGTCATAAGATATCTAGCTACATCTCCCCATCTTCCAGCTTCTTCACAGAGTGCTGGGAATAACTGCTGAGACTGAAAATTACTTAAGATATTTGGATACAGGTAAGCCCCCTACAACTACAGGATGGCCAGTTCACATTATCCGATAAACTGAGCATCAGTCTTATAAACATGCATCCTCTATGATGGTATTGCTAAGTCAGTCTCTTCCTGCCATACACTTCTTTTGACTATGCCCCATTGAAATCCTGCTTCTTGGACCACCTTTCTTCTCTGTGGTCAAACACCTCCTGAGCCAGTATCTTCCTCAGTCTATATTCATACTGTTGATGTCAGGTCTAACGTTCAAGCAAGTGAAACCCTTTGGTAGGCCCAAAAGCATTAGCATCTAAGAGCCTCCTTTCACCTTCTCCAAGGGCAGCCACGTTGCCTTCATTTCTCCACTAGGTCCCATCAGCTACTGCGGCTGAACTTCCAAGTAATGGCATTGTCTGTTCTATTTCTTGTCCTAGTTATCATAGTTCTCCTTCAGACTTTGAACCACAGAACCATAGAACAGACCAAGTTAGAAGGGACCTCAAAAGACCATCTGGTTCAACCTTTTGTGGGAAAGAGAGCCTAGAAAGAAAGGAAGACTTTAAGAAAGGAAGAAGAATGTTACGAATATGAAGTCTATGAGTAGAAGCTATCATACAGAGGATAGGGAAAATCTGAATCATAGCCAAAATATTTTCTCAGTATATACTCAGTATAAATATCGCTCTCATGGGGCAGCCACATACCGTTTCACTTTCCCAGCTCAGAACAACAGCATCATATGACAGCTGCTCCCTCAAAGAGTAGAATAACTGGAAAAAATATAGGATTGCCCATAGGAATCATACGTTCTTACGTGTCCTTAGTTAATATTTGCCCATTCAGGAGCGGGAACCATATTACATACTCTGAATCCTTGTGAACATAAAGGAAAACTGTAAATCAGTTTTCCCTCAAAATAAATGAATACATCCCATGATAATAAAGCATCACTCTAGAACATTGCAGTGAGACCAGCATCTTTATCGAACAATGCATTAAAATTCCTCTTCTCTCTCAAAATGTCAAAAAAAAAGGAGAAAAAAAGGAAAAGATGCTGCTGAGTCCTACATATCAACAGATACAGGCTCCAAGAGATTATGGGAGCAAATTCCTTAGAAAGCAAGCCTTTCCTCCTTACCCTTGAATAATAATGATTAAAGAAAAAAGATAGCTTACCACCTACTATCATGGGTAGCCCTGAAACCAGGCCCTAAATCGTATCGGGTTCCATAGGTCAAGATCGGCATCTTAACCTCTATCCAAAATCTAATCGGCAGTCAGTGAAAGCCACACAGCATTATATCAAGTAGACCTTAGAAACTGGCCTTCTGTATTCTCTACCAGCTCTGTTTCCCAGACAGTGCCAAGATGTTATCTAACCACTTTGTACAAATAAGAGAGAAAGGCACTACAAGTATATTCAACTGAATTCTCACAGTACGAAAGCAGCTATTTTCCCTCAATACCCCACAGATCATATAGTGTATATTAATACATTTATTTTGAAAAAAAATCTGGTTCTTACACTTAGCAGTTGTGGTCAGGAGATCAAGTGGCATCCTTTCCTGCTAGAACAACAACTACTAGCAGTAAAAAAGGACTAACTCAGTTCCTACGTTTATTCAATTCAACGTAATCCTTCTCTTCTCCTAAATGTTCATATGAGGGGAAAAAATTAGTTCTTATTATGGAAACTTAGTTAATAAAACACTAATTGTGTAAGAGAAGGAATAACATCTCACTTCAAACCATATTCTCTCTGGAAAATTAGCATGAACAAAAATGTGTATTTGTCCTTGAAATGAAATGATAGGACTGAAAATCAAAGTAACAGGAAGCCATCTTTACAACATGAATTTGAGAGAAAAATTGTGCTTCAACAGACAAATTATGTCAATGCCTACAGGAGTAAAAGAGAAATGAGTGTGTAATGAACCTCATTCTCCCTTTGGCACTATTAATATAGGAGTCGTAATTCAGGTAAGCTACAATATGAACACCATAACAGAATAGTATGGCAAATCCGCTAAAGCTTTTGTCATGGATGAGCATGCCCAAGAGCCACATTTAGCCTTTGAGTGCTGCCAACTACCAAGAGAGCTAGAGTGAGAGGTATGCAAGAGCCACACTGGAAACACAACTATGCTGTATACTGGCATTTCATGTATCTCTTGATCTGCTTCTGTGCTCCTCCTAGAGCTCTTCATTGAGTCACACCTTATCCCAGTGTGCACCATTGCACGAAAACTGTATGCTTCTTGTTTCTTCTACCACTGGTAAACATATAAAAAGTAGAATCATGAACAGACAAACAATAACAAAACTTAATGGATTATATTTCAAAGCTCTATGTGTGCAAATGTGCATTCACTTCTAAGAACACACGTATCAGCTAGTACTGATGGCACTAAAGATTTGTGTGTCTGATTTGGCCACTCCCAAATATCTTGTCTTTATACTGACACTGTCTTTTACATCTTGTTTAGTTAAATAAGAATACAAATTTTCTACAAACTGGGTCTGTGAAATAGGCTTGAATTTCTGTTAGTCACCAGAAGTGTTTCTCAACTCTTAAAATGTCAGATCACTTTGATTACTTTGAGACAAACCCCCCTTTTTGCTAGGAAAAGGTGAATCAAAGTTGTACAACTCCTATCCAGACAAAAATACTGTGCTTTTGTCATCCACTCATTGTTCTGTGATCCTAAAAACAGCCAATATACAATCTCACAATTACAGTATTGCAAGGACCTGCATTTGCTTAAATTCATTGCAATAACTGCATTGAGAGAGAACACCATTGTTTCAAAGAAAACCAAAATTCTCCAGATTTTGGAAAAGGAACAATACCCAACTGACATAACTGAGGAAATGAAAGCCAATATAATACAATTTTCTGACATCATAATTGGTTAGGGCAAGCACTATTCTTCTAAAGCATCCCATACAATCTATAATAACCACTTGAAGGTACCTCTTTATTTTAAGGTACTTTTAAAAGACAACAGCTTTCAGAAGCAACTTCAGAAGAGATTTTGGTGCTGAAAATATTCAAAGGAAAGACTGCCACCTACTGAACCTTTCTGTCCCTGTTCCTCTAAGTCCCAAGAACATTTCCCATCCTTTAAGCACTGGGAAGTCCAACTTTTTCTTTGCTAAACTTATTCATCAGGCACGATAACACTACTACCAAAAGAAAAAATAAATAATTAATTTATTTTTGTCCTATTGAAACTTCTATAAACAGTTCAAAATTAAATGTTGGACACATGACCTTAGTTTTTAATCAGTTTCTCTTTCATGATTAAAAAATACTACTTCAGGATGTAGACACATTTTGTGCTAAATATACATACTCTAAGTTACATGAAGCTAAAAAAGCCTTCCAAAACCATAGTGCTTCTACAGTAACTTCAAAGACTACCTTACAAAATAACCCATTTAGCATCTGTATTTGTTTTCCTTGATTTAGTTTTTTAAATTAGCCCAAGGCCATTTTTCAAATAGTGGCTTGGCATATTCTTCACCTTACATTCTTAAAAAAAAACCACAGTTCCAACAGAAATTACTACACCATGGTTCTTTAGCAGTAAAGACAACAGCAAGATTATCAGAAGAAAAACACACTAGATGATTGGCTGTCACCATTATATAAACAGTGTTTATCAACAGAGATTAAAACTGAAAGTACTAAATACATGATATGTTTGTAAAGTGTTAGATAATATTCCCAATCTAGAGATTACTGTTCATTTCTCAGTATTATAGATTTAGTTATAGACGGTGTCCAGCGCCGTTACTGGGTTGAGAGAATATACATTAACCTACCAAAGTGAGGAGGCTTTTTCTTTCAGTCTGTTAGCCCTCAAGTAGATATACTGAAATATTCAGATCTCCATGAATTACAATCATTTATTCATTATCTAATAAATAACCAAAAAGCTATGAAATGGCTTGAAGCTGTTTCATATTAAATTCTATAAAAATATTTTCAGGGAAAAGACAGGACTTGTCCCAATAAATTTGTAATGCACGCTCTTTGTTTCCACCCTCTATTTTATCTCTCTGATATATCCATATTTGAAGGAAGAAGTAAATGTTTCTTTTACTGTCTAATCTGAATGGAAACATGAGGCTTTTCTCAGCATCTTTTTTATTTGTTTCTACTAGTGCCTAGACAACTTGGATCAAATTAAACAATTTAAAGCACTGTCTTCAGTCAAAAAAAATTAAATAGCTCTTTTGTTACTCTCCCTTTCTCTAGTTTGCACTATAGGCATTAATGAGAAGACCATAGAGTAGGTTTCATAGCTGAGGAATAACTAACATTAATTTTTTCCTACTTCTTTTTTTTTCACCTTCCACTTATGCGTGTCGTCAATGCATAGCTCCTTTACTTAAATACAGGCTATATGAGACAATGTTTATGTAGAATAAAAGCTATCATCTTTTTCTATGGAGATTGCATCTCATTAATAGATCTGGTAAAAAAATTTTCACATTTGTGATTATGACAACTTTCTCTTTGTCCTGGTTTGGCCTAAACCAGGCCGATTTTCCTTTCGGTGATTTTTGCTTTCAGCTAAGTCTCCTCTAAGTAACTGCACTTTCTGAAACTAACTGCATGTTTTTGCAGACAGTGTCTGCTTCCAGGACTGATAACGCTCGAAGTTTGTAGTTATCACTGAGGCACCGGTAGGGATGTTGTGCAGAAAGGCTCTTGCTGTACTTGTTCTTGAGAGAAACCAAGGTCACTGCTGAATTCCTCACTGCTTACGAGTGAAGAGCCGAAGGGGGGTCGCAGCTGCAGGGGGGAGCGGACAGGGCAGGTGACCCAAAATTGACCAACGAGGGTATTCCATCCCATACACGTCATTCTCAGTACAAAGCGGGGGGATCACGAGGGTCTCGCTCTCTTTCTGCTATGGCCGGTGTCCAGGGAGGACTCCGTCTGTTTTCCTGCTGCCCCCGATCCCGATCCGTGCGTTCCTGAATCCAGCTCTCGACCGTCGCTAGGCCCAGCCTGGGCCTTCCCGGAGCCTGCCCTGCAGTGCCGGTGGTGACGTGGCTGACTTCAGGGGAGCTCAATCTTGGTTTTGTATATATATTTGTATATATTTGATTATTTCTATTATTATTATTATACTTTTTTTTTTCATTATTATAGTTTATTAAAACTGTTTTAATTTTCCAACCCAGAAGTCTCTCTCCCTTTTCCCTTTCCCTTTCCCTCTGGGGGGAGGGGGGGGATAACAGAGGGCATCTGCCGCAGGTTTAATAGCCAGCCCAGCTTTAAACCGTGACACTCTTCAAAATATTAAACGGTGGCAAGGAAAAGGTAGACAGTATGCCCAAAGAAAGTTGTGAGCATGAATAAGGATGGAAGACCAGAGAGCACAATCCTCCACATAATTTCTAGAGTAAATGATGGTCTAGCAGCATTTCTCCTAGATATATTTACTGGAGAAGAGCTTTAAATTGTAATTACCCTTTCAGTGATTACTGTGGAGAACCTAGTCAAGGTCAATAGAACAATAAATGTATCACTTGAGAGATGTGATCTGATAGCTAGGAACTGTTTCTGATAATCCAAGAAGTCCCTCCTAGTAATTTGTTCCTAGAAACTACACCTTCAGAGTCAGTGAAGCCAGAGGTTTATTATAAGGCAATCAAATCAACACATAGATACTGTGATGTGCTCCTTTCTTGTGCTTCCACAGGATTCATCAGGAGCAAAACCTTGCAACTTAGTAGCTCTGAAAGTAATATCACATAAAGGGATGATGTATATGAAATTAAGAAATCCAACTGCACCAAAATTGTGATTTAATAATCTAACATCATTTCACAAATACTATTTTGCCTCATGGACCAATATATCCTAAATATATCTTATTATAAATACTTCTCTTTTTTTAGGGGCTGGGGTAGCTTTCCCTTAGAGACCTTCCCCTCAGAGAAGCCCAGTCCACCAAAGTTGTGCAAACATGAAAAAAAAAAAGGAATTTCTGAGTGTTCTGATAGAAATGGACTTGCAAGTTTTTCAGTTTCAGTTATTTTTCAACATAAGACATCCTTTGAGTTTCTACTTTATCACAGACCCACATACTGTAGAATACAATGATTTTGAACTGAAGTACGTTACTGTAGCTTTGTTAACACCAAACTATTAATAAGGCCCACTTTCTCCAGATACCTGATCAGGTAGCATGTATCAAGTTGTAGAGAATCATTTTGTGATTCCTGCATCAGAAATATTCTGTGAAATATTCTGAAAATAATTTTTGTGCTTAGCTAGCTTTTTCTTCTTATCTGTCACTTTCTTCCATCGCTCCCTTTACAGTACAATTCTTGAAGTTCAGACCAGCTGCAGATCTATGTTCAGCTCACTCAGATGCAGACCCTTCTATCCAAGCACTGGAAGTGACTAGGTTGACTAGATCTCTTCTGACTACACTGGAAGTACAGATTTTCAACCTATCTAAATCTGGAGTTGAATCCCATACCTATTGTCTTTTCTTTAGCTGGCTTGTAACAGGTTTTATACTGGCAGGGCAGAGTGGGTAGGTGAGGAGGGAAAGGGAAGGGGTCTGACTGGCAACCTCTTAGTCAGCCTGAAGATCACTAGACTTAGTAAAACCTTTTCAAAAAGCTAGCATATTACTATATATTCTCTGTCATTACAATGTACGTTGCTTAATCTGAAAAGTCTAATATCATAAATATCAGGTGTCCCCAAAATTTGTCATTGCAATACTATAAAATACTTGTAGATAAAAGAATGTGGTTCCATTAATTGATAGATCCTATATACTTCTACATAAGTACACCAACATATCAACAACTCTGACAACTCTCGAAAAAAGGCCATAAAGTTTACATAAAATGGAAAAAAAAAACATAGTAAACTCTATACACGTATAAATGATCAACTCATGGATATTGCTCCAGTCTTATCACACTCTGTATTGAAAGTGGACTAAGCAAGGTACACACTTTATACTGCACCTAGCAAATGCTTTGTTCATGAGGTCAGAGCTGGTATCAGGACACTGGCTGGTAAGAGCTGGAAGGTGTTAAGAGCTGGAAAGGGCTTTAGCACCATATACTTGGAGAGAACGTAATCATCTTTAGACAGCAATATACCGAAAGGCAGAACCAAATCAGATCGAAAGCCCAGTCAACAAAGATACTCAGCCACTGCAAACCAAGTCGTATAGTGTTTCCCATTCAACAACCTCCTGCCTAGCAGAGATTGCATGGATGACTTAAATGAACAGGTTCGTCATGGACTGTAGGGAGACACTTTATGAATCTTATGCCTTGAATGTAGAAAAAGGTAAGAGGAAGTTAGCAGTCTTAGTCTGCTCTTGGATTTAGGGGCCACAACCAAGGTAAGATATTAAACTTGAAATATGGAAGCTGCAGTTAAAACCTGGGAAGAACCAGGTTTAGATCCCATCTCTGCTTAAACTGGAAAACAGACTTAGAGTTTACATCACTCTCCTGCCAGATTAATGGTTTAACCACCAAACTGTTAGTGTATTCTGATCATTTTCCCAAAAAATACTCTCATATTGTTTAAAATGCTCCATATCTGACCCACTGGGCCTGACAGATAGTAAGTACTCTTTAGTCACGATACACATCTGGATGCCCTGAATTTCAGTTCTTGCTACAAGCAATACTTAAGCGTTTTAGCCAACAGAGATTAAATTTAGCAGGTAACACTAAGGAATTATTACCCAGAATATCCTGCTATGCAGGCAACAATTTAGGGTATCAGTGATCAAGTTCAGCCACTTGGTCCACCGCATTTGCTCCTTTACCTGTGCAGAAGCAATATGAAATGTTCGTACCATATGAGTGCGTGAAGCACAACATGAAGGAATTAATCATCTGCCTCTCCTGAATGTTTGTGTCTGGGTGAGTCATGCTCTCCTTAAGGGGCACGGAACAGGAACAAACTGAAACACAGGAGGCTCTGTCAGAACATCAGGAAACACTTTTTTACTGTGAGGGTGACTGAGCCCTGGCACAGGTTGCCCAGGACGGTTCTGGAGTCTCCATCCTTGGAGATATTCAAAAGCTGTCTGGACATGGCTCCAGCTGACCCCGCCTGAGCAGGGGGGTTGAACCCAATGACCTCCAGAGGTCCCTTCCAAACTCAACATTCTGTGATTCTGTGATTCATTACTATTGAATTTGCCTTCACCAATTTAGGTGAAATAGAATGTCTATTTTGGGAACTTTGACAGTAGGCTTCAATGGCAGAAACATAAGCTTCAATATCTTTTGTTGCTTCCAAACTGTCAGTTACTTTCAAACAATCAACACTAGGTTAATGTTTTGAAAAAACTTAGAAATATGTAATAGTGCATTAAGGTGTTTAATGTGACTGTTATCTACAGAGTTTGTAGTGGATTTATTCCAAAATGAATGACAAAGAAATCAGAAATATTTATTAGCCTTCAGCCTACACAACCAAAGTACATATGAGGAAATATAAAAGGGCTGGATGGAGATAACAGAAATGGAAATGTTACCTTCAAGGATTCTTTCTGAGATGCGACACAAAAGACAATGACAATTAAACATATTGCAGTGATCAGAGTAACAATGCCCCCATTACCTTTCTCTATACTCTGCTCTGATCTGCTGGGTCCAGGAGAGATCTGTGTTTGATGACAACAGACAGTGCTAGTGATGTCATACTAGAGTCATTTCTCTATTAGAAAATACCTTAAAGTTACAACGGGGATTTAAAATGAATTTTCAAGCCAGACTACTGTAAGGAATGGAGATACTATTGCTTTGGTCATTCCCCAGGCAGTGAAAGGGCATGGTACTTCTAGGGCCGTGAAAGGCTGCTGCAGACCTGACTGTGATCCTTCCTCCATTTAGCTTTTCACTGTCTCAGAAATCCTATCCCATACAAGTTAACTGGCAGAAGCCAGAATTACCAAGGATTGAATGTAATTGCCTGCTGTTGTTTTCTGCGCCCTTTGTATCACAAGACACACAAATTGTGTGTCTTGTAATGGATACATGATACGAGTGCAGGAGAGCGGCAATGCCATTGCCGCTCAATGTTCCAACAGTTACTTGACTTGCTGAAACTTCTTTCCTTTTCTTGCTTGCTTGCTTGCTTTCTCTTCTTTCTTTCTTTGTCTCCTTTTATTTTTTCTTTCTTCCTTTCCTTCTGTATACTATGATTACCTAAAGGATATGCAAAATCACTGCATCAAGCACTAAATGATGCATAAAAAAGAAATGGAAATATACTTGTCCTCTGTGTGGTGCTATGCAATCGCTGCTCTGCTGCTAGGCACTCCTTCATATATATATCTGCAATATTAAGCAGGAAAAAGCGAGAGCCCTCAAGACTCATGTAGAAAGAAAATAACTGTTTTCTTGGCTCTCACAAGCAGCCAGTCTAAGCTCACTCTGAAGTGTTCCAAGCAATACAGAAGTGTAAGACAAAAATGCCCTTCACTTTGTAGGAAGAGAGTAACTACATAAATCCAAGAGATCCTTCTTACAGGTAGAGAAGGCAGAGCTACTTTCTACTTCCTGGTTAAACATTCTGAAAAGTATTTTTCATGCTTGCATTTTGAATTTGGTTCCATTTCTAGAAACACCACACTCACTTGCTTACAACCTAAGCACTGACACAGAGAAATTGTTTGGCTAGTCTGCAAAACAGGAACTTTTACACATTCCTCTGTTGTTACACACATCCATGGCTGGCTGACCTGTTTGATGAGCATAAACTAAAAAAAGACTAGGATTTTTTTTCTTTTTCTTTTTTTTTTCAGAAATGCTATTAGTGTACCGACATTTACTAGTCTTGATTCTGACTGCAGTCAGTACTATATAATTATACATTATCACAGCTCTAACGACTTCTATAAATTCTCTAACAGATGTGGAAATCTAGCTTTCCTCATCTTCTTTAGTTTTATGTGATGGAAACTCTTATACTTCTACTGAGAAAACTTAATTTAATGCAGGACAGTAAGAACCATGAGTAAATATTTAAAAGTTTATGTGTGACACAGCAAAAAAATGTCCTACTGAATGGAAAAAATAAAATTTTATCTCTTGATTCAAGTAATACCTTTTCAATCCCAGTGGTTTTTTGCTTTTTAGCATTCACCAGGACACAGTCTACTTTTAAAAACACGTTCATTCTGTGCGTCTTGCTTTAGCTTCAACCTGAAGTACAAAATGCCTGAGGTGAACATTTCTCATTTGCTAACTAGACCAACAGAAGCAGAATGCATTAGTAACCTGGTGATATTCCCTCGCCAACTGGCAGGTCTGAAAGGCTCTTGATAAACTTTGGCAATGGGCTTCCCAAAGATGTAAATGACTAAGCACAACCTTTAGAAGTTCAACTATATCTCAAATAAGCAACATCCATTACACGTACTTGATAAATTAACAGTCAATTTGTAACAAGCACTTAGAGAAAGAGAATAATACATGTGTGGGGAAAAACAACACACTTTGTTTGCAAATGTAGAGAAAGCATAGAAATAACTTCTCTGGGGTGATACTCAGATAGCTGTTGTGATTTGTGTCCATACAGTGAGACATAAAAGACGGAGAGGGTTTTTGTCATCTCCTTCAGGAAGAAAAAACAATAATAATCATGACATATATTTTTATCATGAGAGAAGAAGGGGGGGTGGTGTTGGTTGGGGTTTTTTTGTTGGTTGTTGCTGCTGTTGTTTTTGCCCAGAATTACCTCTTAAAACATATGCTGAAAGTTCAGTACATTCATAAAGAATGTGTCTATGTAACATATCCTACATTTCTTAAGGTCATGCCAGGAATTTCTTTGGACATGTAATAGAGCATCCACTTCTTGAATTATAAGTACACTGGAAAATCCTTCTGGGAGAAAAAGAAAACAATGGTCCATAAAGCTCCTCTTGCTATGGGAAAATAAAAGCATCTGGTAGTATAATGAGTGTCTTGTTGACTCAGTGCAGTTGATCATCTCTGTTCTCAAAAGCACATGCACTCCAATCAATGGAAATTACTGCAGGAAGTACCTGGGGACATAATGATAATTTGTCGAGTCAAAACGTGTATTTTATTCAATAAAAGGTAAATGTTATGAGAAAATACTGGAATCCTAGCCAGTAAGTGTGTATAAAAGAAACTCAGGTTTTAAATAACTTTGGAAGCAGGAATAATTGATACCTTCACAACTATTTCTATTGATAAAAAAGCAAGAAGCTGAGTTTTAAATGTTTTAAAAACAAGCAAACAAATGAATGGAAAAGTAAATGAATGAAGGCCATAAATCAGATGAGTCACCTTTACCCCAAACCATGGAAGTCTGTACAGAAAGTTGTATCTGTGGGATTAGATGAACATCCTTACCAGCTTAGATGTAGTTTACCTTTTTCTTCTTCTAATTTAGTGTAATTAGGTAATAGCTGCTTGTACTTGCAATTTAAATATATCTCCACTCTAAAAAGTGATTAAAATGGTGTAATATAATCACAGTTTTCTTACCAATTATTTCCAGGTCAAAAACTCTCAGATTTAAACTGGAAATATGGTTTTTGAATTGCTAGCCCTGCTTATACATTCCTAAATCTGAGAGTCAAACTGTTCCTCTCCTCCACATCTCCCTAACCTATTTTTTGTCCTTTCCTTACTTACCATCTTCTGCATGTTTTGTAATAGTATCTCATCCAGAAGTTAATTTCAATGACCTAGAATAGAACCTCCCTATTTTGCCTGAACTATATTGAATCCATAGTGCCAGCAGAAGTGAAAAGTAGTCAAAATTATCTCAGCAAAGTCAGCAGAGGTGACATAAATAAATGCAAAGGACAGGCTTGTTGTAGAAGATTCACTTTTTGTACAGCAACTATCTAAGGAAGACTAAAATACTTCCCTAGAAAAACATCTCCTGCTCAAAGAGAAGCAAAACATGGTTGCTCATATGTTTTCAGGGGGAAAAAAAAAAAATATTAGAAAAAATTACTATTGCTACTGTCTTCATCCATATCAATGTGATATTTGTAGTACCAGGTGACTGACAGATCTAGGAGCTAAATGCATGTAGACAGGAGATTTTAAGCTTGCACAACAAACACAGATTGATCCAACATTTAAGACCAAACTGATTTGGCTTAAAGATTTCTGGAAAAGCTACACACTACTGAAACTCCTCTACTATCTAAGCAGTCCTTCCTTACAGCTGGAGATCCGAGCCAGAGCAGTCAATAAGCAACAAGGGTCAGTTTGATACATTCCTGAGCATGAGCTGGGCTTACTAAGAAAAAAACACCTTCATTTATTTTCTTATCCTCTAACTTACCTGTTCAGGAACAGGAACTGCTGCTACTTGAAACAAAAGATACAAAGGGGCAATGTTTTTAAACTAAAAGAGGGTAGATTTACATTGGAGGTAAGGATTAAATTTTTATGATGAGTGGTGAAACACTGGAACAGGTTTCCCAGAGAAGCTGTGGATGCCCCATCACTGGAAGTGTTCAAAGTGAGGTTGGATGGAGCTTTGAGCAACCTGATCTAGTTGAAGACTGGGGGGTTGGCCTTGATGATCTCTGAAGGCCCTTTCCAACCCAAACCATTCTATGGTTCTATGATAAAGTGGGTTTTATCAGGATCTTACCTTTTCCCCAAATGTTCTCTCTGTAAACACTATGTGTATACATTGATTTTTGTATACTTTCAATTTTACCATCTACCTATACCCGCATCTTCCTTCACATATATGCTAATGTTGATTCAGAATGCAGAGTTAAGCACACACTTTGCTGGATCCTAGCCATAACTCTTTTAGATGCCTACATGAAGATAAGCCTCTTTAGGTTTAAGCCCTAATGGTGATGAAGATGACAGCTGTGATGCAGAAGAGGATCCTCTAAGATGTTTACCACGCTATGGGATCCTATCCTTGGAGAGCTGCCTTTCTGTACAGAAGCGTGTGGTCCACTAGCTCCTCTGCACACACAACAGCTATGTCTGATATATTTATGAAGCCTTATTCCTTAACACAAGCTGTAGAAATTGCACTGAAAGCCTGATGTCCCCACATTAGCAATCATATTGGCTCTGTGTAAAACAGTATCAAAGAGGGCATTTTAATATGTTGAAACCAAAATTAACCATAGTATGGCAGACAGAAAAATGTTAACAAATGCTGAAATGGAAGTTTTATCTGGTGGAAGATAGTACAATATTTGCAACTGATGTGTTCAGGTATGGAAGGGTACATATTTTTCATAAGGGAAATAATTAGAAAGCTCAAAATAAATAGCAAACTGATTAAAAAAGTGTCAAGAGAGGGAAACAAACAGCAAAAAGTAAGCAATACATGCACAACATATGCAAATAATAAAAGCTGCATTATCTCCTAGAAAATCAGTCTTTAAATGTTTGCATTTGAGGAAGGCTAATTCCCACCTTATCTAAGCATCTCTTGAAAATCATACTGAAACTGTTGGTGCTTAGCACTGGGAAAAGTATCTCAGTGGTTTTGTTTTCTTTTGCTTTTTATGCGATCTGTGTAACCCAGAGTAGCTTGAAGAATCCACCTTCCTTTCTAAAATTCCTGAACGCTGGAGCAAAGTATCATCTTACTAGTGTGGGGAACAAGTCCCCGCTGTTATCAGCACTATTTCTATGAAATGAATACCTATCAGTAGTTAGGAGTGCTAGCTACATTCTTTTGGTATTTTCTAGGAAGATGGGAGAGATCCTCTTTGCCCCCAGAGACCTATTCAAATTATACACAGTGGTCAAAAAACAGGAGAAGATTATGTAAGTCCTGATAAACTATAGGTTCCAGTTAAAAGTACTGCTCTAGAGCAAGGCCGTTAACAAAAGACATCTCCCTCTTTCTAGACCTTTGCATCATCAATTTCATGATACTTCGACTTGGTATATACGATTGCTTTGCTCTATATGCTTACAGCAAAAGATACAAAAGACTGTAGCCTGTAGTATTTTAGATTGGATGTTTTGAAACCATTAGCATAAGTATCCAAGAATGGGAATAATAGATTTCTCTTAAAATTAATAAACATTTAGTAAAGGATTATGAGATAGTATACTTTAACACAATTTGTAAAGCACCCTTTAAAAATTACATGATTGCATGCCTTTTTAAGAAAGGTAAGGCTGAAGCCCCATGTTTTCCGTGAAACACTGTAGATGTTTTAAATCAGTTGCTAAATATTGATCATATTTTATATGAACTTGTATTTAAGATAGGATAAATATGCATATTCCTGAGCAGGAACACTGCTAAGCAGCAGTATAATAAAGCTGCAACCAACGAAGCATCATGATTCATTATTATTTTAGTGTATGTTACTATAATTTCTCTGATATAGCATAGATATTTTGACCTGTTCTGCTTTTTCACTATAAATTTTCACTAACTCAGCTGTAAACATATGCTGTAGAATAAAAATACCATGGAGATCATTGTTAAGACTTCTGGCATTTTCCTTGTTTGAAATTTTAAATAAGCATATTTGAATGTCTGAGCATCTCAACTAAAGGTGTTTAATTTTTGAAATGATAACTTTTCCTATTTTCAAAAAATATTGATAACAAAACAATAGTATAAAAACACACATAAAAATACCCTCTTTCTTCAAGTATTATTACTTGCATTCTTAGCGCATAAGGTTCTCCTCTACCATGATAGGTTCTATACAAAGAGTTTGTCCTCATCCTTAGATGTCTTCCACTCTGAGCATTACCAATTGAGGCCTAAATGAAAGAAACCTAACTTCCAGTGAATTTCAATCACACTGTTTTGGGAACCCAGCCTACAAATAAATAAAAAAAAATAACCTGTAGAACTCTCTGCCATACTGTTGCACTGTTTGCAGCCCAGTTAAATTATAGGGAGGAAAGAACAGCTATCTTTTTGTTTCTTTTTATTTTTTTCTTTTACCATTGATGCAAGCTAAACAGAAGCTCACTGAGTACAAAACCTGAATATTGTACTCTTGCTGATTTGTATTGCATGAAAATAAAAAGCAATTTCTCATTTACTAAATATCATCAATTATAAAATATCTTCAGCTACATAAGTAACTATTAAAGCACTTAGACTGGAGGTACCGCGTCTGTGAGTCGTGCCATTAAATCTTTTTAGGAAGGCCTTAGGTGTTTGTAAAAATACCAGGCCTTGGCCCTATAACCACTTATCCTCACGAATAACCTCAGTGACATGAGACAACCTGATGAATTTGGCCATGTCATTAAAAACTCATAAAACTGACTCTGAGCCAACATGAAAGCCAAGCTGATATTCATATGTTAATAGTAATGAACTTCACTGTTTTTCAAAGACATCAAATGAAAAGATGAGAATATTTACCTAATCTATAAATAGATTACATGTAACAGACACTGTCTTTTGTTTTAATCTAAACACCTCTGTCTTTTTCCAAAATCATCTGCCATACTAAGAGTGAGCTCCAGAGAGCTCCTGGGGATGCTCCTGCTGGGGTGGAAGAAGGAGTGAGCCTGGTCTTGTTCCAGCTCAGACCACAGCACTATTTGCCCTTAGCCCTTCCCTCGTCCTGCTGTCAAGTGGGGAGAAGGAGGCACACACAACACAGTTCTCACTTCTTCACCTCCCGTTTTGCCTTCCATTACCTTATTTCATTGCCTCACTGTCTCTCTGGAAAGAGATTTGTCTACATAGAAAATGCAATAGCACATGTAGATACAACTGTAAGACCTGTACGTATGGCAAATTGTGTTGCAGTATAGAGATGCTAAAACCATCACAAAGAACTAATTGCAAGTGTCCTGAAAGACTTTAATACTGATCATATAACAGGATATGCAAGTAAAAAGAAACTTTCTGCCATAGAAAGTAAATAAAAATAAAAATAAAAGTTTCAGTGCTATTTAAATAAAGGTATCCTGATTATATCTTAAAGGCCATAAATGAAAGTAGACTTTCTTAAGGGGCCAGAGGCAAAAGAAAGTCATTTGCCCTATCAATAAAGGTAACATGGGTTATATACAATTGTGAAACTTTCAGATGCAGTCGAATTGATTAGGTTTGTTAGTTCCTAACCAGTATTACCCTTCACTACTGTGCAAAAGAGTGTGATATACTCAGACACCATAAACGAACACAAGAAGCAAGCCCAGGCCCTCTTTCCCATTTAAAACACTTCAGCTGCAGTTTGAGTGAAAAGAGATTGTGCCATAAAGGGTAATAATCTCACAGTACCATTTTGTGTAAAATTGACTAATCACGACACCATGGATTGTGCTTTAATGTTAGATGTTCTGTTTCTTTACCACCTGAACCGTCTCAGTGTCCAATGAAATCAAACAGAGCTAAAGTACAAAAAAATTGAGCCTTAGAAATTGATCATACTCAAATATAAGTTGAAAAAAGTATCAAGACATACAAATACGTGAAGCTGTGCCCTGTGGATCCCGCAGCCACAAAAGCATTCATTTACTCCATTTTCAAACAATAAATCTTGAAATTCATACTCTTCACAGAGAAAAAAACATTTTTTTTGCCTACTATTCAAAACTTACTTTCAATCTTAACTCGTTTTAAGTATAATTATATTTTATTTCTCAATGATGTTACTTTATAGCAGATATCCCAATGAACTCAAAAAAAAGTCAGAGCTAATATAATCAGCAAAGTTGTCACCTTTTGAGGTCTGGAAACAAAATTTAAAATAAACTCTGTAGTTCTACAGAACATAAGTCACCAATAATTTTTGCATTTTTCCTCAATGGTGATGTATATTCATTGTCCATTATCTATACAAAGAAGAAACAAAACCTGACAAATAATATGTACTGAAATATTTTCAGCAAGAGATAGTTTTCTGAGAGCATAAACAGACAACTAACCGACGGACTCATCCATCTTCAACGTAAAATGCATCTTCAATATAAAATGCAAGAACTACTTGAGAAAGAGTCTTTTACGAGGTATTTCCACCCTGAACACAGCAAAAAAAAAAAAAGTGCTCCTGAATCAGATACTTCAAGTCACTTGCTCTGCTTTGTGATAGTGAGAACCACCAAGCGTACCCCTATCCTTGACTAGCTAAATTGAAAGAAGCTAAAGCGATTCTGTCAAATGGCTTATCCTAAGGCAGTGAAGTAAATAAAATAGGCCTATTCTAGTGTACTAACTATACAAAGAAATATGTTAAGATTATGATTTTTGAGAACTTTATTCATATTATTCTTCATCTGCTTAACTCTAACCACAAAGAACGCCTGAAGGCTTGAGTGAAGCCATTTAATGACTTGAGCACGTGCTTTGTTGCATGAAAGCTGGAGCACTAGGCAACCTGTAGAATCACTCTTTTACATTCAAGAACAACAAAAACCCCTGTTCTACTAAATAGTTACCATCAACCTCAGTTACAGATAAAAATTAGAAAGAGTTAACTAGGAATTATTAACCAAGACATGCTGGCTACGTTCAGACTCCTACAGTATTATCTTTTGTTTCAGGACTGCAACCTATTCATCGTGTCTTTCTAGATTGGTCATTTTCAAGCATAATGAATATTCATTAGCTTTCTTCAAGAATATTGATCAAGCACTGCATAGCTTTCTCTGAATAGCTATTAAATATGTAAGCACAACTTTTTCATTTTTAAACTAGATCAAAAAGCTATTCATGAGAACTATTTTTAATATTTTATGTAATACTTGAATATGTTTTTACTTTTATACTACATGAATTTCATATAGTTCAACTTTTTTCCTTATTGTCTAAAATACTCTTTAAAAGATACATTATTTTTTAGCTACCATGAATAAGCATTCTTTAACTCATTAGAACAGTTGTCATGGTTAAGTTTCCTAGGTGGACACGTATCACACTGGAGAACCCAAGACCCTGAGAGTACTAAACAATACACCAAGGCAGTACAAAAAGGCTCAAGAGCTTATGATCCAGGTAAAGTTACTTATTTTCAGCCAGTGTAAATACAGTTTAGCTAATGCGAAATCTTCTTCAGAAACCAAACAAAAAGAAATACACAGAGAATCAGTCTTGTAGATGTTTTAGCTCCTGGAGCTAAAACTTGATTTCCAGCAAGAGGCAGTAGGGCATGCAGCGCTAAACCCAGGCCTACTTAGACAAGCTCCTGCCTGTTCCCACAATGTGCGGGGAGCATCCCTTCCCTGCTGGGCTGCACGGGAATTCAGGCTGCTCAGTACCGGGCAGGAGCGGGACTCACCACCTGGATATTTTTTTTTTGGAAGAGTTTTATAGTAGTTTCTTAGGAATTTGTTCTGTGAGACGACAGCGTGGTTGGAAAATAATGAAAAATGGGCCAGAGAAATCAAGTGTAACTGAACAGACCACTTAACGGGAGAATCGGATGTTCCACGCGCACAGGGTACAAGATGCCAAGAAACTACTGTGTACTCAGGGCTCAATAGCTTTTATTAAGGCAATAATAAAGTAAGCCTTGTTTGTCTATGCAGCTGGCGAAGCCTCCTCAAGTCGCCGTCTTCCAGTTTCTACTCTAACATCTCTTCCCCCAGCTTCCCTTCATTAAAGGAATGACCGTCAACTAACCTTATTAAGACAAATGGCATTTTAGAGTTAGGTAGTGAATAGAATTTATGTAAATAAATTCTTATGCATAAAATACTATTAAATTAACATAACTGCATCTGGATTCTGCTTATGACATTCAATAAAGCAATCACTGCAATTAAAATAACAGTGACAACTGCCATTTGAAAAAAACATATGTAATATGTGTTTACTGGAGAAAAATTAAAACTTAATACATGCTTTGTATTTTTACTATTAAGACATCATTTGCTATTAAGACAGCACTGACTATTGACTAATTCTTAAATTCATGTGGACCTAATCTACAGACCAATTTAGGACTCTGAATTTAAAACTGGATATGAAATGTGTAACACAAAGAAATGCAAACTTACTATATAACTGCATACGCATCCCCAAAATTTCTTAGGTCTTTGTAGATTCTAGTAAGTGGTGCTACTTGAAAAACAGTCAGAAATGAAAACAAGCAGATGTAATTTTGCAAGTAACATATTAATTGCAAATATCATAGTTCAGCTGTACACAGTTTACAGCTGCCAAAATCTGTTGTCTTTGTAGTGCTGTTATTCTAATGTTTCAGGTCAAAACCAGCTAACAGCTGCTCAATATCTGAGGATTTTACTAAATAATGCAAGACTACACAAACAATGGGATATGTACTGAATCAGCTTCAGATAAAAGCAGAAAATGGGAAAATAATTATTTTTAATCCTGTTACGGATTAAAGGGCCGTATGATATAATGAATTTCTTGCAAAACCTGACAAAATAGTGCTATGCAATGTGTAAATCTCCTCTTCCATTTTTTAAATTTTTTTCTTTCTTTCTTTTTCTTCTTGTGCCAAAGTGTGATTTCAGCTGTTTTAAAACTATCTGCAAAACTGGGTCAAATTCAGTAAACAGTTTCTGCTTAAAAAAATTTGGTTGCCAGATTTACAAACTAGCTGAAGAAGTGGAAAGCTCCTTTAACCTAGGAGAGCAGAAGGGGGAGGCTGGAACATGCATGCACTCAGTTGATGCTCCCATGTGGAGCAATGGCAGAAACAAACTTCAGGCTGAGCGCTTTCAAAAGACCAGCCCACATGGCAGTACTTTGTTAAATTTTTATTTAATTTGTTGACAGATGGTTTTACAGGATTATGTGAATGGTAAAAGCACTTACTAATTATTAGTCGTTTTCATTTTTTACTAGAAAGCTAATTTCTTCCATAAACGTAAAGGTGGTTCTTCATTCGACTCACTTTGTTTTACCAGGCCACATATGATATTCTTCATGCATTTACCACTATCCCCTTAAATTGCCTTCTTTTCTTTTATTCTGGTTTAATATCATTGAGCTTTTCCCCCTTTTCACAAAAAAAAAAAATACTCCCATATTATCAGCTAATTAATGGCAATAAGAGTGAAACAATAACTAGATCAAATCATGTGGCATGGAAGCCCCTATTTCTACACTCTGTGCAATAGACTGCATTTCAAAATAGATTTAATCTGGCCCTTGAAACCAGGTCGAGACTGTTTGGAGGTTCAGTCAGGGGTTTCAATCAGAACTCTCTTGGTGCAGAGGTGGAGGGAGCTGACAGTGGTGCTCCATCCTCCAAGACAACCCACTTCCCATGCTCCAAAAGTGGCCCCGGAAACTGAACCAATGTGCGGGAAGTGGGAACAGCCGAGGGATTTGCTTCCAGATTGTGCTACTGCTTCAAACCAAAGTGCTAAGGTAGATAGAGATCAATACAGCAGATGTAATTGAGAAATTTTTTGTGACATTCAGCTTAATTACCATTCAGCCCATAGCAACATTCACTCTGAACCAGCACAAGAATAGGCAGGTTGGTTTCTTGTTGGTTTTTTCCCTTAGTTGTTCCTCGGAGCACTCTGTTCTTTGTTTTTATGAATTTTGAAGAAATTACCTCTGAGTGAGAAGTGCACTAATTCTCTTTAGAATCTCATGTAGAGAAAACATTGTACTTCATCTACAATATAACAATTCACTTCTTGTATACAAGAGTGGTTTAAACTTTACTTCGTTGAACAATACAAATCCTCTCTCATCTTTGCAAACTGGAAAAGAAATATTATGAAATTACTACTTGGGGAAACATACTCATTTCCTGTATTCTCTGTTTGTTTCCTCTGGTGATATGGAAATGTGGATGTTGTTTACCTTGAAAATATTCAAAAGGATGTGTAAATGCCATGAATACGATAACCTTGCATTTATTAACTTGACTAAATGCACAATATGAATTTCTGAAGTGGAAAGTAAAATCAAATAAAAGTAACATTTCCAAACACCTCTCTATGTTTTTCCTGTCATTTTTTCTCCAGGTAGTGCCTGGGGAGATTCATTTGGCATGGCTGTATTACTACTAGCAAGTGACAAAACAATTTCACCCAAGGGGAGGGGGAGGAGATACAAGCCTGAAAAATCACTGTCCTTCCCCTTTTGGAAGTACTAGTTCACCCCTGGCTAGCTCCTCTACACTTCTGCAGTAGCAGCCTCAAAGCAACCCCTCCTCCCCTGACTGCTTCCTTGGACAATTATTACATCTTGTGCCAGAATTAATACACCTTTGCCTAGCTGATTAAATATACCCGAGATTAGTAAGAAAAGCAATTTTTGCTACGTGCCCAGTAGAGAGACAGAAGAGCCTGTGAAGGTGCTTCCAGTCTAGATGTGTCTCATTTGGCTCTCCTCTGTCTGATGTAGGTAAGAGCATATCATTTCTGGATTGCTTTTTCCTATCTGTCCTTTCCCATCTCACACATTAACGAAGAAAAATGATACCATTTTTATGCAACATGGGACTTGTTCCTGTACTATATCTTTAGTAATTTCTTCTTTAAAACTTCCTCATTTACTTTAATAAAGAATGTTATGTCAGTATTTCTCACCACTGCACCATATATATGTATTAGGACACCCCCAAATGCCCTTGATTTCTCCTGCTCTCTTTCTGTGGCACACTGTAATTTCTGGGGCCTTTTTTATTCTAGTTAATTATAGGATGTTAGGAGTTGTTAGCTTGGAGCTTGTGACATGTAAGTGGTGTAGGGTTGGTGTCCTTTTGTAGTCTTTTGTCTGTAGTCCTTTTTAAACTAACTGTGTATTATATTTTTGCAGTCAACTAGACTCCCTGGCTGCACCAGTGCTAAATGAAATAAAGCCAGGAAGAGAGCTCAAGCACTGGATCTCCAGCCGTCCCCACGGCTTCCCTGCTAGCACACTCCCTGGCCTGGCTCTGGGTTGGGGGAACTGAGGCTCCCTGCCCCAATGTGCAGGCAGGGTGCAGGGGGTAGCATCAGGTGGGTGACAGTCAGGACAAGAGTCCCTCTGCCCTCAGACTCCCTGACCAACACCCTGCAAGGCTTCGCAAGCAAACAGCCCTGCAGGTCATCCCCGTTACACAACATAATTCTTCCATTTACACTATGGAAACACCAGCCTGGGAGGTTGCAACAGCGTGCTCACATCACATCCAACATCTTCAACCGAAAAAAAAAACCCAAAACCTCATAAAACCCAGTAATGATGTCTTAGGCAACAGAAGCCTTCCTCATAGGATTACCCCTTTGGGCCATAAGTTACAGAGCATAAATACAGCCTGGCCTAGCCACTTGGCCTCAGGGACAGGGAATAGTCCATGGCTCTGTTTTATTTGGCAGTACAGGCACGGCCACTTCTCCAGAGGGGTTTCTGGCATCTTAACCTTACAATTTAAAATTATCTGATACCCCTCCCAGTCTTACTCCTATACTTAAAAGCCATTCTGAAACACTAAGTGCCTAACATAACTGGATTTTTTAACACTGGTTATGCAAATTTGAGATGATACAATCAACGCTGGGGGTTCCTAAAGCAGTTTTATTCTTACGTCTGACACATGTCACTGTCATTGATGATCCTAACTCACATTGGCTATACTATAATTTTACATCCTCAATAAAGCTTAATTGTATGTAAGACAGAATTTTTTAACAAAAATTTGGTACATGATAAGGCCATGAGGCTGAGGAACTGCAAATGAAATATTTAAGCTACCAAACATAGTGTTCGCAGTTTACATTACTCCTATCTAAAATTAGCAAAAACCTGGTTTTTATACTTAAAATCATGCTGATATTACACTTTACCATGTCCTGACTTTCCTAGAATCCCTTCTTTTGGAAGCTAATACTCTTCCTACACCAGTTGCATTATTTTTCCATTTCTTTTTAATAATGAGGTATCTGAGTATTGCATGTCCTAAGCATATGCCATGGGAAGTTTCTCTAAGTCTGAAAGAAAAAAAATCAAAATTTTTCTTAGCTGCATTTGTGACTTGCATTGGAATTCCAGATTTGCTGGCACAGTTTTACAGCTGAGAGGAGGGGAGTTTTAAATAGTTCCTGATAACTATAGGAACCAATGAGAAATACAGTATCTCGTTATGGTAAGATAAGACATATTCTACGAGGTCTCTGCCTCACGCATATCACTATTTCTGGTGATTCAGTGAATATGCTCATACTCCATGAGTAAAACTGACCCGTTCAATCTTACATACTTATATATTAGTAACTACCATGATATCCTGTATAATATATCTACGAAATAGCACTGAAATAGGCAATCCTTCTGGTACCACGATGAATTTTTAAGCAGGCTTAAGCTAGGAACAATTAACGCCATTTCCCACATTGCCAGAAGAAAGACCACTGTTAAGAACGCTTACAAGAGCAGAGCGCGCAATACTTTCGGCTACTGTTCAGATTCTAGGTGGATTCTCAGCATTAAACACATACTTAAGTTAGAGTGGTAAAGCATTACAGACCAGCTGTGGGGCAGCCACAGACTCCCAGTAAAGCAGAACACAGCTACATGCTGAATGTCAGAAAAACTGTATGGGATAAGTACAACTTTCTAAATGACAAATCACAATGACATATCACTGAATAGCTGCAAATTTAGCATCTGTATTTTAAGGCAGGTATGTGGGAGAGCTACTGCATACGGCACTAGTGAGACCTATTCTGGCACAAAGCAGAGGCTTCTGGCCAGTATTCTCCAAAAGATGAACTTAGATCACAAGTGCAAAGATGGCTGCTAAAGGACATAGGGGAATAGGAAGTCTAACAAAAATAGAAAATTTTAGCTTATTCATTGTGATAAATATCAGAGAAGTTATGACTGCTTTCTGTATACCATCAGGGAACAGACATGAGTCAGCAGAATAGCCATGTCAATTAAAGGGCACTAAATCTGAGCTGTCCAGAAATTATTTTGGCCTTGAAACCAGAAACCAGAATAGAAGGACAAACCCAAAAGAAAATTGTTTTAAGAGGGAACAGGGACTGCATCACAATAAGGTCCTGTCCTCTGTTCCTAAGGATGGGTACATATATTCAGAACTGGAGCATATCTTGAGTAGCAAATGATAGGATTTACGAAACAATTCACAATTAAAGTTTATGAATCATTGTAAAATAGATATTAAAAAATAAATACAAAGATAACTTGTTCAAGGAATCATTCATCTGCTGAAAAATTTTACTGTATTTTGGGTAAAAATTAATGTGGCAGCAGGAAACATGTATCTATAAATTCATGTGGTGGTTAGTACATGTTCCACCAGTGTCCTGTCTTACAGGGAAATAGCTAGACAGAAAAATGAAATTAAATATATCTCATATGTGAATTATGCTAATTCATACTAGAAATAGAAAACTTGATTTTTTTAAAAGATCAAACAAAAAAACTTTAAAAAGGGGCTTTCAGCAGCTGCTTTCTTACTCAGCTTTACTGTGCAGACACCCATCAATCAGAAGACATCTTTCTACAAATTTCTTTTAGTAACTCCTGTCTAGTCTGGAGATGGCTATTGGAGGACAATTTATAGGTCAATGCATTTTTCAGAAGCAGACATCATGATCTATGAGCAATACTCACAATTCAATTAATTCTTTCTGACTGATAAAGGTAATAACGATGATATACTCAATTTAGATTGTCATAAGGTGTTTCATCTGATACCATGTGATCTTCTGATCATTAAGAAAGTAAAATGACACAAAGCCTGCATTAAAAATTAAATATCCTTCAAATTCAAACAGATTAAAACTTGCTTATTAATAAGAGGTCAAAAGTCCAAATTCAAACTAAGAGCCCAAATGTTTTATTTAAATACTCTGAATACTGTGTAATATGAAATTATGCTTACCTTCCCTCAGTGACAGTTTAGTTTTCTATTTTCTAAACTTAAAATGCTGGGATTTCACTGACAGGGGAAAGATTTATGCCACAGAGCTCTGAAGGGCTCACGGGAATTTGTGCAGAAATTTCTTCTTCCGTAGGTAAAATCATCTTACAGAATCAACATTACTTTGAGCAAGTTAATTGTTTTGACAGCCCCATGAAAACTGGGCTGTTGATTGTTTTTTCTTAGGTGACATCTGCAGGTGGTCTGGCACCATAGAAGCTTTGTGCTCTTCCTACAGACAGACCTCACCCTTTGTGAGAACTGGCCTCTACGAAATTAAGCCTGAGGTGGCTTTTTACAGCCTTCCTCAATCATTCAAGCAGACTAAAAAGACGGTGAACTCCAACCTCTGTTCCTTCAAATCCCTTCTGTACCGTGATGCCTACGAAAAATTGAGAAGGAAATGGTAGCTAACGGCTACTGTCAATAGTGTTGCCAATATGGTTTTGTTATTACCTTGTGCTCCCCAGCTGCCCCTATCCAATTTCTATCTATATCTCTTGTAAGCTGTATGGAACAGGTTCTGAGCATGCACAACATGGAGGGAAATGGAAACAGGGCAATTATGGGCAATCTTGTACAGAAAGAAATAATAATAATTCCTCCACCAACATTAAAATCCCTATTCCCATCCAAACCGTAACCACAATGCCTGCCTCCTCCCACAGCAATGATGCTACTGCCAATTCAGATAGGGCAAGGTAAAAGAATCTTTTCCACAATCTAATCATAAAAGCTTTCTAAGGATACAGGCAGATGCACATTTTGTCTGTATAAAGTCATTGTATGGAGTTATGTATGGAGAGGAAAGAAAAAAATCTGCTGTGGAAAGAGTCCAGCTTGGCCTTTAAAAGCAGTAACACCCTTAATTGAAATCTGCTGAACAAACATGATCTGCTGGAGTGCTGAGTGCATTTCAGTTCTTCTACAAATGGGAAATATGGCTGTGGCAAATTCTGTTTGTCAGTGGAATTGTTTCACCAAACCTTTGTTTCACTGGCCCTTTCTTGGCAGGTCAGTTTGGGGAAAGGAGTGTACAAGATCAAGAAGCTTTGTAGCTTACTTCTGAAGAGCAGCTGTGTCAGAGAGTGATACCCCAAATTGGACCTGCATTGGACACTCGTTTGCCTTCCCAGCCCTGATTTGGAGAGCAGCAGGCACACACCTGCCATCCTGGCAGGGGTGAAGCGGGCAGGGGGAAAGGGGCACAGCTCTGCTCTGACCTGCCTCGGCAGCGTGTCGGTGACGGCAGTCAGGCTTCTGAGGCTTTTCAAAGGGCAATACAAAAAGAGGCGTAGGCATCTTATAAACACAGATATAGCCAGTCAGAGCTCCAAAACGTAAGGCTAAGAGTGAGGTAATTTATTCTAAGGAAAAAGATACCTGTTTATAAACATGCTTTTTGTATTTAGTTAATTACCCCTCTCCGTTTCACTCTTCCCTTTCACATGTGCATGAGTTTCACAGTGTAATAATTAGTACCATCTGCATAACAAAATCCCCAGAAACAACTGCAGACCCTGTGATTATTAGCTTGCATTTCAGAGGAGGAATACGGTGTGCATTAATGCTTTACTGAAGGAAACTCACCCGTCTTCTCAGACAGGAGTCTGTCTTTTGCACTCTCCTCACACCACAAAACACCGTATCTTACCATATCTTAACATCTCACAGTCTCTAATGTATCAAATCCCTTAGTAAGCCAGTGAGGTGAGAAGTGCTATCACCCCATTCTGCTCATGGGAATTGAAGTCAGGCAATACGTCTGCACTGCCAAGCAGTGCAGTCCGAGAGTAAACTACCTCA
The DNA here is from genome assembly GCF_013368605.1 of Nyctibius grandis. Taxonomy (NCBI): domain Eukaryota; kingdom Metazoa; phylum Chordata; class Aves; order Nyctibiiformes; family Nyctibiidae; genus Nyctibius; species Nyctibius grandis. Next base: position 32,932,996 of record NC_090659.1, read on the forward strand.
CACGGTTCCCAGACCATCTACACTGCATAACATGAGCTCATTGCTGGTGTCCAGAGTCAACAGATGAGCGAAGATGGTTCACGCCAAGGACTGCCTCTAATACCAAAGTGACAGGCTGACAGGCTTGGTTTAGTCTGTATTGAATCATCCTCTGCTACCATCCCATCCCTAAGCTTATTCCTGCACGTAGTCTAGGACATGCAACATCTACTATCAGTTTTGTGCATGAAAAAGCTGGGGGGAGCTGCACTTTACACAAACAAAACTAAAAATAAGCCTAAAACCTATAGAAAACAACAACAGTAATAGTAATAAGTAAGTGTTGGGACCACCACAGGTGGCTGAGAAGAGACCCAAGGCCTAATCATAAATACTGTGGTCCTGGCCAACCTGCTTGAGAGGGGATGGACACCAGGCAGCGTGGCTGTGAGCTCCACTCCACCACTTGGATGTCAGGGCCTGGAGCGAGCTGGCCCCCTTCTTGGCACCTGGCCAGCTGGCCCCAGAGAGCTGCTGCCATGGAGGGACAGGCCCCCCCAGCCAAGCCCCCTCCTTCACTTGGGAGCTGATGTTAAGCCAAGGCTTGACATTGGTCTAGGAGGCAGGGATCTCTCCCTCGGGATGATGCATGCAACAGAGAAGATTATGTGATCGACCCAAAGTCATGCCAGAGGCCACTGACTGACACCTAGGATTTCTCAATTTCTTAATTATTCACAGAATCACAGAATCACAGAATGTTAGGGATTGGAAGGGACCTCGAAAGATCATCTAGTCCAATCCCCCTGCCGGGGCAGGATTGCCTAGACCATATCACACAGGAACGCGTCCAGGCGGGTTTTGAATGTCTCCAGAGAAGGAGACTCCACAACCTCTCTGGGCAGCCTGTTCCAGTGTTCAGTCACCCTCACCGTAAAGAAGTTTTTCCTCAAATTTAAGTGGAACCTCCTGTGCTCCAGCTTGCACCCATTGCCCCTTGTCCTGTCAAGGGATGTCACTGAGAAGAGCCTGGCTCCATCCTCTTGACACTTGCCCTTTACATATTTATAAACATTAATGAGGTCACCCCTCAGTCTCCTCTTCTCTAAGCTAAAGAGACCCAGCTCCCTCAGCCTCTCCTCATAAGGTAGATGTTCCACCCCCTTAATCATCTTCGTGGCTCTGCGCTGGACTCTCTCTAGCAGTTCCCTGTCCTTCTTGAACTGAGGGGCCCAGAACTGGACACAATATTCCAGATGCGGCCTTTCTTTAATATTCACCCTAGAGCAGCCTTCCCCATGCCTGTCAGCTGTTACGTAGCACATGCAGTAACTACAGGGCTGAACAAGACAGGGAGGGAGCACTCTGCTGACCACTGCCTAGGACTTTCTGAGCACCCACATGCGTCACCTGCAAACCCTGTGCCTACCTGCCTGGGGCACCCGATGCGCTCCCCATCAGCCAGGCACTGCCAGCGCACAGTTCACCTCTAGAAGAGGCTGGACTTTGACAAAGACAGCCACACGATCTAATTGCAGAGCTCCCATTATTTTAACAGGCAGATATACAGCTAATTGTCCATCTGGGTTATGAAACCTCAGGAACAACGTACTACATAAATACAGTACTACCGTGTAACGTAAGCAATGTGTGCAGAAGGGAGTCACAATCACTGTCAGTGACTGATGACAGACAGAATGTCTCAACGGATAAGAGTTAAACAAATTCCACATTGCTGAAGAAAATTAATGTATATCACAGCACATAAAATATATGATCATTTAAGGATATTTTCTCCTCTATGGCTTTGTTTTCAAGTAAAATTTAGTGTTCGCTAAAAAAGAGGTGCGGACAGCAGAGAAAGTGAGGTCCTCATATGCTCATGGAAACCGATAAAGTAGCTCTTGTTTCATGCGTGTATTATAGACTGTGGTCACCTTACAAGCTATGCATCATACACACCATGAAACAGTAAAAGTGGGCTAGATTTCCAGACATCAACAAAACACAACCTCCTGCTGAAATCAGTGATTCCATATGTCAAACACCAACAACTCTTGTTATAAAACTTTTGAGTTCAATAAACTAAATTTTACGGAACTTCCTAGAAGTATATACTATTTTGATACTGAAATCAGTGATGATGCTCTCTTCCATATTTTAACTATTCCTGAACATCTAAAGGAAAGTGAGTGTTGCTGGACAGCATGTTTTGTTTGATTTTGTTCTTTGATAAGGACTGAGCAAAAACTGGGCACCTTCATACTGAAGCTATTTTAAAAATAAGCTTTAAATAGTGAGAGGGACTGTCTGCCCTCTAAGATAAGCAGAAAGACAATTTGCGCTTTAAAACAATTTCTAGACTTAAAGAAATGGTATCTAAATTTAATTATAAAATTTTGCCTTTTTTCTGGTGTGCCCCTTTCCCTTGTCTTCAGGGGGCTTCTGTGTGGGTTTTTTTTTTTAAGTCTTAATAGATAAACCTTAAAACAAAATCAGAAGTTTGTGAGTGTAAAAAAAATTGCATTATTTGAACATAGTCTTACTCTACTATTTTTTCTCTATCCTGCAATAACCTTTAGACTATAAATTTCCAGTAAAAGAAAAAAATAAAGAAAAATACTTCCTTTTTAAGCTAATAATACCACGCCAATTTTGGTAGAAAAAATACAGATAATGCTATAGCAAACTGTCTCTAGTTGAAAATTCAGTCATCCTCATTCATCACAATAAAGCATAAGGTTAAAGGCTTATTTGAGAGCACTCCACGGGGTTAAAATCACAGCACCAAAAATAATATGAAGTCAAGGACTGCAGAACCACAGTTTCTGTCAAACAAACAAATAAATTTACTTATTTCCATGTTTCAGGTGGCACTGATACAGCCTGATACACTTTGGACTATATTATATTTACATTTCTGGTTTCGCATTCAGGTTTCGCATTCAGGTTTCATTATTAGAAAAACCACAATCTGACTATATATATTGCTTTCAAGCAATGGTTTTCATAGTCTGTGTCAGTGTGGGATTAAGCACGCCAAAATACTTGTTAAAATCTTGACTCCTGCTGTAATCTAAACCCATCTACACAGCAAGCAGCTCCTGCCAATCCATGAGATATACTGCCCACAGCTTCCCTTATTTTACAAAACACAGACGCCCTCTGAATCATGAGTTTAGGACTAACACAGAGCCAGTAGCCTATCTTGCACATGTCAAGATACTGTCATTCAGCTAACTGGTGGCCTCTTGACTCCCTGACTTTCAGAAACTTGAAACCAGCTCATGTGGCAATGCATGAAGGGGCTCAGATGCAAAAACACGTGTAGGTCTTAACCAGACATGCAGGCGAGAACTTTGTGCATTGGGTCTTGGACAAGTATCAGTGCTCTTGAATTCCACAAATACGAATTAAAGGACCATCTTCTGTCTAACAGTGAGTTGGACCAGGCAGGAAAGCACAAGAAAAGTGAAGCTCTTGTGGTTAAACAGCCCTTAACAGCGTAAATACAAAGATTAAAGTAATGGCAAAGGTAACATATGAAAATTCACATTATGGTTGTATTTTTTCAATATTAACATCTATGATTTTACAATAAAAGATGTGTATATACATGTATACCTCTGCTTATATTTATATATACACATGTATATATACATCCATAATAGCATTATTTGAAAGATGTCAAAATAAACACGGATTAAAGCTAAAAGATTCATTTTGATATGAGGCATTTGAGAAGGCTGGCAAGCCTTATTTACATATTTCCTGTGGTTTTATATATTTAAAGAAACATCAAAGGTTTTTAACAAGAAAATTATATTCTCACAGCCATAAAGCATACTCTTGTGATTGTGTTAGAGCAGCTGTACAATATAACTTCTTTTCTTGCTGACAATGGGTTTTGCTATGTTAGTTAAATAAGTAATGCATCTGTGATCTTTACTCATTAAAATTAATGCAATAATATGTACGTTGAAGGTTCATATTGGACTCAATCTGGCAAGCTGAATGAAATGGCTTCACTGGAGTTACTCTAACTTGTTCTTGATGTAACACAGAGCTCTGACAGGAGCTTCCGTGTGAAATCGGTTTACCTTTGCTTCATTTAATATTATCCCCGATCAGCAAACACGAGTAGCTTCGGAGACAAAAATGTCTTGTATTAAACAAAGCTACGGAGACCATGAGTCTCCAGGCGACAGGTCATGCCAGATGCGGAGCCCGCTGGCCAGGTGTATTCCTGCGGCCAGCTGAGATGGGGGAAATGCTGCCAGCATCACCCTTGAGCTCTGTGGTCCGGCCGTGGGAGAAAGCCAGCAGCTGGAATTAGCCCAAAGGATGGCACCGAGCACGGCTTGTCATTTCTAGTAACGAGACTTAAAACAAAGGGCAAAGGTTTCGGGTATGAAACGCAAGATCCCCTCATCTCTGGGATTATCTCCTGGTGAAACGGGAACTGCCCTGCTTCAGCTTGCCCTTTGGAAAAGCTGCTCTTCACAAAGGCTGTACCAGTGAGCGTACAGCAGCTGATGGCCCTGCACTGACAGGCAAATGCACCGCATGAAGTAAGAGAAACTTGCTGCTAAGATTTTAAGATTCCCAAATCTAATTCACTATACACTGAGACCAACAGCAGAAGCAAACATGGGGTTAAAGTTCAGCACCTGAACCATAAAGATCTATTACTATTAATATTTTTGTTGTGTTAAATAGGTGGGTTACACCTGAACCACGGCAAAAAGGAAAAACGCAAGCTACCTTTGATTTATGCCCATCAATATTTTATATAAAATTAATTCAGGCAACATGGAAAACGAAGATGAATAGTGAGGTAACATTAAATTAAAAAGACTGATTAGTATTTAGGAAACAAGCAGCTGACCCAGCCACCCCCAGTAGTATGACTCACAGTACTATTTTCATATTTGTATTATTTAGCATCTAAAGACCTTAGCTAAGAGTCCAGTTCTGCTAAGAACTTGCATTAAGTACGCTGAAATTATCTTTCCTGATTAATTTTCTACAGAAAATGTTTTAATTAAAATTTTATGTGTAAAATGTCATCTTTTGATTCAATCCTCCCAAAATCTAAGTACCAAATACAAAAAAAAATATGAAAAAAAACACCTTCTAACCAACATGGAAATTACTTTTTTTCTGGAGGAAAGCATATACTTTCCGTGATTTTCAGGGCTGGCAGAAAACTGAATTTCACTGAGGTAGGGAGAAGAAATCGACATTAACTCTTCCTCTAATCCTACTCTATATATAATAAAATATAAATCTTAAATGAAGGGTTTATATTATAAATAGATGAAACACTTAAAAAGACAAGAATGCGGGTTGTGTTTTTGTCTCCCAGAGTTTAGAGGCAGGAAACTGAAGCATGGATAAATTCAGTGAAGTTTTACAGTGAATAAATATGTGGAACTAGTGAAAGGGACTGATTTCAGGCCATGAGGTCCCATACCTTCAAATTAATTTTATTAAATATCAACAGTCGCGGGAAAGTAGTATTGTAAAGCAGTAACTGGAATGAAATGTCCACTCATCTGTAATTTTATTTTAATTTGCCTTACGTTGAAGCATTCAAAATTCATTGCTAAGGACTTCTTTGTCCCTATCAGGTACATTCAGAACAGGGAAAAGTTTATAGTGATATCACAGATCCTAAAGTTAGCGCATGGCTCTCAGTTGCCCCTAGAAGCACATCTCCCTTCAGTAACAATAGAGAAGGCCTCAAGCATGGTGAGCCTTTGTGGAAACCCATCTTCCTTTGCTACCTACCCTAATTATTTCTATCTTTGTTCCAAACCTGCAAAACTAATTTTAGGATGCCAAAGAAATAAAAGACATACATTACATTAGTTAATATGGAAGTCTTAAGCATTAAGTACTGCTACAAATGGACACAATCCAGAGAAAATAGCTATTAAGGAAGGTCCTTTGTAAGTGAACAGCCACAAATAGATGTACAGTGTCTGTCCATTGAACCATGTGATTGTCCTTCAATAGAATACACATTATACAGCGTTAAAGAGGCAAAAGGAAGAAGGATATGTTAATCTAAGTAAAGATTAAAACATATCTATAATTTGATTACCCTGCCGAATTTTTAGAAAGAACTAGCTCAGGATGTACACCAATACTGCATATATTTTTAGTAATGATTTTTAAAGGGTTTTATGATTTTCCCATCATAGCAACTGCAAGCACCGGAGACCAGTAATGGCCTAAGAACCTTTCAAGAATCTAGACATTCTTTCCCATGAAGAAATAGAATATAAAGGTTGTGTATCTTTTAATGATGGAAATTGATGGGATTGACTATGCTGCCAATAACATAGTGAAGCTTTACTGAATTCTATTAAAGTTTACAAGATTTTATTTTTCTAGTCAATGTTAACCTATAAAAGGTAAGAAGCAGCATGAGGTTTTTTTTCACAGAAACTAACACAAATGAGAAAATTAGATGATAAAGCTGGAGATTGATCAAAAACCTACTGAGTGAAGTGGTCATCCTTCCATTCCCTTCAGTGGGTTTTGGATCAGGACTTCAGTAATGAGGACTGGAACAGCCAGGTTAGGTTGCCTAGTCAGCACTACTGAAGTCTTTATTAAGCAGTACTGCAACTGCTGATTTGTAAACTGAATAGGTAGTGAAGAACTACAGTCACAGAACACACTTACAGTCCATCTAGTCAGACAGCAGACCTCCAAGGGAAGCCAGCAGCAAACCCTTTGGAAGAAGCATCCTTTAACACCTCAGAAATCACAGACACACACATCCATTGATTCCACTGTAACTGGAAGTTAGCAAGTGATCCTTGGGAGACACAAGTTGATAGCTACCTTATCTAACTGTCTGTTACACAGGCTGATAATCTTCTTACCTACCTACCTATATTGCAATACAAATTTTTAAAATTTTGTTTTTATTCATGGACTTACTCAAGCTATTCTATTCTACTAAACATTTTTCTTCACTGTACCCTTGCCAATAAGAGACAAAGAATTTGTGTGAACTATGTAAAGGAGTGCTTTCCTTTACTCATTTAAGATTTGTCACAATTTAATTTTATTGGTCATCACAAAAACAATATAAAAGAGAACCCAAAGTATCTTTCAACAGCCTTCAGTATTCCCCTCTGCACGCTCTGTTCTCCTATATCATATCTGTTGTTCTGTTGGAGAGGGATACAGGAAACATTCAGATTCTACCTTCCAAAGTGTTACCATGTATACTCCTAAAATTGCATGTGACACCATATAGCCCTGACTGGTGATCTTTGATAGTCCTTTCAAAGTATGTTTTAGTTTCAGCATTCCAAAATGAATTGGTGTTGTCTTCAAACAAGCTGCATTTACAGATCTTTAATAAATAAATTAATACCAAATCAACCCTCAAAAACAGTTACCATCTCATGGTACGTTTGAATTGTGTTATGTTCCCTAGATTTAGCATAAGAAATAACTCGAGTACTTTCTCTTTATGGCTTGCTCTCAGTCTTCCTCTGTGTATGTATGTGAGTAAATGCATATGTATGCATATGCATAAGTAGGCATATGTATTTGTGCATGTGTATGTGTACATAACTAAATATATATATATGCACAGAGAGACACTGCCAGTCAGTGAACCTGATTTAACATTGGTGTAAGCACACAAACTTCAGCTGTGGGAACTCCCAAAGAAATGTCTAGTAGAAAGCTGACAGGCCTTTTCTGTTTCATAAGAATTGTTGAATAAAATAAACTCTATGTGTAATAAATATGCAGATCTTCTTGATAGATTGATACATAGACAGACACACAACTCCCTCACGCACACAACTTGCTAGAAAGGAAATTCCACACATTTCCAGTTATGTTATTCTCATATGAGCAAAGGTAAGATTTCTTGAAAAAATAAAAATTTTATACTGGGAGGAGACAGCCAGAAAGCATTGAAGAGAAGTCGAGGATGCAGGAATGCCAAGGTGCTATACGGTTACCAGCTGTGCTCTGCTGTCATCCTGAAATTCTGTGCACTGAATAGCAACCTGGCAGACACAGGGCTAAAATTGTTGCCAGGGATCAGTGCCACACAAAAGCATCCCGGCCAAACACATCCCTCCGCAGACACAGTGGCTCCATCCCAACATTTCCATCATACCGACAGATCTTCTTGGTTTAGGAATTATCCTTGAGGCATATGACCCACTGAGCTCAGAGTCAAATCCAGTAGAGATGCTCTGCCAAATGGATGTAGGCAGGGATGAATGTGCACACAGGTCCCTTACACCAGTCCAGGCACAGCAATTCTCAGTCTGAGTCAACTGGTCGGGAACCCAGGCAGGTCACTGCCAGTTAAACTCACTCCTAACCTCACCAGCAGAAGCCTTTCCCTGTGCATTGTAATGATGCATGTTACTATGACTTCATTTTCCTTGAAACAGTCTAAACTTTTGGCCAGGACTGAGTTTACTGAAATTGCTACTGACAGTCCAAGCACACATTATTAAGCGGAACTTAATAGGTGAAACTGAGATATCGAGGTTTTACATGGCTGTCGCACTAGCTTTGTAAGATGCAGTCTTGTAAGAGCATTGTGAGATTTTTGCTGGAAATTCCAACAGTTTGTGCTTTGTCAGAAGAAAATTTGATTCATGTAAAATGTCTTTTCTAAAACAGCCAACAGGAAACATTCTTCCTCTCATGTTCCTACCACTGATTTATTATTTCATGGAGAAGCACCTCAAGTTACCTCAACTGAGAGATCACAGTCTCATTGTGCGACTGGAAACATGCATGAAAATGAAAAGGTAATGGCCCTTGCACTGAAGAGTTTTAGAATTAAAAAAAAAATCAGAGCAGTGGGAGTTGGGAACTGCAATAAGTTTTAGCATTTGGGTCTCACTAGTGAAGAACAGACAAAAGGAATACAGAAGTACACTCCATCTCTGAAGAGATATGAGCTACATCACCCATGTCTGTATATTTATATGCTTTTCTGCCCCCTTTTTTAACCCATTCTGCTCATCTCCATTTTCTTCCTTTTTTACAATGCACTATTCATTGAGGAGAGCTGTGAGGGACCAGAGAACAGAAAACTTTCTGACACCACTAGCCATCCCATCGCCAAATACTACTACCCCTTGTCTGCCTGCTGATTGCACAGATTTGTATAGCTTGTATCAGTATGCTCAATGCATTAATTAGGTTTCTGCATTTCTTTTCAGAAGCTACACTGAGCACTTCCTAAATTATGCCCAAAACTAATAAAATGGAAATAATATCCATTGCATTGGCAAAAATCTGAAAGTTTTCATTTTCTCCCTTTCTCCTTCTTCATCCCGAATCAAAAAATCTTTGTGGGTACTTGCTGCAGTTGATGCTATGACCATTGAAGGACTGTTGTATGTCTGTGTGCTGTTCTTATAAACATGAAATTTCTAAGCACAGAAAGCAGTAAGACTGATGTCCTTTTTTTGTTTGTTCAGACCTAGTTATTGAGGCATAAATAGTGTGCTGTATAACACCATGAAATGACCTAGGAGTGCCTATAAAACACGGGTACAGTGAGACCTAGAAAAACAGAGTACCCAATGTTAAAACAGAGAACCAGCACTATCTGATTTCCTTGCCCTGGTCTTACATAGCTTTGGCAAATAACACAGGGTTTTCCTCTTTTGCAATAGAATGGAGTTCCATATGTGACTACCTTAGAGCAACATGCAACATCAAAAAACCACATTTAATCTTCATTCTTCCCCCTCCTTTCACCCCCTCCCAAACAGCTTTCTTCCAAACGTCCATTAATTTTAAGCTACCACAAGTAAAATCCATTGCTGCATTTGATCTGTTTTTAAGAATATGAAAACAACACAGAAGTGCATGAAAAAATGATAGGTTAAATGATCCCTCCTGAGTCACTGTGGTCCATCATCTCATATTTAATTACGTTTTAAAATAAAACAAGCATACACTTGAACTGACAGAGCATAATGGCTGCTTTGGTGCTGCTGTAGATATGCATGTAAAGACTTAAAGAAACACTTGCATTACTGACCTCACAGGCCATGACGGTAATCCAAAACAGCTGTTATGGTCTCTACTATAAATTCTTCTTAATTCATGGACCCCTGACACAACGGATGGCAACAAGATACAAGTTCATAACAGAAATGCTGACACAACCTTATCTATAGCTGTGCAAATGGTGCCACTACAATTAAACTTTATAACTTCAGCACCACCAGATACGTTGCTAGTTTTTAATCATATTAATCAGAGCTTGGATGTTTCAATCGCTATATATTATCATGCAGTGTGCACTATAAAAATAAGAAGATTCCCAGCCACTAAAGACCATAGCTGTTACGAAACACAAAATTACATCCAAACACTCCTCTGTAAGTGCAAATATACTGAATGATAACCTCAGTCGGTTATCCATTTTTTGCTTTGTTTCCCAAGACATGGGTTCAACATAATAGCCACAGAAAGTACTTCAAATACATTACAAGAATATCACTGAACAGTAAAAAAAGCTTCATTAAGATCTGCTCTGTATGTTTCAAATGTTCCTATCAGCAGTAAAACAAGTCTACTGTCTTCAGTGATAACGACAGTCAGAAGCCTGCTCTTTCAGAGGGAGGCACAGAGATTATTCTTCATGCACTGCTGTTTTCTTTAAAAGCCGGCTTCCCAGCGCTAGCAAGGAGTGGGTGGCAAAACTCTCACTGCTTTTGGTGGTCTGAGATTTGGAGCCTGGGAATGTTTTATGTAAATATTCCTCTTCACATTTTCTCTTCATTTGTCCGAGTGATTTACAGTTTTACTTCAGCAAGGAAAGTTTCCTCTCGAAGAAGCTATATTTGGTGCAAACTGAATGGATACTGCGTTGGAGCTGAAACCCTCTATTTTTACTGAGTGGGTATTGCTAACTGCAACAATGAAATTAATCTATATATAAAACTCAGTTTCTTACCACTTTCTATTACCCTAAATTTGTAAATCCTTGCATGCTGCATGACAGTTTACATGTATCATGTGATATATTCCCACACTGTCAATGACTACTCGTTTACAGCACCAGTTCTGTGACGCTTTCTGTAGACAACTGTTCTTTCCTTTAAGATGGGTGGTACAGGTATGCAGCCTGTATGTCACATGAAGGAATTCCTGTAAGGAATTAAAGGGAAAGAGTCTGCCTGTAATGGCGTGTGGTGGAACCGAGCATGCCATGGACATTTCTGAAAACTGTAAGAGCTATAGCAATGCACAGGAGTTGCCATAGTGTTATTCTGACCCCTGAAGGATGGAAACAGAGTTAACTTCATATCCTTTTTTTCCAATTTACTCAGTATGCTCTATGAATGTCAAACTCTAAACTACATTAGCAGGATTTATTAGTGTTTGCCCAGACTTATCCTCAAGAAATATGAAAATAGTCGAACAAATTGTGAACCAACTTTAAAACACTGATGTTTTCAGGGAAGCAGAGGAAAAAATGATTTTTCAGGCTCGTCCCATGGTAAAATTACTGTGAGTTTGATAGTGCATTAAATCTAGTAGGTATGTGGAGATCATGTTTATCAAGACATGTAAAACCCGCTCTGCCCTCACCTCTTCTTAACTGAAAAGTATTTTAGCGAAATTTTGCTAGAATGAATTCAGAGTGAAGTGGGAAAGGACATAGGCCAATGACGATAAGATCACTCATTTCAGCTGAGTTAAGATTTCATCAGGCTTACATTCTTCAGAAAATGCATCCATTAGAGGTATGGGGCCTCAGCAGTGCCTTTGCAAGCTTATTTGCCTTCAAGGAGTTCTCTTCCCCACCCTGCTCCTCCCAAAGAGACAGGAATAGTGATTTACGATTCTAAAATGGATATTAAAGTATATCCTGATACTACTGTCTTTGTGAGCAATTCACTAAAAAAGTCCATCTGAGTTAAACCGATGGGACTCCTGTCACACCTTTGCTCTTCACCTACTTACTTCTGAGATGCTTGAAATGTGATAATGGACCACCTTTTAGGTTCCCTGTAAATGTAAGAGGTAGATTAGGCTGTTATATCTAACTATACTTTTTTCTAAAGTCAGTCATGCTGTACTCTAAAATACCGAAGCAGCATCCTGCTAAAGCTGCGAGGTAGTTCTTGCACACACTGAGAGAGACAATGCTATCGGGGTGAAATAGCATCAGCTCTGCCTTGAACACTGGAAGAGGGGTCAGCAGAACAATGTGTTTTGATGTAGGCAACGGCAAGAGGGGAGGAGGATCAATTTTAATTTCAGTTTTGTTCCTCCTCCGCTCAGCTGTTGCCATGCACTGAAGTCCCAGGTTGCCGTGTGACCTTGCTGAGGAGTGCGCAGCCGGATCTGCTCAATGGGACCATTGTGCAGCCTTGCAGGGGCTTTTCTGGAGCTCTCTCCGTGGGTGTGGCTGAATTAGCAACTAGGCAGCCTCCTCCTTCGTGAACTCCCTGTCCCGGGGAAACTCTGCCAGGAGCACACCGATGCAAAAGGCAGCCAGCAAGAGGCAAACCCCGTGTCAGGCGCTGAGCAAGGATCTCCCCTCCTCTGCCCAGGTCTCCATCCCCCGCTGCCGGGAGCACTACAAAGTTAAGCCAAGTCATCGATACGCTATATGAGCATATTATTCCAGTATCGGCGACTGATGCCACTGATGTAATAAAGTTACATAATCGCCGTCTTCGCACAAATACATCCCATCTTCCTACAGATAGATCTGCATATCTTCTTCCATCCATTATGCATGAACCCACCAGCAGTACATAAGGGTATATATTTTCGCACACACCATGTAACTTTAGCATTGCAGTGCATTGCACTGCACAGCGTCATCACTATCGATTCCCTCAACCTTCCCCCATTCCCTCTATCAGAACTGATTTTGCAGAGGAAGATTATCAATGTGCATTAGCTGGACCCCTTTAAATCTTTAAAGGCTAAAGAGCTTCCCTTGCTCGCTTCTGTTCTTAAGAAGACGATCTTTTCTCTCCTTTTTCTCCCTGTCTCACTTCACACCACAACTAACAGAGGAATTAATTCACACACAGTCCCTCAGCCAGATGCATATATGTATGAAATACTGAAGATAGCATCTCTGCTTGCAAATCTTCAACTCCCATACACGTGGTCTGAGGTTTCAGTGGGTAAGTTATTGGATGAAAAAATATTTTATAAGAGCAGGTGGATGAGAGATTTTCAGGCTAGTGACATTTACGATATTTCTCCACTATCAAGACGAGATTTTTTTTTTTCCTTACTGTCCTCAGTTTATAATTTCCTTGCAGGATTTACAGAAACAGTTGTCATCCCAAATTACCAGTGGCATTTAACCCCCTTAGCATCAGAGCAATGTATCACGTTTAATAAGATCGACGCCTTAAAGTTTAACAACTTGAAAAGGAGGATTTCTCTACCTCCATTGCAGCTATGAAATGCAGCAGAATGCTGCACAGAGTTGGAAACATTTGTTTTAACCAGCGGATAGGATCCAATCTCATGTTAAATAGATTCCATCACGGAGAGCTTCTTTACTATCACATACCCTTTTCAGTTAAAAATATTACAACCGAGGGGGAAAAAAAAAAAAAAAAAAAAAAAAAAAAGAAAAGAGATAAAGACTCCTTGCTTTTATGGTACTCTCCCAAATCCAGAGGGTGCAAGAATAGGGAGGGAGGAGGGGATTTTTTTTTTTTTAATTTATCGCAAAAAAGCACTCACCAGAAGACCTACTGCAGTTATTCCATTCAACTGCCAATACCGGCTGGAGCCCCTCGCATCAGGGTAATGCAGCAATCCCGAAAGTACCCATTGCAATCACGCGCCACCAAGTTTAGCAATGCCGGGCTTTTGCCGGGATAAAATGACCTTACCCACAGGAGTCTCCCGAAATATCCCTCCGGTGCGATCAGTCAGCGAGGCGAGTGCCGGTCACCACACTGCGCGCTCGGCCGGAGAGCCCCGTGTTTACTCCTGGGGCTGAACTGGCCGCGAGTGCCGCGGACGCGGCGCCCGTCCATCCAGCGGTGCCAGCTCCGCCGCGGGCGCAGGTAATTCCATACAGACTTCGGCGCCCCCCCCGTCCCCCCCCCGAGTCGCCCCTTCCTTCCTAGTTCATAAAGTGCTCGCGGCGCCGGCGGGAGGTACCATCCAGGTGCGGCGGGGGGCGGGGGGAGGGGGGGGGAGGAGGAGGGGGTGGCCGGCTGGGGTGCCCCCACACCAGCCGCGGGCAGCTCCGCTCCCAGCGCGCCGCCGCTGCTGCCGCCGCCGAGGGCCTGATCCGAGCGGCCGCGCACAAGTATTCGGCGAGCGGCGGTCCGGCGGGTTTTCCCGGTGCTGGGTGGATGTGGGGAAAGCGCTGCGGTGGGGGGGAGGGTGCTTCCCGGGTCCTAGCACCCTCACCGCCGCGCTAATGAGAAAAAAAGAAGGGGAGGGGAGATGGGGGGGTGGGGGGGGAATCTCCAAAGGGAAAAGAAGAAAAGAAAAAAATCGGTTGTCCGCTTGCCCCGAACGATACTAATCCCCGGTGAAAATGACAAGTGATCAGCAAAGAAAAGGAGGTCTTGACTGATAACCACAATCCACCCAAAATATCCTAAGGAGCAGAGGAAGAGAGGGCGAGAGGCGAGAGAAACTGCAGTGCATAAACGGCTCCTGTGTTCCTACGAGATGGGCTCCCCTGGCTGAACGCGTCCTCCGCCGGGCGCCAGCCGGCAACGAGGTGCCGTTGCTGCCACCCCATGGACGCCTCGGCAGGCGCCCAGCCGCGCGCCCGCGCCCGCCTCGCTACTTTCCGGGGGTGGGGATTTGGGGTTTTTGGGGGGAGGATGGGGGGGGGAGTGGAGGGAGCAAGGCGGGGAGGGCCCTTCGGAAGGGATGCTGGAGAAACTCCCGGGTAGCGGCCTCCCTCTCTCCGCCCCGGCGCCGCCTGGGCCCGCAGCGCTGGGGCCGCGCCGCGCCTGCCCGGGGCTGGGGATGGGGCTGGGGCAGGGGCTGGGGCAGGAGGCTGGACGCCGGGCGCGCAACATGCGCGGGGATCAGGCTGCTTCTCTTTTCCTGTTGTCGTTCCTTTTTTTTTTCCCCCTTCCCCTCCGGTTTCCGAAGCGAAGTGTTGTTTTAGGAGAGATGATACACTATCTATTCTTGGATTTTTATAAGGCAAACTGTGGGCCTCGCTGTTGCCATGGGATCTTCTTTGTGCGAACTCTCTGAACTGTGTGGGAACAGTTTTATTTCCTTCCCTTCAGATTTTTTTTTCCTTTTTTTTTCCCCATCTCCTCTGTAAGTCTTCTGAAGATATGTATCAAAATGTAACTGCATTATTGCCAATTAAGATTAACAGCAGCTGCAAGGTGCATCTAATTAGGAATGTTAATTACTTCATGAAATAAATAGTCATTTGCAGATGTTTATAATACTAAACAAATGTTCTATAAAACGTAACTGTAAAATTCTGATGCTCCCCCCAGTAAGTTAGATCATACTCCTGCACAAATGCGCAGGGGAGTAGACACCTGCTCTTCCACAGCACTAGCCCTGCAGGCGCACACTCACCGGAAGAGGTACAGAGAGTTGCCTGTATGTAGATAGGCAGTTGGGTCATACTCCTACAACCCATTGCGTGGGAAGGGAAGGTGGAGGAGAGGGAAATAACTGATCAATGTGAGATAAACACATCCAGTTACATATCTGTTTATGTCTGTGTAAACGCTGCTCTCCAAAACAGGGACAAAGAGACTAGGTAACATTCGGTTACCACTAAATCCATCCTGGCTTCCTTGTAGGGCCATAGAGAAGAATCCAAACTGCTACAGTTGTTAAACCCCCAACATCTTACAAGAGAAGAGAGAAAAGAAAAGCAGCACGTGGAAAAGTGTGATTTTATTACAGATCATGATAAAGGATTATCGATAGGCAGATAATGTGCCATGCAGAGTCAGTGAGTTGCAGGAGAGGTGGGAGCTGTTGCAGAATTTGTGGAGCTTGCTCACACCCCTCCCCACCTCTCCTTATAACAGAATGTCATTCTTCATGTTGGATAAAAAAATAGAAGAAACTAGAAATGAATGCAGTAGTCAAAATGCGCTTTTAAAACACATAAATTTATGTGACTTGTTAAACCTGGCATTCAGATACTACTATGATGAGTGATCTGTACGCATGGGTCGGTAAAAGAGACATTAAAAACTTTATGGGATTCTCTCTGTGGATCAGTACAGGGCATTTTAAGTTAGCTAAATGATTCATACTATCTACTTTAGAAAGCTGGTTTGGGTGCTTGATTTAGAAGCTCAGGCATCCTAGCTGTTTGAGAGTGGGAAAAGGATAGGGGATCCCAACTTTGGTTCTCACCATTATCCTTTGGGAGAGCTTTCTCACCATTGCGGAATGATCCCAGAGTGCCAGCACAGGCACCTCCATTACATGACATCAAGAGTCTTTGTGCCCGGACAGAATGACAAGGGCTCGAGGGTGTTCGTGCTTTGCAACAGGCAGAGAGTAGGAAAGAGGGACTTGGGGTTAACATGTTGGCCAGGCACTCAACGCGTTTGCCTTCAGTTCCTGATGTTTCACAGATTTCTCTTCCACTGACAGACAAGCCATTCAACCTCTCTGTGCTTTTGTTCCTTCTCTGTATCACGTGAGTTAACTGTTTTTATTCACAAGGGTGCAGTGAAGATAAGAAGACATTAATGTTTGTGAGGCATTCATATGCAGTGGTCATGGGAGCTATATGTTTCCAGAGAGGCTGGTTAAGGGTCTGGCAGGAGAAAGGGAAAATGAAAATGGGTAGAAGCCAAAAGATGTGAACAAAATACTATGTAATTGCTAAAATGGCTGAAAGCAGACTAATAACACAGAAAAGCTGTAGACCATTCACACATGCAGAATACAAACCGCCTGCGTTCTTGGGATAAATTCATCCTTGGGTCAAATTCATCCTTGGGTCAAGGAAACTGAATTCAGTTCATTTCTCAGTTACTGAATTGCTAGGAATAGCAACGCAGTTGTATGGACACAAGTAAAAGAGATTTTAGATATTTTTTTTCTCAGCCACCTACTGAATCTGTATTTGTCTTTGTCCTCCCATTAATAAGTATGGCATGTATAATATAGAAGGGGATCTCCTTTGTCCTCATCATGACTTGAGTGTTTTCAAGATATTTCACCAAAGAGAGAAGCAAAATCTTACCTGTTTTCTAAACATTGTTTTAATTTGTGGCATTCAATGCATGCTGAAAGAGTTAATATGAATGAGTGGTGTACCTTGTACCTGCACCATGTGTATGATCTTGAGGCATCATGTCCCTTGAAGTAAGGAAGCGGCACAAACCGCATCCTCATCTATACTTCAGTAAGTGACTTTAAAAGGATTATCCCATTTAATGTGTATTATGGAAAGTGAAACAGTGCAGTCAAAGTAAACTTCCTTTTCTAAAATTAATACATATTTAAAATTAAAGGACTGATGGAGTATGCGGCTCAGAAGAGTGCTAACATCATGCAGAATACTTTTGGTTAGTAAATTTAATCTGCACAAATGGGTAGTACCCAATAGCTAATACTATCCCTTAGCTGCATGGAGTCCTTCAAAAGTTCCTGGCCTCGTGCTCACCTTGCTGGCAAGTCTGTCCAGAAAGTCCAAAGACTGGCGGCGTGTGATTCCTTGCTACATACCTGTGGACTTAAGGTATTAAATAATGTTTCCATTTGTATATTTAATTCCCACTTTTTCACAAATGCAATGGGGAAAAACGGCCAAGTAACACAAAACACCAGCATTTGCCCATTCTCTTGCTTAGTATGCATATATAATAGAACTATGATGTGATATAAATCTAACAGCATGGAAAACAAGTGTAGTTTTTTAGATGAAAAAAATAATGAAATCAAGATTTTTGAAATATACTTTCACTCTCCCACTAAAAACACCAAAGAGAAGCCCTGCTCATGTAGAAATCTACATCTGAACCCTGTAAACTGCAGTCTCAATCTAATTACTAAACAGTTTCAGTAAAGCAAAAAGGTCAGCGTTTTATCTATCATTTTTTTCTTCTCCCTTTTCAAAACACAATTGCATTGATCTTATTACAAAACAACTTCCTATTTTGTCCCCCTTTGGCATGACTAAGTAGTCTGGAATGCTTCAGAGAGAACAAGGTAAAACCTGAAAACTGCTATCTCATTAACTTCCCTGATTCTCCTTAAATTCTTGTGTAAGTTTTATATTTTTAATTTATATGTAATTGCATTTTATTCATGTTTTGGGCTTTATATATTGTACATTGCGTATTACGTTTTTGATAAGTCCAGGTAAGAATGTTCAAGAGAGCAGATATTTTAAAAAGAATAATCCGTAATTCCATGTCATGTGAAAATTTCAAAAGCAATTTCCTTTACAGAGGAGCCTGACTCTAAAGAGTACATATCTAGTCAGGGAATAATACTCATCTCGTAACTAGGAGATTTAATCACAACAATTTTTGTTTATAGTCTTAACTGCAAATTATATTTTTCTCTTCCTGAACTACATATACCTTCCCATAAGTATAAGCATGCTGTACTCATTGCTGAGCTATGTTGTCCCAGATGCTCCAGTTTTACCATGTTTTTCTTGTTGGTACCATTTTTGTGTGACTAATCCAGCATCTTTGTGCAGAGTGTGTCAGACAGCTCAGGCTACTTGCTACACAGGTCTGCCAGGGCCTTGCTGTCTCTATATGCAGCTGAAACAAGCTTTCTTCCTATGTCGAGCAGGCATCAGCTGTAGGTGGCCTGAACAAAGCACTACGACACCTATAGATGAAAAGTGACATTACATAAAAGCTACATATCTTGTTACTACTTGAGTGGGAGGATACTTTCATTCAGAAACCCATTCCTTCAAAACATGCATTTCATTGATTCGTAGCATTTAAAGAAGATGGAATTAGATATATATATAAAAGATTATCTTGTTTGTCCTGCAACTTACTGCTTTAACCTAATTTAGCAAAGGATAATGTCAAGATAATTAAATGCTCATCTCTTGTGCGTTTTTAATTTTGTGGAATAAATAGTTACTTGCTGTTCTTCTAGTCTCTCATTTGGGTATCTCAAATGAGGATAATATCCATCCATAAGCTACTTAGAACATACACCTGATCTATTTAATTAAATAGTACTCTATCACAAGATGAGAAAAGTAAAAAGATGGGGTGCATTCACGCATTAAAAAAGATTTGTATGTTTCATTTCAGAATTGCTGCTTCCCCCCCCCACCCAAAGACCTAACAGAAGGCAGTAATAAGGGATTGTTTTCCTTTGAGGATCTGTTTACTTTTAGAATATTCAGCAACATAAATTCCCTCCAGTTCCTATAAAGTCAATAGAAAGGCTCCTACTACTTCAATAGCAGTTACAGGAGGTCTTGCACTACAGTTATCCAATCAAAGATCATAAATTGGCAATTTTAAATATAAGCATTATTTGGAAAAAAGTTGCATAAGAACGATTGACCTGAGTTAGGAGAGTAATCCACCTCGGCCAGCGATATACACCCAGCAGTGGCCAGGACTGAACAACGGCAGGTGAGAAAGGCAGGGCTGATGAAAAGCAAAAATGATACTCATACAATCTACCTCCTGACTTGTGACAACCGTCAGTTCAGGGATTTTCACTTTTTTTTTTTGTGAGAAAATGCTAGTCATGGAAATGAGAAGTCTTAGAAATTAAGAGAAAAATGTGATCCGAATTGCAAACAAAAAGGTAAAAAGGAGAAAGCAAGAAAGCAAGCAAAACCGTGTTGAGTCTTCCAGCTGCTTTGTGAAAAATTGACTTTTAGTCTTTCTATTAATTTCTTTTTTTTTTCATTTTAAGAATTGCCAGAAGGTGGAAAATGTGCCAGGAGAGCAGATCCTGCAGGCCGCAGCTGCCTTGCCACTGTGCCATTCCCCTGCCCGGGACACTGCCTGACACCTCCTCCACCGCCTGCTCTGCCCTCAGCCACTGAAAGATTTTTTTAGGAGGAAAAGGATTTTTTTCATGGCCTCCTGCCCGCCTGCGAGCAGGCCAGGGTGTGCAGCAGTGGGACAAGCCGGGTCAGGTCAGGGCGGGCAGTGGCAGGACAGGTCGGGACAGGCCAGGGCAGGCCGGGGCTGGAGCGGCAGGGCAGCGTGTCAGGGACCTCCCCCAGCAGCCCTGTCCCACCAAGCCTGGAGGCAGCAAGCAGAGCCAGGACAGGGACGGCATATGTGGCCAGCCAGCTGTCTGGCAAACACCAGGCAAAGGCAAGGGCTGGAGCCAGGCCCAAGTCCAGGACCCATGAGGCTGGGCAGGGACAGTTGGGCCTGCTGCTGCCCTCAGGGCCTGACGGCATAGATGCCTGGGTATGCATAGTGGATGTTATACACAATTCAATAAATATTTGTTATGCCACCCTGGACATCTATCAAAACCTGCCCATTGTCACTCTGAGATGCAATATTGGTAGGTACTGTGTGCATGAATGAGGTTCAGGTGCTCATCATGCAGTTAATGGGCACGTAATACACATTTTCTTCCTTAGGTTGCAGGGTTTTCTGTTGAAGCAATCACTCAGCACTAAAATGACTTCTGAAGCCTTGGTGCAGATAGACTGACCAAAACGTGAAGCCGTGTAGCTCAGCATAGCAGTGGGACTGCCAGAAGCAGGGCAGTAAGAAGCAGGGAAGTAAGGTGTTCACTTGGGTGCAGCTTTCTATGAGCGAATTCCCAAAGAAGTACGGTTACTTCCATCCTGAAGTACATTAAGTACTAAACTTTCATATATCAGAGAATTTGATTGACAAAAACATAGTAAAATTCAGAAACTGCCTGTGTAGATGTAAACCACTTTGACAGGAACAGACTGAAGTTTAACTGGTTTAACGTTCCTGAGTAAAAATATCCTTTGGAGAGTTATGAAGCAGAATAAGAGATCACTAAAATCAAAACTGTGTGAATTACCTACCTCACAGAGCTCATGAATCAATTACAATAAAGCTATATGTGTCAAAATTAATTAACCTAAGAAGTGTTTGTTATTCAGTGTTACTGATTTTCTGTCTCCCTTCTACATATGCAGACATGTGTGCATACAGAGGCACTTGATTTTGTGCTTACCAATGCACCCGATTTAGCACCTGCAAATATTTATCCCAGTTATTAATATAAATTGTTAGGATTTATCTGCAATCAATATTTGTTGTAGCTTCATTTTGCCATTTGGATGCCATGGGGATATCTAGACTTCTACATTCAGGTATGGCCTGAGCATGAGGGAATAACTTACCTGAGGGCAAGACAGGGACAATGCAGACAGTGGAAAAAGTGTGTGTGTGGGAGAATCAAGATCTTCATTAGATATGTGACAGATCTTGGTTAAAATACCTGGACAGGAAGAATGTACTAGTACAACTATAGTATGAACCACCTATCTAAGATGGTAACAATGATTGTAAGGGAGATTAGAGAGATTATGAATGAAAAAAAAAAAAAGGTAGTGATACAAAACCTCAGTTACTGTATGTAGACTAGGTAAGTGTTATGGTGGAACATGATGTGATGATTATAGTTAGAACATAATAAATAGTTGGTCTTTGGAACAGCTAAGCAGAAAACTCACAAAAAGAGAAGAAGAGAAGCAGCTCTTCAGTTTTGAACAGTTCACAGGACACAGTTCAAGAGCCAATTATTTAAGTGCCACTGTACAATAATCACTGTGAAATATTCAAATTCCAGGAGCAAATCTCCCCAGAACCCTCCAAAAAGATACCAGAAGAACCTTACCTTCTCCTACTAAAGTGTTGCTTTACTGTAAAGAAGGGCAATACCTAAAAACATGGAAGTTAAGTTAGTTAAAATGAAGTTTAAAAAAACACGCAAAAGGGTAAAAATGTTAGTTGGTGCAAAGGAGACTGTCAAAGTCATCATGTTACATGGTCAGTGAATGAACCCGTCAGATCACTTAAAAAGGGCTAGTTTGATTCAGCAAAAGAGTACAGGGTCTGTTAGAAATGAAAAAAAATTACTTGAAATATGAAAATCTCAGCCCAATATTTGAAAATTGTATGTAGTAAATTAAATGTAAAGCTATAGCAACTCAGCCCAGACAAAAATGTTGAGAATCAACCCACTAACAGCATACAGCATAGAGAAAAATATATTTTCAAACTCATTGGAAGATGAAGCTTGTCATCAGTGGTAACAGCAGATGATCCATTAGGATGACAATTAGTAGAAGAAATCAGTGAACAGAGCAGTAACAAGTTGCAAAATATTAAATTTGTAGATAATATTTTTATTGTTCTAGTATATATGAGATAAATAACCCTAAGGATGTTAAAACAATTGTTGCTACCATAATTTGAACTATTTTTTGTTCCACAAAAATCTGGTAGTAGTCACGAAGGAAACTAGCAATATCACTATCAAAGTTTCTCAAAAATGTCAGTTTAATGTTTAACAATCTTCAACAAAGAAACAAACATCAAGACAGGAACGAGAAACAAAACTGGAAAGAAACATTATGCCACTGTATTAATCCAGAGTGCACTTTGATCTTGAATATGACATGTGATTACGTCACCCTTTCTCAAAAAGGTCATGATTAGTAATTAGCATTAAGCAAAGTAATTAGCAAGGAAATAGACAAATACAACATACTTACTCAGAGAGATGAAGGAACACTGAACAGAGTAGATCTGTTTGGTTTGCAAAAGACAATACAGAGGGAAATACAAGTGAGATCTGTAAAGTTACAAGCAGTGTAAGGACCAATGATTTCATTATACGAGAATGAGGAGGCAGCCAGTGAAATTATGATGTGACATGTTCAAAACAGATGCATAACAAATAAGTAAATCGTATAATTCATTTATTGCCTTAGGACGTTTTGAAGGCCAAAGTATAAATCAGTTCCAGAAGATTAAATACATTGTTGTTGGAGAGGCCCCTCTTTTGTGTTAAACAATAATCTGACTACAACTTCCCAGTCAGAAAATGCCTGAACTACGTACGGCCAAGGTGGAAGGACACACCAGAGAAAGATCTCAGTCTGCTTCACTTGTTTCTTTCACCCTTTGCCTAGGCATCTTCTGGTAGTCATTATGAAAGACAGGAAAGTGGGCTAGCTAGGTCTTTGTGCTGCCTCCCTGTGGACATTTTTTTTGCTTTAATGGTATATGGACTGCGAAGGTTTTGCGTTATTGAAGGAGTTAATGCACATTATGCAGAGTTAATGCAACACAGAATCTGGAAAAAATTACAACGAACATAGCTTGCCTGGGTTTGGTGTATAGGAATTTCATTTTCCATTGGTGTTTACTTCTAGCTAAAAAGGGAGTAAAAAACTGCTACCAGGTAAGAATTCCTGCATTGATTCAATGCTCGTTTTTACAGGTGTAAGTAATAAGATATTATGAATGCAATAGCAAGAAGGCCAAGAGATCCTGAAAAAGCAGGAAATTCAGGCTGAATTTCAGTTCTGTCTGTCAGGCACTGTGAATAAAAATATTGAGCCATGTTAGGTATATCAGTCAGTTCAAACTGTTACAAGTTACACCTTTACTTTTTTTTTCTAATCAGTTTATTCCTGCTCTACAACCTGTAACCTTACTAGAAGAGCTGCTAGTGTTTCAAGAAGGTTAAAAATGCTGTTCATAGGACAGAAACCTTCCTAACATTCCCTCAGGTTTGGAGTGACTAAAAAATGTGTTTGTGGGTGATGGCAGCATGACAGGGCCTCTGTGGTATCAGCAGCAAAGGGGTTAATGAAAACCATTTTTAACGTGACTGTGGGGGATTTCTGTTGCTGTCTGGATCGTTCTTCAAGTCTATAGAGAAACATGAGAGCCTTGGGACAGTACTGTGTGTTACTGAAATGCTATGTGGCTACAGAACAACTTTACAGCATAAAAAAAATTTGAGGCTTCACATAGCTTAAAAAGGGGGCTGGCTTTTCCTGTCACCGATGACACCAAGCTGTGTGGTGTGATCCACACGCTGGAGGGAAGGGATGCCATCCAGAGGGACATTGACAGGCTTGAGAATTGGGTCCTTGCGAACCGCATGAAGTTCAACAAGGCCAAGTGCAAGGTCCTGCATGTGGGTCAGGGCAATCCCAAGCACAAATACAGGCTGGGTGGAGAATGGATTGAGAACAGCCCTGAGGAGAAGGACTTGGGGTGATGGTTGATGAAAAGCTCAACATGAGCTGGCAGTGTGAGCTTGCAGCCCAGAAAGCCAGCCATATCCTGGGCTGCATTAAAAGAAGCATGGCCAGCAGGTCAAGGGAGGTGATTCTCCCTCTCTACTCTGCTCTTGTAAGATTCCACCTAGAGTACTATGTTCAGCTCTGGGGCCCCCAACATAAGAAGGACATGGAGCTGTTGGAACGAGTCCAGAGGAGGGCCACGAAGGTGATCAGAGGGATGAAGCACCTCTCCTATGAAGAAAGGCTGAGACTTGGGGCTTTTCAGCCTGGAGAAGAGAAGGCTCCAGGGAGACCTCATAGCAGCCTTCCAGTACCTGAAGGGGGCCTACAGGAAAGCTGGATAGGGACTTTTTACAAGGGCATGTAGTGATAGGACGAGGGGTAACAGTTTTAAACTGCAAGAGGGTAGATTTAGATGAGATATTAGGAAGAAATTCTTTACTATGAGGGTGGTGAGACACTGGCACAGGTTGCCCAGAGAAGTTGTGGATGCCCCCTCCCTGGCAGTGTTCAAGACCAGGTTGGATGGGGCCTTGAGCAACCTGATCTAGTAGAAAGGTGTCCCTGCCACTGGCAGGGGGGTTGGAACTAGATGATCTTTAAGGTCCCTTCCAACCCAAACCATTCTATGATTCTATGAAAATCTATAAACAATTTTGTCAAACTTCTGTTATCCATATTCTGAAATTTGTATTTCCCAGATCCAACATTTTCTTTCTTCTGTCTTTATTTCTATGTTAAATATTCTCTTGAAATAAGAAGCACATAAAGAGATGCTACAATTTTAGCATGATTGTTACAAATCTGTGACAGCACAGAAAGCAAGCTGCAGACAATGAAAAAGGGAGGATCAGCAATTACTAAGATTTACAAGAACACTCTCATGTAACTTTGTTCCGTGGACCTGGAAGAAACATAACTTCCATTTCAATGTGTAGTTTTGCCTTGCTTTGTCTTAAAAATGCCAGTTTATTTCTAAGGCCAGCATTCTTTCTTCTTACGGGGGACAACAAGGTGTTCGTTATGAGAGCAACAGTGACAGTGTAGCATTGCCTGAAAGAAAAGAGACAACTGTCAATGCAAATGAGAAAGTTTTGTTTTCAGCAGTCGAGACAGATGAATCAGAACAAGAAAGAAGAATAAAGGCAGAGGAGAGTGGCGGGATCTGAAATGAAGGCAGTGTGATCCGAATGTTGATGAAGAGGCATTGACAAGATGAAAGATCTCTCTTTGTCGCACTCTCGCTCTCTCATTTCCAGCGTGTAAAATCTGCCCTGTTGACACACTCTTGTGCTCTTTTTATATCACAAAACTGGAGCAAGCAGGATTCACAATCGGTGGTGGTAGCACAGCCCCTGTGACATGTACTTGTCAAGGGAAGGGCTCAGCAGCTGCCTCCTATTCTCCCCCACTTTTTGAGACCCTTCAGTCCACGGAACTGGACTTTATCAAGATTTGAGAATTCTTCTGTGAGTAATTCAAGCTGATTACAAATAAAGGAAGTCTATGAGGCTATGCACTGACAATTCACATCCACTCTCCAGGGAAATATCCAGTATAGTTAAATACATTAGGTATTTTACTTATATGTAATTTAAGTTTATTCATAATGTAATATAGTTCTCTGTTGGATGTCAGCACTCAGAGGAAATCCTGTTTTGGAAAAAAAACCAAACAAGCAGACACGTTATGTTTGAAAATAAAAGGTTGACAAACTTTAAAAAAACATAAAACACCTTTATACTAGGTATACCGAGAGTGCTGAAGTTCTTCCTTCAACGCATGTTGCTTCATTGGGGAAAATGTCACCTTCCAGCCATTGAGCCATTGGCTTTGATGACAGTTCCTTTCAAAGAATCAGGATCTTCCAGATGAGTGTGGCTGTAGCTCAGAACAGTGTGTATTCTCCCTGTAAATATTTTTTCACACTGTAGGTCCAAATATAGTGACATATATCAGTATAAAATGGACCTAAATGGGTTGTCATATTGTGAAGTATGCAATATACAGGCCACAAAATTGTACAGTGAGATAAAAAAATAATTTTCTAAAGTTTACATGCTATCTGAGGTAGTAC
The DNA here is from genome assembly GCF_013368605.1 of Nyctibius grandis. Lineage (NCBI taxonomy): Eukaryota > Metazoa > Chordata > Aves > Nyctibiiformes > Nyctibiidae > Nyctibius > Nyctibius grandis. Next base: position 32,959,290 of record NC_090659.1, read on the forward strand.
CGCCTTAATTGTCCTGCTGTATAACGGCTTATTGAAGTACATCTGAAGCTTTTTAGTTTTTCACCCTCCGTAGCACAGCTACAGGGAAACTGATTTCACTGGAATCAATCACGAAAATCAAGGAAACCAAGGTGCTCTTTCAAATTCTGCACTCTTTCATAAAAGGCACGTTCACTTTTGTGGCTAATTTGCCTGACTAAGAAGTAAAGAGTGAAAATTAAATTATACATTTATCTGCATGATGTATAGGAGTCAAGAGGTTTAGTTAGTTAATACTTGTGTGGCTTTTCATAAAGGTAAAATACATTTGATAATTGTTGCATATTTAACAGTAAGGAGTAGGCAGAACTGCTTAGTTAGAATTTTTCAAAGGCACTTATGGTAGGTTTCCCTGAAATTCAGTAGGTCTTGGATACAGTGAAGTCTGATATATTCTGAGATGCCTGAATCAAAGAATTAAATTGGTTTTAATTAGCAGGTTTGTTACCTTGATATATATCCACGTGTAAACTGTTATTTCAGCATTAAAAAAAAAAAAGGTTGTTTAAATTCGCTTAATTGCACTTTCAAAAAATAAATATGACCGCAGTGGATGCAAAACTGTTAGGACAATCAAAACAAAATTGTTAGCTTGTAGGCAGTTGCCTGGAGCATCAGAATTCTGGGTACTATAAAATGGCTGTAGCCTTGCTTCCTCCCTTGCCATGTTAAAGCCTTGGAAAGCAAGGTTTGCTGCTGATAGTGACTGTGTGGTAATGTGGATGTGTGGAAATGCTTTGAGTCTGGGACCCTCATCTTTTTGGGGAATAAAATTCAAAATTAAGTCTTCCACTGAGAAGCATAAATTTGCTTTGGCAGAAACTGTAACTGCCTAACTTAACCTCCATCTCCTTTCACACTTAAGATGAATGTGTTACAGTACCATTAGTGCAGCCTCTTATCCAAATCACATCTTAATCTGATCACACCCATGTTGAGCAAAAGGCATTAATTACAAAAGAAGCTGTTAATTTTAATGCAGCCCTTAATCTATTAGAATAATTAGGAAATTCTAAACTTTGTTTTTAACCTTGTTTTGAAGACAGGGAAAATAAAGCAAAAACATGTGCAAACCAAACCCAGTTTCTTTGGATTAATGCCTATTCACATTTTCAATTCTGAACTGAATACCTGTCAGGTGGAGGGATCAAATATCAGTGTTAAAAGGCAGCATGTCATCAAATTGGCTGTTGTTGTGTCTTATATATCAAGTTATAGTAAGGATAATTAAAATTTCTGCCAGGCTGAGAACACTTAATAGCGATATCCCATTTACAAAAAAAAAACCAAAAAAACCCAGCATAAATCACAGAAAGATAAAATGTATATCTTTTTTATAACTGCACCTAGTATTAGGGTTTGGTACAAGAAGCAGTTAACTAGCAATGCATTTTCTCAAGACATGGGGGTTTGGAATTCATGTGTCAATGAACTTTTCATATATTTGCAATAATTTTAGTATCTCTGGTCAGTACATTCACACTGTATCACATACATTTTCATATTGTGTAGCAGGGATCTTTTCTTGCTGATACACAGATACAATACAGAAGGACTTATCATTAACGACAAAATGAAGGGCTGTAGATTGAGAGTTGTTTTCAGGTCATTTGTTTCCTCTCTCCTGTTTCATTTCCCTGCAGTCTTCCCCACAACGCCTTATCTCTCACATATTTATTTTGTGTGGTTTGACATTACATTAAAAAAAACAAACAAACCTGAAATAAATGACCAAGATGTTACTGCCAGGTTGTTCTGAATCTATGACTTATGTTTGACCACATCTCTATGAATTTTTAAAACAGAAATACTTATATTAAAACCACCAAACAAAAATAAAAAAAATCAAACCCAAAACCAAATGAAAACCAAACCCCAACTCCTCCGCAAATCGAATCTAGTTTAGTGTTATATCAGCAATGACGGAAATAGTTTCAGGTGTGTCCACAAGGGCTTATAGTGTAATACAAATATATATACATATAAAAAGAAATTATAAGGCAGTTTCTTAAGAGAAAAAGTGAAACATTCTTAAGCTAGTCTTCGATTTTAAATAGACATGAGTCTCATTAATGACTGAAAATATTAAGCTTCTTTGTCAGAGCATCACAAACTGAATAGTTACTTAAATTAGTTTTAAAAGATTTGTCAAAATTAATACCAAGAAAACTTTGCAATGTATTGTAACAAATTAAAACAAGTTTTCTGCCACTGCAATTTGTGATGCTAACTCTGGTAATTAGGGCAGAACTAATCTTCTATAACTTTAGGCACTCAGAGTGTCGTCATCATCCCGAGCTCATCATCCAGACTACCTTTGTAGGCACTGGGGAGAAATAGGAGCTGTTTTAAAATTATTCAGCTCATTCTAGTATAGACATCTTAAGTGAATCTCACCTTTGAAGGACCTATTTCACTGTCTCAACTAGACAGGAAAATGGATGAAAAGCTTGGAAATAGAAGGTATATGACAGATGCCTAAGTCTGCATGAGGTTATTCCCATTGTTAATACGTAAAGAGGATGTAAAATAATAAATAGATGTGAACTTGTAAATTTAGAAAGTAAGGCATTACACAAAAAAAAGTGATTTTCCAATAATTCTTGGTACCTTGTAGTGTTTGAAGAGGTTTTTTACAGGACATTAAAGATAAAGACACTTTTGAGTCAGAAATTGAAGCCACTGTATCCCTGAACCACTGCTTCCATACACAATCTGATCAAAATAGAACCGCTGCTTTATATGGCCAGCTGCCACCTATGCATGCAGTTATAGCTCAGCCTGTGTTAGGGCAAGACCCGAAACCATTTTGATGCGAATGTGTTTACGCAATGGCCACTGATTCCACCGCTTTTTCTCATTTACTCTGTTTGTCTCATCGCCAATGCATCTGGCATACCTCAGAAACAAAACCCAAAGTGGTAGCAAGAAATACTAGTAAAATTTATGGAGATTATTAAAGAAAAAAAAATTTGTCATATATTTATTCCCTTGCACACAATACATTGTTCTGTCGGATTCCAAAGGGCTGCTGAAAAAGCTACTGACTTGCAGAAATACCTTTTTATGCCTACAAATACAGAAAAAAATAAACAATTTTTTGTTATTGCTTTTTATGATGCCTTATAATAGCATCCTCATACAAGCATTCTTTTGCAAAACAGCAACTCAATACTGATATCCTGAAATCTCTAAACACCTGAAAAGTGAATAGGGGATTGTAACTAATGGCCATCAGGTCTAAAAATAAACCTAAAAGCACTTTTTTTTTTTAATCCACAAATAAATCTCTTCCTATATCTTCTGATTACATCTGACATGATGCTCAAATTCTTGTAGGAGAAACCTATATATTTCTTAAAAAAAGAAGAAAGTAAAGATTATAAGCTGTTTGTAAGGAGTCTCACAGTTGAAGTGTGCTCTAACATCTACTGTGCTCTGTCAGTGCGCATCACTGAAATTCAAGGAAGCATTTTCAATTATTTTCAGTGCTTACTACATCTCCAAATGGGAAACAGTTAAAGTTACTCTCTTTTCAGGAACAAACTGTTTGATGCACTTTCCCTGATTTCTTTTGTTTTAATTAGCTGTGGCCGGGGAATGTAATTAATCCTGCCCTCAGCTCCTGTACTGAGATTCCATTCACGGGAACCCCCTTAAAAGCTTATTTACACGGAGCATGCAGGAAAGTTGAGACAGCTCAACTTAAGATATCTATTTTAGATTATATTTATGCTAAGGCACATTGTATGGATTGTTTCCATCAGAAAGTAGGTATTAATTATGATATGCTTCTGGTTTTGTATGGGATTATTCCTCAGGGATTTTAACTCATTTCCTTCAAATTTACAACTTAAGTTGTTTTAACTTTGACCAGTGATTCTAAACACTTATCTAAACTATGTCAGAGATGGTAGAAAATTGACCCAGAACTGGAGAAAGACTCATGCATCTCTTATTTATGCCTGCTTCTCAGGACATAGTCAAATAATCAACAGCCATTACTTTTCATCAGGGTTATGTCACTTTGGCTGATGTATTTTAATTACTTTTAATAGATTTTAATTTTTCTCTGTTTTAAGTGCCAAGGTGCTGCAGTCTCCAATGGGACAAGGGAACAAAATTGCAAACTTTCAACTGTAAGGAATATTTATCGAGTTACTTTTTCTTTTCCCTCTTTTCCAGACTGAACTTGCATTTGCACTCAGAACATTTATCTAGCTTCAGAGATGATCACTGCTTGATGTTATAATGCAATATTAAGAGTGTGACGGGCTGATAGGGATCTGCACATATAAACAAGGTACGATACTAGAGATTATACTCCCATATGATATAATACTGTCATCTAATGGCATCTATGGCTATTGTTTCATTGTGAAGAAATTAGCAATCTTTAAAGCTTTTTATTACTGGAGATCATTAATTTTGACACTTGTCACTGTAATTTTTCCCTGCAGCCATATTTGTAGATGTTATCAGAGGTAATTATAAGAGAAAAGTATCTCACTTTTTAGGGGGGTGTCACCTTTGTCCACAAGAGCCAAGAAAAAAAAAAACCTAATTAAAAATCTTTCCTCAAATTTCCCTCCTCAACAAAAGGACAACATGACATAGCATGAATAAATTCTTAACTAAGCTATAGTCTGTCAATAAACTTCTAATTTAATGGATACTGAAGAAAAAAAGACATCAAAGCTAAGGTTGTAACTCATTTGTTTTGTCAAGAAGTGGCTGAAAGAGCGTAAAATATCTTTGAATTGTAATCAATCTCCTTTTCTCTCACAACTACACTTCTTTTTTTCTTGTGGTTACAACTACTTGGTCATTAATTGATTTTTCAAAGCTTGGTTAATTATAATTTGCCTGTAAAAGTAGCAAGTTTAGACTAAGGTACAGAGAGGCTCTTCTATTAAACAGGAGAAGGCAGAGAAAAAAGGTATTTTTTGAAAATGAATGTACACTTATCATCAGGAGCAGAGGTGTAGAAAGAGAAAAAGAAATTAAGGAAATTCCTGGTTCACATTTGAAATTTTTATAAGTCAGGCCTTCTTTCTTACTTTCTGAACTCTGAAAACATGCACATGCACACACATACACACGCACTCTGCTTATATTAAACTAATCTGATTTTTCACCCAATTAGTGGTGAAAAGTGGTGGAAAGGACACTCTTAGGAAGAAATTCCACATTTCTTTGTGGGAGAAGCTGATAGAAAATAACAGGTGAGACATGATTATAAGATAGGGTAATTTTGAGGGTACAGGTCATCTGCTGGCAATGTCTATCAAAGTATTTAAGTCTTGTATCACCTGGCCAAAAAGAAAGCTAAACTGGAGAGATGCAGAATAAAGTAAGTACAAGGCCTTATTTCAGAAAATGGTTTGTAAGGTTGTGTTCCAAGTTATTCAAAGCTGAAGTGACATGATAACTGACGCAAAGTGACAACAATTTTGCAGTTTGGTCTTCCCCATTAATTGTATTTAGACCAGACATATTTGTGTCCATTCCCTTCTCAGATTGCTGAACCTTCCGATTTCTCTGATATCTAAATTTCCAGCGCACTTTGGGAGTCCTGAGAGTGCTGACATTTTCCATTCATATCCCTAAGTACACATAGTACAATTTGCACATATTCTGCTCTAGTATTTTTTCATAATCACTGTGTGCTGTTCAGAAACTCCAAGTGCAGGCAGGATATGCAGCGCTCCAACGGCACCACAGTGAATATTGAATCTGTTTCTGACAGTATTGATTCTATTACAAAGTGCTGAACAGTTTTTCAGTCTCTTCTCCATATTGAAGGAGGATTTATGACTTCAGTTTTGGAAACAGCATCCTCAACAGACTTATGAGAGTTTACTATCTAGCTTTGGGCTAAATGAGCTCTGGAAAAATGGGAAGCCACACTTAAGCCAATGCCAGAGGAAAGAGAAAAAGTGTAAGACTGCTTAAACTGTGAGCATGAGATGTCTCAGAAAGTCCTCATCAGGGAGTCCAGCATATAGTCTGTGGTCATGCATCAGTCCACCTGAGTGGATGAGTGGGAAGCGCATCTCTTAGACGAGAGCGGAGACAAACAGTGACTGCTAGCCACTTGGCTCATCCCGAGGTTGAAGAGTGGCTGCTCTGCGGTTGGTGTTCAGGCTGGTGTCCCTGACCACCTCTCTCACTCTGGAGAAAAGGGAGCAGAAGACACTATGGCAATGCTTCTTCTATACCCACGATAAGAATTATAGGCTCTGCCTGGCCAAACCCATAGGGATCCTTGCATTCTCTTGTCCCTGTTTGTCCTTTTGCAGTTTCCCAAATGACAGTTTGTCACAGAAAGGATGTGCAGCAAGTGATGTGAGACACTGACATGAAAATGCTTTCTGTATAGGGGAAGACATAGGACTAGGTATGGACCTAAAGTGGAGTACAGCATAAGCACTTGTTGGATTTCCTGGTGGAGCCACAAAGGCTTGTGTAGTGTGTATTGCACCAAGAGGGCCTCTGCCTTCAGTGTTTCAGAACTACTCCGCGAACATGTGATGTTGATGCAAGTGGAAAGGTCCAGACTGAGGCAACTACTACTGTCTTTGGGAATGTCTTCACTCCTATGTTCAGCTTTCTATATTTAAAATGGAGTTGATATTTGTTCAGAGACCTCTTATGGTTCACTACATTTACTTAAAACTCCTTTGAGAGCTTCTGAATGAGAGAGGGGCTAGGGGATGGCATCAGTATCCTTGTTTGTATACCCAAGAGGATGAAAGAATTTGATGGCCCCAATGTAGAACCAACTATTCCCCATGTCAGCTAAACCCTGAGTAGGCAGTCTCTGTTTACAAGAAAAAGATTCAGCCAAATTGTTATCACTCTCCAGCAAGCACAGTGTAACTCAGGATGTTCTTGGCCCAGTTAAGCAGTCCTGCCTGCCCTAGATCAGTGGGAAGGCTGAAGCCAGAATGTGTCTTCTCATTTTTATAATATTTAAAATAAGCTACATTTTGACAAGAGGAGTTGTGGCATTTGTTAAAAGGCTGCATTTGAACTGCTGAGAAGCGAAGGCCTTTTAATCCTTTTTCTCCTCATCTTTCCCTTGGAATTGTTAGCTAAGAACACACAACAAAGAGAAGATATAAAACATCCTTCAGCTTTTCTGTGAAGCAGCAGGGTTGCCACATATTCATGCTCAAACCATCTCCAAATAATCCTCAGTAGAGCAGTTTTATTATCACCCATCCCTGAGGACAAAGTAGCTGAGAGTAAGGTAGCTACATAGTAGCTCTCCCTCCCTCAAGGTGTCTAGAAATTTTTCACTCAAGAGAACTAGGCCTGTGTGACCAGAGGATCAAGAAAAAACACATGACTTCATTTGGCTCCATGCTATGGATCTTCCTAGCCCCAGGATTTGTTCCACAGCCATTTAAATTAACATAGCATTAAAATATGACAGGATTATGTTCTATGGACTCATTAACACATTCCTCTGGTGCAATGGGAGACAAGGAGCGCTTGAACATTCAACCACCCGAGGCATGTATTAATGTGACTGACACCCCCTGCAATGTCTCAATACATTAAAATACGATTCCTACTGAATACAACTTCGCAATTTACATGCAATTTTTCAAATGTACTGTGAAAGTATTTATCTTTTCACTCCACCAAGTAATTCTGTTTTGCAATGGGGAAGAAGCACTTTTCTCTATGAAGCTACTATTAGATTGTAATATTTTCCTCCTTCACACGCCCTACCCTTCTGTTATAATTTTCTTGCCCAACTTCTATGAATTTAGCAAAGCAAACTATGATACTGTCCTGGTTTGGCCTAAACCGGGCCAATTTTCCTTTCAGTGATTTTTACTTTCAGCTAAGTCTCCTCTAAGTAACTGCACTTTCTGAAACTAACTGCATGTTTTTGCAGACAGTGTCTGCTTCCAGGACTGATAACGCTCGAAGTTTGTAGTTATCACTGAGGCACCGGTAGGGATGTTGTGCAGAAAGGCTCTTGCTGTACTTGTTCTTGAGAGAAACCAAGGTCACTGCTGAATTCCTCACTGCTTACGAGTGAAGAGCCGAAGGGGGGTCGCAGCTGCAGGGGGGAGCGGACAGGGCAGGTGACCCAAAATTGACCAACGAGGGTATTCCATCCCATACACGTCATTCTCGGTATAAAGCGGGGGGATCACGAGGGTCTTGCTCTCTTTCTGCTATGGCCGGTGTCCAAGGAGGACTCCGTCTGTTTTCCTGCTGCCCCCGATCCCTCCTGAATCCAGCTCTCGACCGTCGCTAGGCCCAGCCTGGGCCTTCCCGGAGCCTGCCCTGCAGTGCCGGTGGTGACGTGGCTGACTTCAGGGGAGCTCAATCTTGGTTTTGTATATATATTTGTATATATTTGATTATTTCTATTATTGTTATTATACTCTTTTTCATTATTATAGTTTATTAAAACTGTTTTAATTTTCCAACCCAGAAGTCTCTCTCCCTTTTCCCTTTCCCTTTCCCTCTGGGGGGAGAGGGGGGGATAACAGAGAGCATCTGCCGCAGGTTTAATAGCCAGCCCAGCTTTAAACTGTGACAGATACTTCAGGACTTCCATTTTTTTCCCTTGATGCCTTTTCCTGGCTGCTGCACTCAACAGCCCTTCAAAGGCAGGCTGAGATGCTTTCGAGCTTGTTTGTAGTTAGAAAGCTAAATGAAAAGCTGATCACTGTTCCCTATTCAGCTTTTAAATACAAACAGCTCTGTATTTGTGTTTGTAAATACAAACAACTGTGACATCAACTAGCCACCTCTGAATCTCTATTAAGCCTACAGGCAGTGGAGGATGCAAAAACTTGGAACCAAAAGATACCAGCTGTAACCTGCACTTACCTACAGATCATTAGGTGGCACTCTTACCTCTGCCTTAGCACTGAATCCAGAAAGGCAGAAAATGTATCCTGGTGTTGAAGCAGCCATTATTTTAAAAATACTAAGATACAAAACTGAGATTATTAAGATGTGTAGTCATTAAAGATGTCCAACCATTTTGAAAAGAATAAGGTTGTTGGGCACAGTATCTTGAACACATTCAATTAGAAAGTTTCTCTATGCCTGGACGTATCATTTTGGCCTCAGCTCTTGTGGATATTACCACAGGTGATCGTGTAACAAACAAACAAACATGTAATACATGAAATGTGAAAATGCATGGCTGTAACTTAAAACCTAATTACCAATTGTTACATATGCCTACTATGAGATTCATGTTCAATTTATATTGTTATAAACACGCAAGCCACCCCAAACAAAAAAGAGCTTCTTTCTAAAAACCCAAAGACATTTGAAAATCAATAAAGAGTTGAATATATTTCAGAGAACAGTTTAACACACTTGTGCATGCTTTTTCCTCTACACACATATGTACACACAAAGCAAATCAATTACTGTAAGTCATAATTTTCCCTCAGTATAGCATATTTTAAAGCCAAAGGAATGCATGAACCTGTCTTCTCCTAGTCCTTAGGTGATAAGATGGATCATCCCCGTTTTGTAAAATGTTTAAACATTTTTGCCAGTAGTCAGTCAGATAGTTTGTAGCAAGGCCAGGAGTTGAAGCAGGCCCAGATGTTCAGGTCTCTCCTTTCCTTATCTGTTATTCCCCATGACAAGAAAGCCTGCAGTGCCCTCTGTAAGATGTTATCCAAGTAGAACTTGATACTGCTCAGACTTTAAGTCTGTTTTATCCAAGACTGAGAAGGAGAGTTCTCTTGCTGTCTTTTGCTGTAAATGCTGTCATTTACAACTGTGTCTGAAGTCTAAAATTTATCAATGGAAGCTGGGAAGTGTTGATTTTGTTGGACTAAATCTTTTCCTGCACCATTACCTGTGACTGCAAAAGGCAAGAGAACTTGAGCCTTCTGGTAAATTCTAGTCCTATGTTACTGTGAAAAAAGTTTTTCAACAGTTTTGTCTTCCATAATCACTTTTTATCCTGCTCTGCAGTCTGTTTGCATCTAGAAGAGTGCATGGCAGACAGCATCGTACTTTGGTCTTCCTTTGGGTTCACTTTGACCTTTTTAACCTTGTGGGGCTGTAAATTACACTGGATGGTTCATGGGTTGAGAATTGTCACCTGATGGAAACAAGGTACCTGGAACCTCTCTTCACAACACAGACAGAAAGCTATGAGTTAAGCTTCACAGAGGGAAGTTGGATAGAACAGCAAAAATGAATTGGGCCCTACAGTATGAGTGAATAAAAAGTTGAAGGACATCCTGAGTTGGTGATATTTTTGCACTTGGTTTCCCTCATCCTATATTATTACCTGTAATACAAATACATAAAGCATAAAGTCTGTGATAAAATTAACGTCTCGGTCTGCTTTTGAAATTTTTGATTCCACCATAAGTATGTTTTCTTTTAAAATCATACCCATTGACTTCAGTCTGTGTATGAAGTCAAAAAGCTGTGGGGTTGCTTGCAAGTTTGAGACAAACGTAGAGCTTAAAGATTTCTAGCTTTCATTATACACTGAAAATTTTTAGCCGCTTCTCTCTGTGTTTCAAAATAATGATGGTGAACCTACCCTTTTGCCATCGACAGGTGCTTGTTTTGCAAACATCTGCTTCAGTTAAAGTCTTTAACACAATCCATATACCTGTCTTCAGCTGTGATGGTAGAAGGATCACATGAGCAGTCTGTAACCTCATTTACATGAAGTCAGCCAGCTAAGTTTATACACCAAAAAGCTAATTTGACTCATTTACTTGACTTTGTCTGAACTACTCACAAAAGATTTTATGCTACCAAAAGTATAGAAGTGTAACATCCTGTAGTGCATGGTGTGTACAAATAGAAGTAATATCTTTAATCAGCTCTATATCTTCAATAAGATATTTGTCTCCTGAATTATTTATCCTTTTTTATTATTTATCTGACTGTAAATGGGGAAAGTAAAAACTTATCTTGCCTGAAAATTGAAGTTTTTACTTATGTGAATACATGGTAACTTTAATCCTTATGAAGTTTTAAGAGAAGAGCTTTGCTGGGCTTCTAATTCATTACTCCATACAATACTTCATGGTTTTATTTTGTTTTTAATGTAGAAATTTTGTCAATTTTTAGATTTAAACTAAAAATTTTTAGATTTAAATATAAGTAAGCCTTTGTGTAACAGTGAAACTTCAGCAAGCTGGCTTGCCTACCCATTATCTCCGTGGGCTTTTCTTTGACAACGCATCCTCCCCCAAATTTAGAAAAGTATGCATGATAAAGCAAACTTTTCAAAACAAAGCCATGTAGACTTAGCTGTTCGTTATTCTTTAAATATTTTCTTGCTTGTTGTTTTGTTTGTTTGTTCTAATTTTTGATAGTATCAAATATTGGTTCCTTGCAGTTATAGTACACCCAATATCCAAGGGCAAAACCACTCCGTTGGTTCTAATGCTTCTTGAAATGAAGTGATGTAGACTTATGCTAAAAGGCTGAAATAAAGTCTGAAAAGAGTGAGTCAAAAGTATGCGTACGATGAAATAGTAGATACATTTTCTTTTTACTTTGTCTGCTTTTAGGCCTTAAGCTGTTATGCATAAATTCAATGATTTGTAGTTTTGAAAGTCAATTGTACTTCCTGTCAGCAACATAAAACATTAAGCAGGAAATATTTTTTCTGATTAGTTAAATTAATTAAGATTAGCTTGATTAAAATATCTGTTTGGCATTACAGGTACATATTCAGCTTGTACAATGCAATGTTGGGAATTGATGCATGATCAAACATCATGACTGGTCCTCTTTTGGATTCAGTACCATAAGACCCTGGTTATTCAGTGCATACCAGCAGTTTTAGTGGAGTTCCCTCTGCAAGAAATGTGAGCTTATTTTTACTAACAGAATAAGCAAACAGTGTTGAGGAAAAAAATGTTTGTGTTGGGAAACAAACCATCAAGTTTGTTTATATGTTGTATATATTTCACTTTTTTTTTTTAAAGAACATAGTAAAATGTATTTCTGTATTTCTGCACTGCGTTTTATAAAGATACTTGAAGTTATATTCTAAATCAAATTAGGCTTCATGGTACCTTGAATATTCTCTACAGTCTGATGAGAGATATTATATCCATGATGTTTGATGCATGGACACAAAGGCTTTTCCCCATTCACATTAGAAAGGAAAATTTTTTAAGAAATTGAAAGGTTTCAGAAATAGTCACAAAGAGAGATTTTTTACTAAAAATATTATTACCCAAGTACTAAAGATAAAAGATTGGTCTTCTCATAGATATATGTGTGTATATATATATATATATATAAAGAGAGATATACATACCTTTGGTTTTTATATATGCACAAGCTTATCCCCTCCTTTTGTAAGCAATGAAGGAAAAAAAAAAGGAAAGGAAAGAAAAAACAAAAGAAGGGAAAAGAAGATAAAAGAAAAAATAGAAGTAATGCCTACCTGTCATGTCATCTTTTCTCCTAAATGATATCGTATGATCCTTCCTGCGTTTGCCACACAGTATTTTTGAGTATGATAAAAAGCAGTCTGAAGCTTACAGTAAGAAAAAGCCTGGATATTATTTTGTGAATATAAGATAAATAGTCTGTAGCAAAAAGGTAATTAAACCCTGCCCTGACTGACTTGGCTTTCTAGTTGGTATATTTAACTATATTTTGTAGAAGTACTGTAGCACAAAGTATCCTGACTAGCAATATATCATTTAGACATTCCAGTGCTTTTATCGACTTTAAAACAGTGCTGATTTAATTCTGAAAAAAATACTTCTCCGGTTCTTTATTCATCAGATTGTTTCTCTGAGAGTGGTTTGGCCTCTCGTCCTCCCAAAATTTCCATAAAACGTTTATATATGTCTCTAACGTTCAAAATAGCCTTTCAAATATTCGTGCTAAAAGGAAACCACAAAAGGCAAGATTTGGTTACCTTCAAGTGACTGAATAGTCATTTTATAAAACATTCCTGTAAATTTGGTGAAATTATACATTGACCAATATTATTTGCTGGGAATAGAGGTTGTAGAAACTCAGAATGTAAAAGAGGTGTTTGCAACTTTAGGTATAAAATATCATGGTGTTCACAACTGGCCTTTTTCATCATTCTTATTGAACTTGAGAGAGAGAAAATATAAAATATCGTTACATAAAGAGAAATATAGAAAGAAAATTTTGATTACTTAATTATACATTTAAACTGGGAAAAAGTTAGAGACAATTGTAATATGTTTTCATTTATTAGAAATGCAATATTGCTTCCCACCTGACCCTCCACCCTGTGGCCCCATACAAGAGCGTTTGGCTTCCAGCTTAGAGTTAATTTTATTCCTGCGCTTTTTGTTTATGTCCAGGCATGAAAGAGCAAAGGAGGAGAAATGTAGTTAGTTCCTTATATACCGTTTAACAGAGGAATATGATAATTCTGTTTTTCTGAAAATTTTCTTGAAGCAGTTTTCAGAACTGTTATCATATACTACTTCTCATTAATCATGGGTAGCCCTCAATACTTCCTATTCCTTTCATGTTTAAAGAATAAAATGCCAGAATGTCTTATTACACAGCATCAATTCTTAAAGTGATCGTGGTAAATTATGGACCTCTTCAATCTTCCACCAAAGAAAAAATAATAGAAAGGAAAGATTACAGTTCCTGACAGGGATCAGACTAAGTCTCCAGCTGTTAGGACAGATGGAAAATTCTATAAGTCTTTGCATGGTAGCCTAGAATTGTGAATTTATGGTCAACTTTTAATATTTCCTTATTTAGCCATCCTTGACTGAAAGGCAATAGAGGCAAAAAGAATATTTGGTCTTGTCATTCCATGCCATTGTGGCAGATGAAGAAGAAAACTACGACAGACTACTGATAACCTTTACTTTAAGATGTCTACTGTTAATTTTGAATTTTTAAAAAAAAAAGTAGGAAAGCTCATTTTGGGCTGCACATACAGCAAACAGAAATTGGCCAGTTTCATCAACTTTAATTAAGTTATATAGATTTTTATCAGATGAGAATATATCCCATTGCAAAGATTTCTTGTCTAATGCATCAACAATGTGTTTCTAGTAACTATTTCTCCTGAAAAACAGGTGAATAACAGAAACATAACAGGAGAAAAATGAAACAGCTTCTACATTCCACCTCACTGTAAAATATTAGTTGTGTATCAATCTGCAAGTCATACTGTGTAAAGATGCAACACTGTTTGGCATCTAATATCAGCTTCTGTTTATAGTTCTCATCCCAAGACCCCTATTGACTTCGTAAAACTGCAAATAAAAGAAGGAGAATGTATATGGTTGTCAGATACAATGCAGAAACTCTTGCAGTTAGTGCATTGTGCCATGCTAGCACGGAAATGGCTCTGTTGTTTTCTGAATGCATTTTTCACAGAATCACAGAATCATCTTTGTTGGAAACGACCTTAAAAATCATCGAGTCCAACCATTAACCTAACACTACCAAGTCCACCACTAAACCTCCCCTGGCACAACTTCAGGCCATCTCCTCTCATCCTATCACTTGTTACTTGGGAGAAGAGACTAGCACCCTCCTCTCTACAACCTCCTTTCAGGTACTTGTAGACAGCAATAAGGTCCCCCCTCAGCCTCTTTTTCTCCAGGCTAAACAATCCCAGTTCCCTCAGACACTCCTCGTAAGACTTGTTCTCCAGATCCTTCACCAGCTTCATTGCCCTTCTTTGGACTCGCTCCAGCACCTCGATGTCCTTCTTACAGTAAAGGGCCCAAAAGTGAACACAGTATTCAAGGTGCAGCCTCACCAGTGCTGAGTACAGAGGGACAATCACTTCCCTGGTCCTTCTGGCTACACTATTTCTGATACAAGCCAGGATGCTGTTGGCCTTCACGGCCACCTGGGCACACTGCTGGCTCATACTCAGCTGGCCATTGATCAACACCCCCAGGTCCTTTTCCACCAGGCAGCTTTCCAGCCACCCTTCCCGCAGCCTGTAGCAGTGCATGGGGTTGTTGTGACCCAAGTGCAGGACGCAACACTTACAGAATCACAGAATCACAGAATGTTAGGGATTGGAAGGGACCTCGAAAGATCATCTAGTCCAATCCCCCTGCCGGGGCAGGATTGCCTAGACCATATCACACAGGAACGCGTCCAGGCGGGTTTTGAATGTCTCCAGAGAAGGAGACTCCACAACCTCTCTGGGCAGCCTGTTCCAGTGTTCGGTCACCCTCACCGTAAAGAAGTTTTTCCTCAAATTTAAGTGGAACCTCCTGTGTTCCAGCTTGCACCCATTGCCCCTTGTCCTGTCAAGGGATGTCACTGAGAAGAGCCTGGCTCCATCCTCATGACACTTGCCCTTTACATATTTATAAACATTAATGAGGTCACCCCTCAGTCTCCTCTTCTCTAAGCTAAAGAGACCCAGCTCCCTCAGCCTCTCCTCATAAGGGAGATGTTCCACTCCCTTAATCATCTTCGTGGCTCTGCGCTGGACTCTCTCTAGCAGTTCCCTGTCCTTCTTGAACTGAGGGGCCCAGAACTGGACACAATACTCCAGATGCGGCCTCACCAGGGCAGAGTAGAGGGGGAGGAGAACCTCTCTCGACCTGCTGACCACACCCCTTCTTATACACCCCAGGATGCCATTGGCCTTCTTGGCCACAAGGGCACACTGCTGGCTCATGGTCATCCTGTTGTCCACTAGGACCCCCAGGTCCCTTTCCCCTACGCTGCTCTCCAACAGGTCTGCCCCCAACTTGTACTGGTACATGGGGTTGTTCTTGCCCAGATGCAGGACTCTACACTTGCCCTTGTTATATTTCATTAAATTTCTCCCCGCCCAACTCTCCAGCCTGTCCAGGTCTCTCTGAATGGCTGCGCAGCCTTCCGGCACATCAGCCACTCCTCCCAGTTTTGTGTCATCAGCGAACTTGCTGACAGCGCACTCTAATCCCTCATCCAAGTCATTAATGAATATATTGAATAGAACTGGTCCCAGAACCGACCCTTGCGGAACTCCGCTAGACACAGACCTCCAACTGGACTCTGTCCCGCTGACCACTACTCTCTGGCTTCTTTCCTTCAGCCAGTTCACAATCCACCTCACTACCCGATCATCCAGACCACACTTCCTCAGTTTAGCTGCGAGGATGCTGTGGGAGACCGTGTCAAACGCTTTACTGAAATCGAGATAGACCACATCCACTGCTTTACCATCATCTATCCACCGGGTAACATCCTCATAAAAGGCTATCAAGTTGGTTGAGCAAGACTTCCCGTTGGTGAAGCCATGCTGAGTGCCCCTAATGATCCCCCTATCCTTGATGTGCCTAGAGACAGCACCAAGAACAAGTTGCTCCATCACCTTTCCGGGGATGGAGGTGAGGCTGACCGGTCTATAGTTACCCGGGTCCTCCTTCCTGCCCTTTTTGAAGACTGGAGTGACATTTGCTTTCCTCCAGTCCTCAGGCACCTCTCCCGTTGCCCACGACTTAGCAAAGATGATGGAGAGTGGCCTAGCAATGACTTCCGCCAGCTCCCTCAGCACCCGCGGGTGCATCCCATCAGGGCCCATGGATTTATGGACGTCCAGGTTGCTTAATTGGTCCCTGACCCAGCCCTCATCAACCAAGACAGATTCCTCCTCTATCCTGACTTCTTCTGAGGCCGCAGGGGTCCGGGGCTCCTCAGGACAGCCTCCAACAGTATAGACAGAGGCAAAGAAGGCATTCAGTAACTCCGCCTTCTTTTTATCCTCTGTCTCCAGGACCCCCACCTCATTCATCAGTGGGCCTACATTGCCTCTAGTGTTGGCTTTACCTGCAATGTATTTGAAGAAGCCCTTTCTGTTGTCCTTGACCTCTCTTGCAAGGTTTAATTCCAAGGAGGCCTTAGCTTTCCTAGTTGCCTCCCTACATCCTCTGACAACAGACTTATATTCCTCCCAAGTGGCCAGCCCCTCCTTCCACGATCTGTACACCCTCTTCTTCCACTTGAGTTTGCCCAGCAGTTCCCTGTTCAACCATGCAGGTCTCCTGGTACCCTTCCTTGACTTCCTACCTGTTGGGATGCTCTGATCTTGAGCTCGGAAGAAGCAGTCCTTGAATGCTAACCAACTATCTTGGGCCCCCTTACCTTCTAGTACCCTGTCCCATGGGATTTCCCCTAGCAATTGCTTGAAAAGGCCAAAGTTGGCCCTCCTGAAGTTCAGGGTTGTGATTCTGCTAGCTATTCTGTTCCTGCCACATGAGATCCTGAACTCTACCATCTCATGGTCGCTACAACCAAGGCTGCCCTCAACCTTCACCTCTTCAACCAGACCCTCCTTGTTAGTGAGGATAAGATCCAGCAGCGCTCCTCTCCTAGTTGGCTCATCCACCATTTGCATCAGAAAGTTATCATCAACGCACTGGAGGAACCTCCTGGACTGGGGATGGCTGGCTGAGTAGGCCTCCCAGCAAATATCAGGGTAGTTGAAATCCCCCACAACAACCAGGCCCTGTAATTGCGAGACTACTCTCAGCTGCCTGTAGAAGGCCTCATCACCCTCCTCATCCTGATCCGGTGGCCTGTAATAGACACCCACAACAGTATCACCCCTGCCAGCCTGCCCCTTAATTCGCACCCACAAACTCTCAACTCGCTCCTGATCCGCCTCTGGACAGAACTCAATACATTCTAGCTGCTCACTCACATAAAGAGCAACTCCACCACCTCTCCTTAGCGGCCTGTCTTTCCTGAACAGGACATAGCCATCCATGACCACATTCCAGTCATGCGAGGCGTCCCACCAAGTCTCTGTAATTGCCACTAGATCATAGCCCCCCGACCGAACATGGATTTCTAACTCCTCCTGCTTATTCCCCATGCTGCGTGCATTGGTGTACAGGCATTTCAGGGAGCGAGCTGGGCACACCGATTTCATCCCAGATTCACCCCCTGATTTCACCCCAGGGGGATGGGGGGCCTCCTGGTCTACCTCAACACTAGAGCGTTGCCCCAGTGGTGCAAGCCCAGCTACCACCCCATCCCCCTTCGAATCTAGTTTAAAGCTCTCCGAATGAGCCCTGCTAATTCCTGTCCCAGAACCCTTTTGCCCCTACGACATAAACCTTTCCCATGTATCACTGTCACGCCTGTTGTCTTATAAAACCAGCCATTATCAAAGAACCCAAAGCCCTGCCTGTAGCACCAGTCTCGTAGCCAGGCGTTAATAGAGAGAATCCTACTATTCCAAACAACGTCATCACCTGAAAATGGAAGGAGGGAGGAGAAAACAATTTGTGCTCCAGACTCTTTCACCAACCGCCCTAGGGCCTTGTAGTCTTTCTTCATCCCCCTCAGACTACGGGATGCAGCTTCTTCCCCACCTGTCTGGAAGATCAGCAGGGGGTAGTAGTCTGTGGCCTTCACCAGGTTGGGGAGTTTCCTGGTGATATCCCTGATTCGGGCTCCAGGCAGGCTGCAGACCTCGCTGTGATGGGGGTCAGCTCTGCATATTGGGCCCTCAGATCCCTTTAGGAAGGAGTCTCCAACCACTAAAACTCTTCTCTTCTTCCTTGTGGAGGAGGTAGCTATACGCCTGTCAGGTCACTTAGCCCTGTTGAATCTCATACAGTTGGCCTCGGCCTATTGATCCAACCTGTCCAGATCCCTCTGCAGAGCCTTCCTACCCTCCAGGAGGTCAACACTCTCGCCCAAGTTGATGTCATCTGCAAACCTCCTGAGGGTGCACTCGATCCCCTCATCTAGATCATTGATAAAGATATCAAAGAGAACTGGCCCCAATACTGAGCCCTGGGGAACACCACTTGTGACCGGCCGCCAACTGGATTTAACTCCATTCACCACAACTCTGGGCCAGGCCATCCAGCCAGTTTTTTACCCACCAAAGTGTACGCCCATCCAAGCCATGAGCAGCCAGTTTCTCCAGGAGAATGCTGTGGGAGACTGTGTCAAAGGCTTTACTAAAATCTAGGTAGACAACATCCACAGCCTTTCCCTCATCCAGTAAGCAGGTCACCTTGTCATAGAAGGAGATCAGGTTAGTCAAGCAGGACCTGCCTTTCATAAACCCATGTTGACTGGGCCTGATTGCCTGGTTGTCCCATATGTGCCACATGATAGTACTCAAGATGATCTGCTCCATAACCTTCCCTGGCACCGAGGTCAGACTGACAGGCCTATAGTGCCCCAGATCCTCCTTTCAGCCCTTCTTGTAGATGGGTGTCACATTCACTAATTTCCAGTCCCCTGAGACCTCCCTGGTTAGCCAGGACTGGTGATAAATGAGGGAAAGTGGCTTGGTGAGCACTTCTGCCAGCTCCCTCAGTACCCTTGGGTGCGTCCCATCTGGCCTCATAGACTTATGCGTGCTTAAGTGGCATAGCAGGTCTCTAAGAATTTCCCCGTGGATTATGGGGACTTCACTCTGCTCCCCGTCCCTGTCCTCCAGCTCACAAGGCTGGGTACCTGGAGAACAACGTGTCTTACTACTAAAGACTGAGGCAAAGAAGGCATTAAGCGCCTCAGCCTTTTCCTCATCCTTTGTCACCATGTTTCCTCCCGCATCCAGTAAAGGATGGAGATTCTCTTTGGCTCCCCTGTTGCAGCTAATGTATTTGTAGAAACATTTTTTATTGCCTTTTACAACAGTGGCCAGATTAAGTTCTAGCTGGGCTTTGGCCCTTCTAATTTTTTCCCTGCATAGCCTCACAACATCTTTATAGTCCTCCTGAGTGGCCTGCCCCTTCTTCCAAAGCTCAGCTCTCCTTTTTTTTCTCCAGTTCCAGCCAAAGCTCTCTGTTCAGCCAGACTGGTCTTCTTCCCCACCAGCTTGTCTTCCAGCACATGGGGACAGCCTGCTCCTGTGCCTTTAAAATTTCTTTCTTGATGAGGGTCCAGCCTTCCTGGACCCCTTTGCCCTTCAGGACTGCCTCCCAAGGGACTCTTGTCAACCAGGCTCCTAACAAGGCCAAAGTCTGCCCTCTGGAAGTTCAAAGTAGCAGTTCTGCTGACTCCCTTCCTTACTTCTCCAAGAATCAAAAACTCTAGCATTTCATGATTGCTATGCCCAAGATGGCCTTCAAACATCACATCACCCACAAGTCCTTCCCTGTTTGCAAACAAGAAGTCCAGCGGGGCACCTTCCCTACTTGGCTCACTCACTAGCTGTGTCAGGAAGTTATCTCCCATACACTCCAGGAACCTCCAATGTCCAGCAGACATCCAGTAAGTTAAAGTCACCCATGAGAACAAGGGCAACTGATCATGCGACTTCTCCCAGCTAGTCACACCATCCTCCTCGTTACTGTCCTGGTCCCCTTGCAGAGCCTCATACCTATTACTCAGGTGCACCTGGGATGGTGGGGCAGTCACAGAGGTGACACGCCTGCTGTGCCTGCTGTAGCGGGCAGGATCTTTCTGCCATTGCCTCTTATCCCTTAAGTCCCTCTGTTCAGCCATGCGGGGAGAGGTCAGGGAAACCCCCCTGCCATGTGCCCCGTCTGCCTGTCGGGCCTGTCCCAACAAAGGTAGGGTGCGATTTCCAGGGTCTCTCTCACACTCCCTGATACTCCTCATCCTACTCACCTCCTCTCGTAGCTCCATCACCAAGCAGAGGAGTTCCTCTACCTGGGTGCACCTCCCACAGGTGTGCTCACTGCTGCCGTCCGGTGCTGGTGTGAGAGCAGGGCAGTCCCTGCAGCCGGGCACCGGGGAGGCAGCGTGTTCCCCACGGAGCTCCGTCTGGGAAGCCGCATCAGTTGTGGCGGGTGCAGAGCTCAGAGAGGCCGCGGCTCTCTGCCACGTGGATACCATTGCTCCCCGGTTGAGCTGGCAGAGCTTTGGCACCCTCCCTGCGCGCCCTTCCGCGCAAACTGCCGCGCCACGCTCTGGCTGACGCGCCCCGCCCTGTCCGCTGGCGCTCCCGGGGCCGCTGTTTGCAGGAGGGGCCGCGGTGGCTCTGGCAGCGCCCCCGCCTCGTCAGCGACTCTCCGCGGGAGCTGCCGGCTCCGGGCGGCTCCCGCCGCTGTCCCGGCGTTTCCTCACCTCAGGAAAAGCTCCTGTGCGCCGAGATCTGCCGCTCCGCTGCGGGACGGGCCGGCTCCGGAGCAGCTCCCCTCGGCGACATTTTTATTGCAACAGTGCAATTTATGGGTTGGGTTTTTTTTTTGGTGGAAAAGAGGAAAAAATATTATGACTAAAAGTTGTTAAATACACGAAGGACTTCACAGAATCACAGAATCAATCAGGTTGGCAGAGACCTCTGGGATCATCGAGTCCAACCGTTGCCCTGACACCACCATGTCAACTAGACCATGGCACTAAGTGCCATGTCTAGTCTTTTTTTAAACACATCCAGAGATGGTGACTCCACCACCTCCCTGGGCAGTCCGTTCCAATGTCTAATGATCCTTTCTGAGAAGAAATGCTTCCTAATGTCCAACCTGAACCTCCCCTGGCGAAGCTTGAGGCTACGTCCTCTTGTCCTATCACTAGTTGCCTGGGACAAGAGGCCGACTCCCACTCCACTACAACCTCCCTTCAGGTAGTTGTAGACTTAAAATGTTATATCTGTTTAGTATATAAACATGTTTTTGATGTATGCTTATGAATGTATGAATGCTTTTTTCTGACCCTTTCACTCCCTAATATCTTCCTGATTAGCCCAATTCACTGAAAGTGTGCTTTGGACAAAGAAGGATTGCTTTAAGACCATATTTTTAGTCTAACTGGTAGATTTGTTTAATTTTAGACCACCAATTCACAAACTGGGCACTTAAATTTTATTACTGAATTCAGAAACTCATATATGCTACTTTATTGGCTGATTTACTGGACATGTGTTTTCCCTGTATCTCTAAAGGAAATGCAAGGCCACTACTTCAGACTTCAGTATTTGGAAGTTAGAGCAAATGACTCTTTCGTTAGCTATTCTGCCTCACTCTGACAGAGGAAATAACCACACCTGTTTGCATTTGGGTTTGGTTCTCAGTCTGGCTCCAATGTTCCTGAGAACCTTTAACTAAGGTTCATTTCTGCCCTTTTTGCATAGTATTTTACTTCTTTGTTTCATGGGAAATTGTTACCATACAATCATTAAACATAAGAATTAGTAATACCATTTTAGAATAGCTGTAAAATTGGTCAGCCTAGTCTGAGCAATTCCAGATCTATTACAAAAATCTTACTGTGGATACACAATGTCTGTGCTCCTTTGTGGTAGTGAACACTCTTTCTATAAATCACTTTGCCTTCATAATTTTTCTTCGCAGTTTTATCATATATGCTGTACCTGCCCTGTTCATTTTCTCCCATTTTTCTCCAGAGACAGGTGGATAGATTTCACTGCAACAGAATTTCCGCATGTAAAGGAGCAAAAAGCGCACTAGTACTGAAATCCATCCACTAGCTTGGACTGGTTTCACTGTGCATTAACCATTCCTAATTTCCACAGGTCAAATATATAGAAATTTGAAATTCTTTAACTGTAAAGGAAAAGCAAATTCTTTAAATATCTCAGTTGATGATAACTCCTGAGCAAACCTAAATACAGAATGGGCTCCTGGTTGTCACCTTGTCCAGCTCCCTTGCTCAACTAGGGCCACCTAGAGCCAGTTCCCCAGGACCCTGTCCAGACAGCTTTTGAATATCTCCAACGGTGGAGACTCCACAACCTCTCTGAGCAACCTGTTCCTGTGCTCAGTCATCCTCACAGGGTGACAGGCTGACTACTAGTTGTCTTGAATCCTGAAAAGTTTAATGTAAATTAATAAAAAGACATAGAGAATATAATCAATTATTAAAAATACATAGACTAGAATAATAAGAAAGAACACACCAATCCAATAACTACTTTATTAAACTAAAATTTATTCAAGGGCAATCATCTCTGGGGTCTCATCATGAGGTTATTACATGTCCTAGATAGCACTATGCAAAAATAACTACATTTACTCTAATAATTTACATAATTCAAGAAAAAAATAATAGAAATAACGAAGGCCAGAAATAATAATACTGCAACCTCTTTGTATATGTCTCCAGAGAGACTATTAGCATAAGTCTACCTCACTGTCAGATGTAGTAGACTGTAATTCAAATCATAACATATGGAAATAAACCAATTTTCAAATATCGAGTTTGAACATGTTACTACTGAAAAATCTTTTGGACTGTCTGAAGTAACCTGAAAAGCTATAATCCTTAAGTAATCTTATTCAAGTATATAAAACCATCAAGGATGTATAAATTGAGGTAAAATAAGTCACACAAAGCATTGTCTTGAGATGAAGAAAAAATCTCAGATGAAGCAGTTGAAGAAAATTTGAAAAGAAATAATTTCAAATTAAAATCTTACCATTTCTTTTCTTCCAAATTTACTTCATATACCTTCTCCAGGATTACAAAATGTAAAGTAATCTGGTTTTTGAAACGTTAAAATCTTCTCTATTAAATTACAATAACATTTCTGTATTTAATTAGCTATTATAGGCAAGAAAAAAAACAGTGCCAGGGAAATGCGATGCAACCTCATCTTAAGCAGCACCGTTGAAGTCCCAGCAATGCTCTGAATCAGTAAGTTGCTTTCCCTTGATGTTGTAATGTACCTTTTTTTGTTCTGTCTTCTCTTACCTTCCTTGTTGTTGCTTGCTGACCAGTGAATACAATGACCTCTGATAAATGTTGTAGAGTATAATGCAAGAGCAGAGGGAAGACTTCTTGTTGAATTCAGAGTTTTCACAACCTTTTCCCAACCTGTCTGTCTTTTACAGAGGAGAAAGAAAGGTACACCTGGGTCATACTAGACCGGCTATATAATTAGCTCTTCTTCACTCTCTTGTTAGCTCAATACTTTCTTAGGGGTTAACATTTCTTCAGTAGCACATGCATATTTTCAGGAAAATGTGTAACACTGGTAGAAGGATGTGAGAAGAAGGGAAAAAATAACTCTTTTTAGTTATAATAAGATCACCAGCACATGAATGAATGTATAGTTTGCTTAAGGATGCCCTAGCTGATTTTTAATAGGTGTTGTTCTTACAGAAAGCTTTCAGGATATTCTCAGAAGTGAAAGGAATGAAAGAAAATAAACTCTTTCTTAGCCATTTCTTACTCTCAAGACTTCAGTAGGAACTGAAAATCTATTTCCAGTGAGTCCAAACAATCTTACTTTTGTATAGAATCTTTTATCTTTGGGGAAAAAAAGTCCTTGAGAGTAAAGGAGAATACAATACTTAAAATATTTCTTTAAAGTATCCTTCTTCATGTTATGTAGAGGTGACTGAAATTTTTCGAAAAGAAGAAAGAGGCTTAAGTGACGTCATATTTTTAATCATTAGGAATTAATAATGTAGTTTTCTACCTAAATGTATCCATAAAAACACTTGTTGTGACTGGTGTATGTAAATGTACATAAACCAATTCATTTTTATCACAGATGATGAGAAAACTAAAATTTGAATGTTGATGTGATGGAATACAATTATTTATGTATTTGTGCTATCTCACACACAGAAGGAAGTGCTAAGAGCTGCACTGTGGCTCAGAGATATCAAACAGGTAGAATAATCAACACCTGTGAAAGATTTCTCACCACAAATTTTCTGTTTGCAAATTAAAGATGCTTAGGTGCTTGTGGTGGGTTGACCCTGTCTGGATGCCAGGTGCCCACCAGAGCCGCTGTGTCACTCTCCCTCAGCTGGACAGGAGAGAAAAAATATAAGAAAAAGCTCATGGGTCAAGATCAGGACAGGGAGAGATCATTTAATTACTGTCATGGGCAAAACAGACTTGACTTGGGGAAATTAGTTTAATTTATTACCAATCAAATCAGAGTAGGGTAATGAGAAATAAAACCAAACCTTAAAAACACCTTCCCCCCACACCTCCCTTCTTCCTGGGCTTAACTTCACTCCTGATTTCTCTACCTCCTCCCCCTAAGGATCTCAAGGGGACGGGGAATGGGTATTGTGATCAGTTCATTGCACATTGTCTCTGCTGCTCCTTCCTCCTCAGTGGGAGGACTCACACTCTTCCCTGCTCCAGCGTGGGGTCCCGCCCATGGTAGGCAGTCCTCCATGAACTTTTCCAGTGTGAGTCCTTCCCATGGGCTGCAGTCCTTCACGAACTGCTCCAGCGTGGGTCCTTCCTGTGGGGTGCAGTCCTTCAGGAACCGACTGCTCCAGCGTGGGTCCCCCACGGGGTCACAAGTCCTGCCAGCAAACCTGCTCCAGCGTGAGCTTCTCTCTCCACAGGTCCACAGGTCCTGCCAGGAGCATGCTCCAGCACGGGCTTCCCATGGGGTCACAGCCTCCTTCGGGCACATTCACCTGCTCCACCGTGGACCTCCATGGGTTGCAGGGGGACAGCCTGTTGTCTAGGCGTGGGCTGCAGGGGAATCTGCTCCAGCGCACCTGCTCCCCCGCCTTCTTCACTGACCTTGGTGTCTGCACAGATGTTTCTCTCGCATCCCATTCCTCTCTCCACTGCAGGTCTCACAGCAGTTTTTTCCCTTTCTTAAATATGTTATCACCGAGGCACTACTACCATCACTGATGGGCTTGGCCTTGGTCAGAGGTGGGTCCATCTTGGAGCCAGGGAAACTTCTAGCAGCTTCTCACAGGAGACACCCTTATAGCCCCTCCCCACTACCAAAGCCCCGCCACACAGACCCAACACAACTTGAATATGTTTAATATAATGAATGCCTTTAGTGCTAGATACAGTTTTTGGAGGGATCTGTTGTGTAGGCTATTTAGCATAACTGAAACAGTACAGTGTTAATATTTTTAAAAAGTATTAAGACAACACCTATTCCATTTACCTTTGCAAAAGTATATTGAAAAATTGTGAAAGTGACAGGAAGGACAGTGAAACGATATTTTAAAAAAGGCAGGAAAAGCACTGGAAACATTAATGAAGAACAAACCAAACAATTTCTCTTGTTAGTTCTCAGTACACTGAACAATCTGAAATACCTGTTTTAATGGGAGAGGCAAATAAGACTGAAGACAGAGTCTAAGTCAGTAAGGGACTTGATTACTGTATACAGAAAAAGCTAGTCTATTGAAAGACGAGTGAGAATTGACCAAATGCCAAGTAATTCTAATGCTGAGAGAGACTTGAAAACATGTTCAGCAGACCTGAAAGAAAGGGCTTTATGCCCAAGAGATGGTTGGTTTTTTTCTTTCCAATTATCTTAGCTGAACTTATAAAAGACATTACTTCTTTACTAACATTTCAATATTTAGCTTAATGTGTTCCCTTGGCACTGAGTACAGTTAATCAGGGTGAGGACACTCTTAAATATTTGCTAGATTATGACCTAATATGCAAGCAAGGGGTCAGCATAAAAAAAAGTTTCAAATGCATTTCAAAGAGCCACTTCAAATTCTCTGCAGCGGAACTGCAGAGACTAATACAAAGAAGTAAACCTTTAACATAGAAAATGCAAGTTATTGAAACCTTTAAAGAAATCACTTTTCCCCCAGGTCTGTGATCATTCAAGTAATTAGAAAATGTCTTTGGTTTTCAAATGAGTTCAGATTTGGGCAACACTTCTTCGATGCCCAGGGAGATATTTGTCACTCCAGCATGTAAATCTACTGTGGATAAAGAATATAAGACTGCACTGGGAAAAAATTTTATGTGGTTGTCCTGGTTTGGCCTAAACCAGGCCGATTTTCCTTTCAGTGATTTTTACTTTCAGCTAAGTCTCCTCTAAATAACTGCACTTTCTGAAACTAACTGCATGTTTTTGCAGACAGTGTCTGCTTCCAGGACTGATAACGCTCGAAGTTTGTAGTTATCGCTGAGGCACCGGTAGGGATGTTGTGCAGTAAGGCTCTTGCTGTACTTTTTTCTTAGAGAAACCAAGGTCACCGCTGAATTCCTCACTGCTTACAAGTGAAAAGCCGAAGGGGGGGGTCGCAGCTGCAGGGGGGAGCAGACAGGGCAGGTGACCCAAAATTGACCAACGAGGGTATTCCATCCCATACACGTCATTCTCGGTATAAAGCGGGGGGATCACGAGGGTCTCGCTCCTCTTGCTCGCTCTTGCTCTTTCTGCTATGGCCAGTGTCCAAGGAGGACTCCGACTGTTTTCCTGCTGCCCCCGATTCTGATCTGCATCCCTGAATCCAGCTCTCGACCGTCGCTAGGCCCAGCCTGGGCCTTCCCGGAGCCTGCCCTGCAGTGCCGGTGGTGACGTTGCCGACATCGGGGGAGCTCGATCTTGGTTTTGTATATATATTTGTATATATTTGATTATTCCAATATTATTATTATACTCTTTTTCATTATTATAGGTTTATTAAAACTGTTTTAACTTTCCAACCCGTAAGTCTCTCTCCCTTTTCCCTTTCCCTTTCCCTTCGGGTGGGGGGGGGGAGGGTTAACAGAGAGCGTCTGCTGCAGGTTTAATCGCCAGCCCAGCTTTAAACCGTGACAGATTTATTGGCGCCCAACGTGGGGCTCGAGAGAAGCTCCAACAGGTTCCTCTGATAAGTCGAATCCCGGCTCCGGCGGGAGGAGACCCGGAGAGCTCAGCTGAGAGAGTATCAGATTTCTTCCTTTGAGATTTACGAGGGGTTGGAAATTAAAACAGATAGGGAAGATGCTGATGTCATTTTTGAGTACTGTGTTATCTCGTCTTTTTATAGAGTTTCTTTCACAGTTGAGTATTGCAATGATGCCTTACCTGCCGTGGGCACTGTGTTATTGTTTGCTTCTTATGAATGTTTACATGCGGTTTAGCAGTGGGCGCTGGTCGAAATGTATTGTTTTGGTATGGGGTTTGATACTGATTTATGCTGTGATAAACTGGGCAGTTACTATTCCGATCTCTTATCTCTATAACACAATGATGGGCAGTTTTAATCGCGAATCAGTAGCAGCGACTTCATCTGCACGCTCCAGGCGTCCTTTAGCTGATTATGTTAATGATTGCACTTCCAATTTTACTTCGGGAAATAGTACCTTCTCCTTTTCTGCCAAGCTGATTCCTCTAGATTTTGTGAAATTCGGATGGTGCTGTCTAGGTGGCATGTTTTTATTTTCGGTTGTCCTGAATGTGTTTCTGATGTGGGATAAGATTAAATATCGGTGCAGGGACAGTTGTAGATGTTGTGCAGCCACCTCAGATCCTACAGCGTGTGCTGCCGCTACAGCCACTAAATCCACTGAAACCTCGGCAGCCTGTACCACAGCTGCTACACCCCCCAAGATGGCCACTGCAGCTACTCAGACTCTAACGAGTCTCAGCACTCCCACGACAGCCACTGCATCTACTCAGAGTCCAGCATCTAACGAATCTGTACCAATTGCTCCTGTAACCAGGAAGAAATACCAAAAGAAATCAGCTCGTGAAGAGGAGGATGATGACTCAGAGCCTTCTAAGGCAGAGCCATCACATGACCCAGGTGAGGGCCCTTCTCAGGCAGAGTCAGGGCCCGACACAGATGGGGGTTCCCTTGATCGTCATTTTAAAGCAGACCCATCACAGAAGAAAGGTCGTTCTAAAGCAGAACTATCACAGGAGGAGGACTCGGATGTAGAGATAACCTACCACTCCTTATCCCTGAAGGACCTGAGAAATATAAGGAAAGATTTCAGCCGTTATGATGGTGAGCCAATTATTACCTGGCTGCTCCGATGCTGGGATAATGGGGCGGATAGCATGCAATTAGACGGCAGAGAAGCCAGACAGTTGGGATCCCTGTCCAGAGATGGTGGTATTGATAAGGCGCTTGCAAGAATGTCAAACACTATCAGTCTCTGGAGGCGACTCTTGTCAGCTGTAAAGAGCAGGTATCCCTATAAAGATGATGTTATGAGCCACCTGAGCAAATGGACCACTATAGAAAAAGGTATTAACTACCTTAGAGAACTAGCTGTGCAAGAGATCATTTATAGACACCCACGGGAAATTGTAGATCCTGTAGATCCTGATGAAGTGGAATGCAACCGATCCATGTTCCGGAAGGTTGTGAAGAATGCTCCACCGACATATACCCATACATTGTCAATATTAGTCTGGGGAGAAGATGCTATGGCACGAC
Source organism: Nyctibius grandis (assembly GCF_013368605.1). Classification (NCBI taxonomy): domain Eukaryota; kingdom Metazoa; phylum Chordata; class Aves; order Nyctibiiformes; family Nyctibiidae; genus Nyctibius; species Nyctibius grandis. The sequence goes on from NC_090659.1 coordinate 32,988,353, forward strand.
CTAGTGTGGATGAAATGGCTAACTGTATGCGACAGTATGAAGATAGTATTTCTTCCCCACTGCAGGCCCGTGTCTCGGCTGTGGAAAAACTGACAAAGGAAAACAAGGACTCATTTAAACAACTGTCAGACAAACTGTCCAGGATAGAGAATAAACTTGACTCTCTACCTACACAGGCACGCGTTGCAGCTGTTAAGAGAAAACGCCCTCCTACAGGACCAGCTCAAAGGAAACGGAACACATCACGAGGTATCCTGTGGTTTGCCCTGCGTGGTTATGGGGAAGACATGAACAGATGGCATGGACAACCTACCAGTACCCTACAGGCACGAGTACGTGAGTTGCAAGCTAAAAGAAATACCAGAGAGAATTTTTCTAGGAGGATGGCTGCTCCAGTTACCAGTGAGCAGGACCCCAGTCAGGGTAGATGGGCCTCAAATTCCTTTTTCCAAAGTGTGAATAGGAGAAATGAAGGTCCAGTCCCTGTGAGCAGCACAAATCCATTTCTTGATTAGGGGGGCCCTGCCTCCAGCCAGGTGGAGGAAAGGGACAACAGAGTTTGTTGGACTGTGTGGATTCGATGGCCTGGCACATCAAAACCACAAAGGTATCGAGCCTTGGTAGACACTGGTGCACAGTGCACCCTAATGCCATCGGATCATAAAGGGGCAGAACCTATCAGTATTTCAGGAGTAACAGGAGGATCTCAAGTGTTATCTGTATTGGAAGCCGAAGTGAGCCTAACTAAAAATGAATGGAAAAAGCACCCCATTGTGACTGGCCCAGATGCTCCGTGCATCCTTGGCATAGACTACCTCAAGAGAGGGTATTTTAAGGACCCAAAAGGGTATAGATGGGCCTTTGGTGTAGCAGCTGTAGAGACTGAGGACATTAAACAGCTGTCTACCTTGCCTGGCCTCTCAGAGGATCCTTCTGTTGTGGGGTTGCTGAAGGTTGAAGAACAACAGGTGCCAATTGCTACTACCACAGTGCACCGACGACAATATCGCACCAATCGAGACTCCCTGATCCCCATTCATAAACTGATTAGACAATTAGAAAATCAAGGAGTGATTAGTAAGACTCGCTCACCCTTTAATAGTCCTATATGGCCAGTGCGAAAGTCTGATGGAGAATGGAGATTAACTGTGGACTATCGTGGCCTAAATGAAGTTACGCCACCACTGAGTGCTGCTGTGCCAGACATGCTAGAACTTCAATACGAACTGGAGTCAAAGGCAGCCAAGTGGTATGCCACCATAGACATTGCTAATGCATTTTTCTCTATTCCTTTGGCACCAAAGTGCCGGCCACAGTTTGCTTTTACCTGGAGAGGTATCCAGTACACCTGGAATCGACTGCCCCAGGGGTGGAAACACAGTCCTACTATTTGCCATGGACTGATCCAGACGGCACTAGAAAAGGGTGGAGCTCCAGAACATTTGCAATACATTGATGACATCATTGTGTGGGGAGATACAGCAGCAGAAGTTTTTGACAAAGGGGAGAAAATAATTCAAATTCTTCTGAAAGCTGGTTTTGCCATAAAAAGAGGCAAGGTCAAGGGACCTGCCCGGGAGATCCAGTTTTTAGGGATTAAATGGCAAGATGGGCGTCGCCAGATCCCGATAGAGGTGGTCAACAAAATAACAGCTATGTCCCCACCAACTAACAAAAAGGAAACACAAGCCTTCTTAGGCGTTGTGGGTTTCTGGAGAATGCATATTCCAGATTACAGCCAGATTGTACGCCCTCTTTATCAAGTGACCAGAAAGAAGAATGATTTTCAGTGGGGTCCTGAACAACGACAGGCCTTTGAACAGATTAAACAAGAGATTGTGCATGCAGTAGCCCTTGGACCAGTCCGTACGGGACAAGATGTTAAAAATGTGCTCTACACCGCAGCTGGGGACAATGGTCCTACCTGGAGCCTCTGGCAGAAAGTACCAGGGGAGACTCGAGGTCGACCCCTAGGATTTTGGAGTCGAGGATACAAGGGTTCCGAGGCCAATTACACCCCAACTGAAAAAGAGATACTGGCAGCATATGAAGGAGTTAGAGCTGCTTCAGAGGTAATTGGTACTGAAGCACAACTTCTCCTGGCACCTCGATTACCAGTACTAGGCTGGATGTTCAAGGGTAAGGTTCCCACTACCCATCATGCAACTGATGCTACATGGAGTAAATGGATTGCATTAATTACACAGAGGGCTCGAATAGGAAACCCTAATCGCCCAGGAATCTTAGAAGTGATCATGGACTGGCCAGAAGGCAAAGACTTCGGAATGCCACCAGAAAAGGAGGTGACACGTGCTGAAGAAGCCCCACCATATAATGAACTACCAGAGGATGAGAAGCAGTATGCCCTGTTCACCGATGGATCCTGCCGTCTTGTAGGAAAGCATCGGAAGTGGAAAGCTGCTGTATGGAGTCCTATACGACGAATCACAGAAGCCACAGAAGGACAAGGTGAATCAAGTCAATTTGCAGAAGTAAAAGCCATCCAGCTGGCTCTAGACATTGCTGAACGAGAAAAGTGGCCAAGGCTGTATCTTTATACTGACTCATGGATAGTGGCAAATGCCTTGTGGGGGTGGTTAAAGCAGTGGAAGCGAAGCAACTGGCAGCACAAAGGTAAACCTATTTGGGCTGCTGAACTGTGGCAAGATATTGCTGCTCGGCTAGAGAAACTAGTCGTGAAGGTACGTCATGTAGATGCTCACGTACCTAAAAGTCGGGCAACTGAGGAACATCGAAACAACCAACAAGCAGATCAAGCTGCTAAAGTGTTCCAAATAGATTTGGACTGGGAACATAAAGGTGAACTATTTTTAGCTCGGTGGGCTCATGACACTTCAGGTCATCAAGGAAGAGATGCAACATACAGATGGGCTCGTGACCGAGGGGTGGACTTAACTATGGACTCTATTGCACAGGTTATCCATGATTGTGAAACATGCGCCGCAATTAAGCAAGCCAAACGGTTAAAACCTTTGTGGTATGGGGGGCGGTGGTTGAAATATAAATATGGGGAGGCCTGGCAAATTGACTATATCACACTCCCTCAAACCCACCAGGGTAAACGTTATGTGCTTACCATGGTGGAGGCGACCACCGGATGGCTGGAAACATACTCTGTGCCCCATGCCACTGCCCGGAACACTATTCTGGGCCTTGAAAAGCAAATCTTGTGGCGACATGGCACGCCAGAGAGAATTGAGTCGGACAATGGGACTCATTTCAAAAACAGTCTCATAGATAACTGGGCCAAAGAGCATGGCATCGAGTGGGTATATCATATCCCCTATCATGCACTAGCATCTGGGAAAATTGAACGATACAATGGGCTGTTAAAAACTACCCTGAAAGCAATGGGGGGTGGAACCTTTAAAAACTGGGATAAACATCTGGCACAAGCTACCTGGCTAGTTAACACCAGAGGATCTATCAACCGAGCTGGCCCTGCTCAGTCAGATCTTTTACATACAGTAGAAGGGGATAAAGTCCCTGTGGTGCATGAAAGGAATCTGTTGGGAAAAACTGTCTGGGTTCTTCCTGCTACGGGCAAAGGTAAACCCATTCATGGGATTGCTTTTGCTCAAGGACCTGGATGTACTTGGTGGGTGATGCTGCAGGATGGTGGAGTCCGATGTGTCCCTGAAGGTGATCTGATCTTGGGTGAGAATACTTAATTCTGAACTGTATGATGTTAATTGCTGCATAATACTAACAGTGTTCATAAGTGTCTTTCAGGTTAAGACAGTGGTGACGAGACCAGAGCTAGCTGCAAGTGGCGTCCAGTAACCTCCTCGAGACTGACATCTTTAACCTGCAACCCGTGGGCATGAACTGTGACAAAACTCATACCATGTCTCCTGCCCTGAGAGACTCCTAGCCAGATGGAAACCCACAATCCTGAACTAAATGAACTTGATGAACTTTTTTTTTTTCTGTATAGAGATGAATCATAAACTAATGTTATCTGTATATATTTTAAAATGAAAAGTTAGTGGTGATCTGAGTATGACGTGAATAGTATGGAATAAGGGGTGGAATGTCCTGGTTTGGCCTAAACCAGGCCGATTTTCCTTTCAGTGATTTTTACTTTCAGCTAAGTCTCCTCTAAATAACTGCACTTTCTGAAACTAACTGCATGTTTTTGCAGACAGTGTCTGCTTCCAGGACTGATAACGCTCGAAGTTTGTAGTTATCGCTGAGGCACCGGTAGGGATGTTGTGCAGTAAGGCTCTTGCTGTACTTTTTTCTTAGAGAAACCAAGGTCACCGCTGAATTCCTCACTGCTTACAAGTGAAAAGCCGAAGGGGGGGGTCGCAGCTGCAGGGGGGAGCAGACAGGGCAGGTGACCCAAAATTGACCAACGAGGGTATTCCATCCCATACACGTCATTCTCGGTATAAAGCGGGGGGATCACGAGGGTCTCGCTCCTCTTGCTCGCTCTTGCTCTTTCTGCTATGGCCAGTGTCCAAGGAGGACTCCGACTGTTTTCCTGCTGCCCCCGATTCTGATCTGCATCCCTGAATCCAGCTCTCGACCGTCGCTAGGCCCAGCCTGGGCCTTCCCGGAGCCTGCCCTGCAGTACCGGTGGTGACGTTGCCGACATCGGGGGAGCTCGATCTTGGTTTTGTATATATATTTGTATATATTTGATTATTCCAATATTATTATTATACTCTTTTTCATTATTATAGGTTTATTAAAACTGTTTTAACTTTCCAACCCGTAAGTCTCTCTCCCTTTTCCCTTTCCCTTTCCCTTCGGGTGGGGGGGGGGAGGGTTAACAGAGAGCGTCTGCTGCAGGTTTAATCGCCAGCCCAGCTTTAAACCGTGACAGTGGTTCTCTGTAGCTCTATTCTGCATCTCTCATTCATACTGGTATACAATAATGCAGACTATTATCTGACTTAGAAAACACATTCACTGGGAATGGATTAGAGAGTGACGTGAAACCAAGTGGAAGTGAGCTGTATAAAGAAATATTCCCGTGTGAGGTTAGAAAGCACTGACTGCTCAACAGTTTTGGGAAAATCCTTTCAAAACAGTCTTATGCTTGCAATTGAAAATGTATTGGTAAACTGTGATCATGACTGGGAAAGATGATAAATGCTTTTTTTTAATCCATGCCACAATGGCTGTAACAGGATGCTATTACTAATATCAGCATGTCTGTTTGAATGTGTTATTACCACAATGTATCAGTGCTATGAAAGCTACACACCAAAATTGCAAATAGTTTGATTGAAACAAATAATTTCAAGTATAAAGCATTAATCTAATTGAAACTTTATATCATCTCAAACTATGTCAGGATATATTCATAGAGCCAGAGACTGCTGTGTCTCTGCTGAACTATATACACAGGCATATGACAGTGAAAACCAAATGTGTTACACACTCACTGGTGGCAAACAGAGGTATATAGACATCTGCCTTTGCCATTGGCCAGCTTCCAGGTTAAATGCTGTTTGAGAACCACATTTATTCCATTTTGTGTGATCAGTTCTTTAGATCTTAAACTGAGCTTATTTAATAAGGACAAACTGTTAAGGACAATCTCCAAATTCAGGGTTTTTATCATCTCATAAGGAAGTCTGACTATTTCACAGCTTCTCTCACCCACCCTTGTGTGACTTAATCAGCAAAGGACACTTGTGGAAAGATGCAGACATCCAAAGTGAATAACTTGAGACAAGGGACCTGAATTCATAATTCCAAGCATTAAGTGTCTTACTGATGTTGAAACTTCAGACTTCTAATGAAGTCCAGGTTGACATCTAGAAACAAATACAACCACCACAACCAGAGAGATTTCTTCCTGTAGGTAAAAAAGGTTTAATTTTGTTTAATGTTCTATGGGGCCAAAAGTCTTAGGTAAGCAATTTTTAATGTAATTTATATGCAAATAAGCAAGCCATCTGTGCCTTGATTTGCTAAACTAAGAAACAGTTTTAACTATATTCATTCTAAATCTCATTAACCTAAGCACCTTTGCAATATTGAAATATGGTTTTGATGTTTAGCTTCTACAGCCATACTGAAAGCAGCAGATAAATGTGTTGCTCCACATTGCGAGAATGCACAGGCTCACATTTCAAAGCCCAGACAATTCTTACCTAAGCAACAGTTACCAAAAACAGCAGATGAAGACAAGTTTTGCCAACAGAGCACCAGTACCTTTGCCTTCGGATCAGTTATCCTGCTCCAAAACGTTCATTCTGTTCCATGAAAAAAAGATTTCTTGTTCTGGATGAATTCCGGTTTGGGGTTTTTTGGTGCTCCCGCTCCCCCCCCGCCTTCCCTCCCCCCCCCTCCCCGCCCCCGCGGCGAGGATTTGTTTTAATAGCCCTGTATTTATTGCCTTTTTAAGGGCTTTCACTTGGTGGGAACATGAGACACAGGTCTGTGCTCTAGTCCTCACTAACAGGTCTATTTTACCCATTATAGTCCTATTTACTTGGGTCTTGGAGAAGGTCTGAAAGTCTCCAAGTCCTTCTTGGAGAAGGACTGTTCCCTTTCCCAGAGGTGTCCCCTGAATCAGCAGTTTGCAGTTATACTCACAGGTTGTCTGTCCTCCTTTCACCACCAGCTTTGCTTAACGAATCTGTGACTAGTAGCAACTTTGGCAGTCATAAGTGTACATCCCTTTCCTTATTGCTGTGCAATGACCTCTTGTTATCCAGACATTTTCAAAGCAATGTGTAAACCTCTTCCTGATGCGTTCTTCCTACAGCAGGTAAAGTGCATCATTCTGTACTGACTGTGTGTGTACCTCCTGATCACTTTATTACTGTGTTTGCATTTACATTTCTGGGCAAGGAAAGAAGAGATATAGCTACCCTGATTATTGTTTGGATGATATTTAAAAATAAAAGAAAACAAAAAAGCTGCCTTTCAAGAGTATGTTCCAGGTTCTGAACCTGACAACTGCATTTGAGCCAACCTGGATTACAGTGATGGACTGCAACAGAGCATTAACTGGCAAATGAAAGACACTACGACATGATATTCAGGGTTTGGGGTAGTTTGAATGATCACTGAAGTCTTTGGATGCATTTCTAGACTGTAGTTGAATAAGTCAGTGAAACTGGCCCAATTTTATTTTAAGAACACCTCTTCCCCCATCCCCAGAAAGGCATCGTGTGGTCTCTAGTTCTTTTTAGAAAGCAGACATTTTCACTGTAAGATTTACATTTAGCTGTTAATGTTTCTGAAACATTATTTTTGCAACTTTTTTCCATCCTAAGATTTTAAGGCAGAAAAACTTTTCATTGGAATATTAAAAATAATAGTCCTGATTATAATTAGAGTATCATTTTAGTTCCTAGATCAGAAAACTAAATTTTGAAGCCCTTACAATACCTATTTTCAAGCAGTTAATTTCTGAAAAGAGTTTGGCTGTGTTCCTGTTCATTGAAATGCTGAAATCATAAACCATGAAACAATTAGTTGGACTACAAATTAAGTAAGAATCTTTTTCCATTATTGTAGTTAATTCTTGAATGCCAGCTCAACAGGAATTAAATAGGCTGGTAGTCTACCTGTTACAGACAGTGGTAAACTATCTTTTAGCCTTTTGCCTAACACAGTTAAGATTTAAGCAGCTGATTTAGCCAAGCCTGTTTAAAGCAACAATATCTTTTAAATTAGAAATAGTTTGCTAGTCCTTAAAATACAACACTGAACCCAAGATTTACAATCTGCTTCCTTTTGAGTGTTTGTTCTGATAGATGTTAAGTGGCTATTTTTTTTGTGTAAAATGCTAATTAGAGTGAATAGAGGTGATACACAAAGGGTCCTCATACAATACTTCCCCTCCCAAATATTAATAATTTATGCAACATTTGGCAAGAATGGGAGCCTGTTCCCTCCCTCAAGTGTTAATGTTACTGCGTTTTTGTAACTAGATAACAAAATCCAGGAATAAATACAAATATTGGGTGGGCTGTTGCTTATAGTTACATGCTAAAACATTGACTTGCAAATCCGAAATCATTCCCTCTAATCACTATCCTCCCTGGTATTTTGTCTCAAACCACATTATTCATTTTCTATGATTCAGTTTATGAGGTGCTATTGTTCAATTGTTTACTATGCACCTTTCATCTTTGTAAAATACATTTCTCCAATATTTGATAGACACAAATGCAAAGAAGACTCATAATATTAATATCTGAATTTACTTTAAGCTTTAATTTATACCTGGATCCCATGAAGTTAGATGGAGAGGCAGGGGTAGAGAACATTTTCTCATGGTAGCTTTTGGAGTCACGTCTCTTGTAAATTAAAAGCTTACGTATGAAGTGGATTTGTACCAAAAGGGCAATACTGAGCATTGTTGGTGTGTACTGGATCTCAGAAATAAATATCAGGCCCATTCTAGCTCTCATAAATGTGAATGGAAAGCTTCCACTTTATTTCAGGAGGAGATGTATCAGGCCCATGCTGCTAATTTCATTTTAGCCTTGAGCAATGTTGGCCTGAAAGTTAGCCCTGGGCACTGCAGAGCTCCATTGCAGAGCTGTAGGAGTTGAAAGACTTGCATGCACACATTCTTATCCATTTTGACACAGATAAATTTATGATTAGTCTCATACAGATAATAGTTTATCTGTAGGCCTTAGACACCTGAATTTTTCGCTATTCAGGGATATGTCCCTTGGCAGGGAAATTTACTTCCCTTGTCTTTGGCATTTATCACCTCTTGCTCACAGTTTTACCTCAATTTTTATCTCTGATCTAGTGATTTTTAACTCCTCTTCATCTATACTTCTGACTTTGTCTCTATCCAGATGTCAGTTCTTGTGATTAAGTAATGAAAGCTCAGCTGCCAGCTTTTATGACAAGAACAGTGCTTTCTCATGTGTTCTAGTAGCCTGCATCAAAGCAGACTTTCATTTCAGCACCACAGTAAGATGCACTTATCTTATTCTTCTCCATCTCTGTAAGTGAAGCAAGTATCCCACACAACTTTCTGACAAAAACAGGCCATAGGCAAAGCCAAATACAAACACTATAAGCAGTTCTTGCTGCTTTAAGAAAATGTAAGCTAGTACTCAATGAGGGTAAATCATGCAAAGTCTTTGTTATTGAGCAGGTATTACTGAAATAGAAGTTCAAGTGAAGAGGAAAAAATCTCAAATTACTTATGATTTTAAAATCTTCATGTTAAAGCTATAGGAAAAAATCTGAAGAAACCTAAAAAGGGAAAATAAGAAGGAAGAACACCCCCCACCTGCCCCAGGAGCTACATCAAAGGAAATACCTATCCAAAAATTACGTGATTAAGTCTCTTTTTACTCTAATCTTCACTCTTGTCACCCAGTGTATAATAATTTTTATCATCTAATTTAACCTGCTGTGAACTGGGGAAAAATCAGGTCCATCTGTCAGCACAAAAAGGTTTTGATTGAGGATTAAAAGACTTACTCAAATAAAAAAAAATGAAAATAGAAAATTACGGAAAAGTTTACATCCTCCTTGCCTCTCTCACATCACTAGCAGTTCTGCCATTAATATATAAAATAAAGTGTTTCGTTTCTCTAACAGATACTGAAAAAGGCAGGGCTCACACAGTTTCGGTAGACTTATTTTCTAGTAGGTACTTATTTCACAGTAGCCAGAAGAAGAAATCATCACTACTTTTTCTCCAGGGGTTAAAGCACTCATCCTGGGACAGTTTCCTCTTTCACCTGAGAAAATTCAGGCAAATCATAATACTTGTGTATAAAATAGTGCTCTAAAGAGGTGATCAAATTCAGCTAAACTGCTGGGTAATCAGACACACTTTCTGCTTTTTCTGGTGTTGTAAGAGAAACAGGCAGAAGAATCCTTCTGGACGGAGCTCTGAAGGGGCTGCAGAGGGAAAACTAATTTAGCAAACCCAAAATGAATTGAGAATGAAGTAGACTGGAACATGTCAGCATCTGTGAAGACTGAATCATGTTTCCAGGCTCATGCAGAAACAGAAATTGAAGCATCTGGAAATTTTGTAGAAAACTTGAATACATCAGATGGCTGCTCAAAGTCACTTTCTCCCTTGTGATATGAAGTGTCACGTGTCATGTGTCATGCTGATGCCTATTGGTGTCACAGATGATTGTACGTTTCTGTTCTCCAGGTGCAAAGTATCTGTAAACTCAGCCTAACTTGAAGATACATGCTTTTGCAACAGCTTCTACATCATGAGAACAGTGGATTCCTGCTAGCAAATTTTGTCCTTTTGCAAGCAAAAGGAACTGGTTTGCGCAGTATGTTTCACCTTCTGTGTGATTACTTTGAGTTGTTCTGCTTTGCCTCAGAGAAGCTTGGATTAAGTCAATTCACCATTTAAAGGGAGGAAAGCTCCTTGTCCCCTGCACTCAAGAGAAACTCTGACTAACTGTTACTGAAGAGATGCTATCATCTATATTTACCATACTTTAGTCTTCATGTCTATGCCTCTGCTTAAAAAGAAAAAAAAAATGAAGTTCCCTTTTCCATACTAGTTTTTACAGTTGATGATTGGCTTCTTCATTTTTGCAAAGCACTGTGAGATCTGATGAAAAATCAACCTAAATAAGACTGTGTGAATAAGTCTAGTTGCCTGAGATACTGATGAAGTTAGACTTTTTGTCAAAACTAAAACCAAAAATCTATTCTGGCTGACTCAAGGAATGATAAAATTACGTATTCAGATTTCTAAAATATATATTGCAGTAGGCAGTAGTGCATGCCAACAAAAAGCATTACTATGTTCAGCTAGGATACAGGAAGCCTAGATTCTCTTTTCTTTTTTACTTAATTATGTGTGTTTTCCTAATGAGCAGGAGTAACCTCAAACCACTGTGTAAAAGACTAGACTATGGCACCACAGAGCTCTCCACCGCTACTCTGTTTTGTACAGGTTAAAAGTGTGCATTGAAGAGATGCTTTTTCTGTTGTCAGCATGCGTAGTATAATGTAATTAAACTGGGAATTCAAGAGGAAGAGAATACCTTATATCCCACAGTTTCAAAAATCTAATCCCAGGATAATTTTTCATTTAGTCTTCTTGGCCCATTGAAGCCAAATTTACTAACAGATTCCAGGGAAACATACTAACTTGGTTTTAGTAGCAGAAGGCTGGAAATTGGTTAGTTGATATATGTGTAGATACATGGTACTTATGCGTACAAATGCGTACATATATGATTCTTGAATAATTCAAGCCTATGTGATGCTTGAACACTTCTTTAATTGTATAAAGATTACATAAAAAGGATCATGACAGAGCCATGAAAAAAAGGTTATTGGTGTTTTATCCTTAATTCTTCATTCACTTTGCAAAACTTAACATGACTACCATGCCAGGGATTCAAGTCCTCATCCCTGTACTAGAGCCAGATACATTGTAAATGTTCATAGCTTCTTTGAAGAGCCGCGAGTCCACCCTACCAGAATTTATCGCTCGACTGCTCCGATGGACTTTACTAGTGGGAACCAAGTATTCTTTTTCATGCATGTGACAATGAATAATTGATCCTTAGGAGTAAAAAATGTTAGATTCTTGTAAAATGGACGAGGTTTTGTACTGCCTCTTTTTTCCTTCTTTTTATTACTCTGTATTTTTGCCATTGTTCACTTTTGATAGTGCTCAGTTATGTTTACTAGTAACGGCAGAGCAGCAACTCCACTGCAGGCTCTGTGTAAAAGAGCACAGTTCGTGTCAACTGTTATTCCTTTTGCTTTCATCAGCTCAGGTAGTGGCTGAGGCTTGAAAACACTCCTCACTATGGACAGTTGCTTTTAAGAACATTTCTTATACATACGGAGTTTCAAAGTTGAAGTGATCTTCAACTGTTTTTGACTTCTGACTAGGAACTCCTAATTCTAGGAGTTAATCTACTGCCTTTCAAGTGCATTGGGCTATATGTGCTGACTGTGACTGAAGAACCTTTTGTCATTTGTGTTGATTCATTTAAGGTTCTCAGTACAGTACACTAGCAGAGAGAAAAGGTTCCTTTTAGCAGCTTTTATTTGGGAGATACATAGCCTCTTAAGAGTGAACTTGGCATCTTGCATCTAATGTAAAATGATTGAATTTAACTATTACACTGAGAGTAACTGAAGTCTTTGAAGCTTTCTGCTTCTCGTTGAATCAGGGATGATTCCAACCATGAAAAATTGATCTGTAGAGATCCTGTACTTATTGTTAAAGCAAACATCTAAACCCTGCTTCTTGTTGAGTTACAAAGTATGTAGATTGAGATTTATGAGGTGGGGGTATCACTCACTTCTTTAAAGCTCAGATTGAAAAAAAAAGAATTATTTACTTTTAGTGGTAAATGCAGTTTTTAAAAACTATGAAATGTAAGTATACAAAACCAGAGAAACTGTGCTACTACCATTTATTAAATTAATAATCAAAACAAACTCAGGGTGGGCTGAACTTGTGCATGTGCACAAACACACTACTGAAAAATGGATAAATTATCAGTAAATGTTCAGAATACATTTTTTTCCTGCTAACATACTGATGCAAAAAAGAATTTACTTCTAGAATAGATTGTCACAACTTAAAGTTTGTCTCAGTAAACACAAGTCAGTTGCTTCCAGTGCTGTCCATGAAGCTGTGCAGGTAAAAGCAGCTGAAAACATATCCCTTGTATGGATGAACACTTCAAGTTTATAAAGGTAAGGCTGGTACTTTAATGCTAGCAACTTCAAAGGAATGTTATATGACAGAATATCACATAGCCTGACACTGCACTGTCAACTGTTCCTCATCTCTGGTATTTGATGGTGCTATTGCTGATGTTTTCTTGGTGGCATTCGGCTGCTCTCTGTATTACAGAAGGTAGCAATGACTCTGTTGCCTTAGTTTCACAAATGACTTACTGTTAGATTAGCAAACTACAGAGGGAAATAGTACTCAATAAGAGCCACCAAAGCAGTATCGAATGTTATTAGTGCTATAGTCTGTGACTTTCAGGTTGTATTTAAGAAGCGCTTAAAAGCCACAATTTTGTTTTGTGAATCTGCTATCTGCTACACTCCAACAACTCCCAGTTTCTGAGGCCACTGACAAGGTCTTAGCCATGTAAATGAGGAAAGGAAAACAGTGCAGACCCAGTGCTTTTCCTTTATATGTATGTCTATACAGCACATTCTTCATCGTTTAAACAAAAATCAAAACTAAAATAATCTCTTTTAATTCTCTATAGAATTAAAATTGGAGGCTTTAAAAAGCCTTTGTTTTATCTTATTTAATGAAAAAGTCCTTTTGCTTTTCTATCAATCACACAACACAAATCTTCAATTATTGCCCTTACATACTGTTATAGAGTGTTCTTTTACTGGTAGCAATGTGATTCTGCTACTATCTCAAAAGTAAAAGTGAAGGTATGTTTTCTGTCCTCTGCTGAAGAGCATTAAACACATATATGCACATGCAAAAGCCTATTACTAAACCACATCTTGCTGGGTTTTTTTCTATAGTTCTTTGTCTTAACTAGCAATCCTTTCCAAATACACTTGTCTTCACATTCTGTGTCAGTGAGAATCACTTTGATTTGTTTCCTGTACTTGCAGCTTCAGCCTAGTAGGGTGGTGGCTGACAAAAGATACTGTCATTACATGCCTTTTTTCCTTAGAGCAAAATTTATTCCTTTTCCATGGCTTCTTTAAATTATCAATAGACAATACTGAAAGGATTAACATAACTATTATTCCAAAAGTATTTTAATCTCTGACCTAAATCCTTTCCAAAGTTCAGAAGGGGTGTTAGAGCCACGAAGATGATTAAGGGAGTGGAACATCTCCCTTATGAGGCTGAGGGGAGCTGGGTCTCTTTAGCTTAGAGAAGAGGAGACTGAGGGGTGACCTCATTAATGTTTATAAATATGTAAAGGGCAAGTGTCATGAGGATGGAGCCAGGCTCTTCTCAGTGACATCCCTTGACAGGACAAGGGGCAATGGGTGCAAGGTGGAACACAGGAGGTTCCACATAAATGTGAGGAAAAACTTCTTTACGGTGAGGGTGACCGAACACTGGAACAGGCTGCCCAGAGAGGTTGTGGAGTCTCCTTCTCTGGAGACATTCAAAACCCGCCTGGACGCGTTCCTGTGTGATATGGTCTAGGCAATCCTGCTCTGGCAGGGGGATTGGACTAGATGATCTTTCGAGGTCCCTTCCAATCCCTAACATTCTGTGATTCTGTGATTCTGTGATTCTGTTCACAATGTGTATGTCCAGATTGGGAGTATTTAGGAGATGTAACTGATGTCAGACAGAAGGCAAAATACCTGACTGTATGCAGGACCAGTAAATCTTAATTTACCAACGTGCTAATATTCTTATATCTTTTACTGAAGACTTCTATGATAATAGTTTACAGTGTAAATTGGGAGTAAGTATATGTGCACTACTATCTCTGTTGCCTAACATAGGTTCCTAAAACACCTCATATATACAGTGGACAGAGAAAAGCCTGCCCCCCTCTACAAAAGTCAGAGCATGAAGATCTACTAAGTTAAGCAGCATCTACATGTAGCATGGAGGTATCTTCTCATGTTACCTCCTTCTGTTGACTCCCTAGGATGGCTAAGAAATTATAGTCCTAACTAAAACATGTGGGTGAAGTTAGGAAGTGCAAATGTTTACCTGTGGTACAAGAGTGCTTCCACCGTTAAGCCCAAAGGTGAAGAAAAGGTAAAGGAAACTATGAAGAGAAAGAGCATAACTGCCAGGTTATCTGATGAGAGGCTATGAACATCAGACACAGAGACCCTGCAAGGATCAGTGGAACAGTGATAGGTGGAGGACATCTAGTAACCTCATCAGTGAAAATCTAATCAGTGACAATTACAGAACACTGAATCAGCTGCTCCTAAAACTATCAAAGGAGAAGGATTGGACCATTGAACCTGGTGTGTAACCCACCAGTATGAATCAGTGAAGAAACCCTCTTCGCAGTACCACATAAACTAAAGTGGACTATTGCCTATGGGATGTAGGAGGGAAGAGCATTTGGGGATTGTGTAAAACTTTTTATGGGGTGTTTTAAGGGGATTTTTTGGGGGAAGGAGAAAGGTAGATAAAAGAGGAACAAACATGAGAAAATAAGAGGAAAAGGATATTAAAAGGGGCTGGTGATGTGCAAACAGGTTACTGGTCAGCATGCTTGTCTGACTGATCCATGCACTTCAGCACAGTTTATCCTATTCTCTCACTAAATCCCATTTCCAACTGTTTTCAGTGCATGTGCACTCTGTGTTATAGGTCTGTGGGCGTGAGCACTGATGAACACCAAGCTAGCTTAGTCGGGGGGTGGGAGGTTATGCTGAGTGCCACCCCTGGAGAGAAGCATGGGGATGAGTAGTGGGCTGTGGGGCCCAGGCTAGCAGCTGGAGACACACAGTTCTGGGTCCAGCAGCCTCGTGTTCAAGACCAGAGTCCTCTCTGTGTGCATGTGTGTGTGTTGGGCATCCCTGATTCAATGAGAAGCAGAAAGTTTCAAAGACTTCAGTTACTCTCAGTGTAATAGTTAAATTCAATCATTTTACATTAGACGCAAGCTGCCAAGTTCACTCTTAAGAGGCTATGTGTCTCCCAAATAAAAGCTGCTAAAAGAACTTTTTTCCTCTGCTACTGTACTCTTCTGAGAATCTTAAATGAACCAGCAGATGGGGATGGGAAAAATCCCCTGCATCCTGGAGTCCACTAGTTCTGGGTACCTCTAGCAGTAACAAGCCTGTGCAGTTACTTCAGGGGTAGTGTTGGGGAAAACTGAACCAAGTGATCTTCTTCAGATTCACACCATTACCCGGTATCTTTATATTTCTCTTTTTTGAAAGTAAGAGTCAAACTACATCTTGAAAGACTAGGTAGGCTCAAAGCTCTAGTGTTCAGATCAAAAAATGTGTCTATTTAAAAAAAAAAAAAAATACAAATTGACTAAAATACCTGGGATAGATGACTGAGAAAAGCTCCATCATTAGTTTTATTTTAATTGCTTAAATATGCCACTTAACTTCTTTTACCCTTGCATTCAGGCTTCCAGCTGATATAACTCAAATGCCATCAGTGTAATTATTCTGATTGAGGCACTGATTCAGCAGTGTACTTAAATATACTGCAAAAATTAAGCAAAGGTTAACCTGTGATGTGTATTGAGAGAGAATCTTTTTTTGTGAATCACAAAGAAAATATTATTCTTACAATAATTTATGTATATACTTGTACTTTGGATGGACATTCAGCTTGCCTCCAGCACAGCATCATCAGGTGGGGTATCTGTCATTTATGGTGTTAAATCTGAGATATTAGTCACAGAGTAGTGTTATCTATTCACTATATGAAAAAATGATGAATTGACAGCTCTCAGCTGCCAGATCTATTGTCCTGTCTCACTCCACTTCAGCATCTTCTTGACATTTTGCAACACCTATTTTGGTTTTATGTTTTGAAGGGATTTTTTTCAGTTCTTACAACTAAAAAAAAATATGATATAATGAAAGGAAAGATTTGGGAGAGTGTACAGAGCTTTCAAATAAGAGCCTGATAAGAATACTTACTTTTGTACTGTTTCAGAGCTTTGAATTTATATGTGCAAGTCAGACATTCCAGTGAAGTCATTGTGTGCTTAAAGATGTCACACTAAATACTTCCTCAAGGACCTTTCAGTGAAAAGAATCTTGGTTCTGAGGTAAGATATATTAATATATAAAGATAGTAAAATTTGACACTGATGAGGTTGTTATCCAGTTTGAAAAAAAAATAAAAAATGATTGCAATTTAGAAATAATAACCAACATTATCTTAAATTAGAAATAAGACCTCTGTTATTTTTCAGGGACTAGATCTAAGTTATAGGTAGTACCTCTCTCCAAAATGTGAAATACTACAAGCGTGTCATGTCCTTTCCTGGACTACAGATGTTGACTGCAATGCTCTCACTCTCTTCCTCTCCACCTGCATAGATATACACACACACAGATATATACACACACCTACACCCACAATGTCACTTAAAAAAAAAATCAGACCATTATTAAATGCAGCCCAATAATATTTCTGCTTATACTTCTGTCATATACTTACATTATATTTCTGTAATGTACATTTCTTTAAATGTAGATTCTGTCCCTATTCAAATAAGATGCTTTATAACTCTACAAAAAGCTAATAAATAGACACAGCTTGAAGTACCTATCAATATGAAGAACACCTCATACACTGATTGCAAGATAAAATATCATCATTAAGAGGTGGGAAATCTGCATAGGAGTTGACTGATTAAAACCAAAAGACAAAACAGTTCTAGACATAATGGCTTTCAATTAATTTCCCAAAATGAGCAGAAGTCAGCAGAGGTGGCCATTTAATGGAAACAATTCAGTACCCTAGAGATTAGCCTTAATTAAATGTTTTTTATTCAATATTTTGTTCTAGGGGGCAGGAGGAAAAAGACATTGCTGCTGCTTCAACTTCAAATGATATCCAGGCATCTAATCTGTAATAACAGAGTTTTTCAATTTGTGATTATGATATGGCCTTGGCCTTTTGCAATTGCCTTGATTTTTCAGACACGATGAATACTTGCCATTCACATTAATACAGTGTTTCAGAAAAAGAAAACAAAAATAGAAAAATCAAACTTGCTGGAGTATTTAATAGCATAATCTTTTGAATAAGCAATACAACCTATTCACACCCTTTTGGTCATATTAGAAGCAGTTTAGTAGTGCAGTTGCTGTGAAGAGCACTCAGGACACTTACCTAAGACAGTCTTAGCTGTGGATTATAGAAGTGCTAGATCTGACAAAAACATTAATAGCAGAATCTGTCTGTAGCAAGGCAGCTCCTAAGAGAGTTACAGTAACTGTTTATGTTGTCACCTTCCACTTTTACTTTTAAAGCTACCCAGGGCAGAGTGGAAACACACCGATTTCTCTTGCTTAAAAGCAGCATGATTTCAAGGGCAGATCAAAATTAGTTTATTCTCCTGTCCTTTCTCATTTAATGAGGTGTAGTTGGTGTAGCTGTTTACAGAGAAACAACAGGATGGAGACATACAGATGTCCCAATGTTGAAACAAATACAATAAAAACTAAGGTGATAAGTTTATCTTTTCCTCTGAAACGGTAGAGTGACATATGCAGAATTCAATATCAGTTTCCAAAGTGAAGACTTTCACACAGTATGACTTAGCTGCTAAACAGAAATGAAACAGGCACTGCCAGGGTGTTCTTAAAACGCTGCTCTGTTTTCAGCTTGACCGTCAATACAGAAATAAGTAGCTCAAATTTTGTCTTGCTTAATTTTCTTCATAGAAAAAAAGGTGATGAGGAATTTGCTTTCTCTAAGTACAGGCCGTGCAGCTATCTCTTGTTATCAGAAGGCAAAACAACAGTCTTTGTTACTCACCAACTCACTTTCCTATGAGATACCTTTTGCCCCTTGCTTACAATAGTAATATGTAGCATTTTAAGAAGACTGTTGTCTTTAAATAATTTTATAGTTATCCATCTGTGACATTAATATTCATTGGTATGTAGTACTGATGTAATGCAGTAATAAAGACCTAACAAAGAATTTTATTTGACAGAAACTGTGACCCAAGCTACTGGCATAGTTCAAAGTGGATCTTAAAGGATTCTGGAAGTCAACACTAGGTTGTGTTTAGGTCAAGAAATATACTGAGAAATTATCAATTAAAATTAGAAATTTAGTCTCTGCAAATGCAACTACACACAAATATTCTTCAAAACTTAAGTAATTTTTCTTAAGTAATTTTTCTTCCAGTTCCTCATTTTGTTTGTGACAGTCTCCACATCTACCACCACTTTAACAATTTGATTAAATTTCAAGGTTAGCTATTTTAGTTTTGTTCTCTTAAAACTGTGAAAAAATGTGAATTTTGACCATATTGTCTTCCTACAAATTGAGCTATACCCAGCAGTAGGTATCTGTCCCCAAATGTTATTGAATATCTTGATCTGTTGGATTTACTTTCTTTGTTTCTTGTGGACCAGGGGCTCCAATGACTCTTCCATAACTTGTTATTCTATGGCTGTATCAGGGATGACCCCATTCTATGACTTTTGCCGTCACATTGATGATGCCTAGATTTCTTGTATGCCAAAATATTTCTGATGTCATCTTTATCAACTGAATTCTGAAAACATTTCATGTCTCTAACACCATCCTTTCTGTCATTCAGACCTGTAACTGACTTTGTTTTTACCTGAACTTTGCCTTTGACATATGCATCTGAGTGATCTTTAAGGAGTTTTGATCCATCTGCCATAAGACTTTCAAGATATGAACTTTCTTCTTTATGCAAATACTTTTTGCTCTGAGTATTAGAACTGTTTTAAGTGTTTCTAGTATCACACGCTTTCTTGGCCTTACTCGTCTTTATCAAGTTGTTTTCTATAAGATGTTGAAAAAGCCACTCATCTCCACAAGGAACCTGTTGAACATCCATCTCTCTTCTCTCTCAGCACGCATTGCTTCTGAAACTACAGTTCCCATGACAGCTTTAGCAGATATGTCTAGCTTGTCTCTGTATTCAGTTGGGATTGAATTTTGCCTGAATTACAGGCAGTCAGGAACTCCTATTATAATTTTTCTTACACACTGTGTGCCCATTGCACCCCAAATAGCAGCCCAAAGCTGCAATATTCTTCAGGACTGACATGTGCCACATCAGTCTTTGCCAAGTGCCAGGAGTGCCTGCCCTGTCACTTGCCTTACCTTACTACAAACCTGACACTAACCAACTGCATCTAAAAATGGCTGAAAAGACAAGAATGTGTTTTTCCATTAATGACTACTAGGACCCATGAGCCTAAAGAAAGGAGAGGAGTTATATCTTTGGTTTTGTTTTCTCCTATTCAGTTGAGTCCTTTAGTTCTGTCTCCATTTTTTTTAGATAAAGTCTGTGGATAATAATTTAAAAAACCCCACTGTACACTTGTCCTTAGAGGTAAGGTTAGTGCTGTAGAAGCCTCTTTAAAGACAGGAGAAGGAGGACTGGAAGATCTATATGTACTCAGATATTATTTTTATGAACACATCACTGTCCTGGTAGTATTGTTTTACTACTTTTATAAAATATTCTCCACAGGTTCCTGTTTCTCTGAATCAACTGAAAAATAAATCTCCACAACTGGAGAAATTGCTTTCCTTCCTAGCAGAAGGCATTAGGCAGGTGCATACCTCTTGGGCTACCTGAACAGAGATTCCTTCCTGGCATCTTCACACTTCTTACTGGACACAGGTTCTCTGCCCTCTTTGTCTTTGTAGTGAGACACAGGCAGTGATGCAGAGTGGAAATACTCAGGTATGCGTAAGGGCAAAGGATCTGCTGAGCTCTCTTTAGAAAAACTTGTGTGCAACAGTTGGTGCCAGGCCTGCTTCAGTCAGGTCCATGCTACCCAAAGGGGTAGTGAACTAACCCCTCCAGCACATGCAGGTTCCTCTGCCATGAGAAGTTTCTGGTGTAAGCTAAAGCAGAGGCCAAGGACACACTATCAGATAGATTTTTGTGTATGACTGGAATAGTGATGATACAGATGTTTTGAGAGAAAAGTCAAGCCCTAAAAGAAACAGACTATAAATACTTTTAAATACTTTTAAAGCCCTATAAAACCAGACTGTAAATACTTTTGCCCTGAAAGATACCATCTCTGTTGCATATAACCTGATAAAGAAGTAATTTTTACCTAAAAACATGACTTCAAATCCTTTGTTGTTACTGGAAAGACTCTTCAAATCTTCAGGGTGTTTCCCTCCTTGTAATTCTTAAAGGTTCAGGTATATCTTTGACTGCAAAAATCTTTTTGAAGTTGAAGATAATAGTCGAGCTGAAGACAATGTTTTCCCCATAATTCAAAATGGACTTCGAATCATCTCTCCTCCCATCTCCTAGCTTTTTCTGTACATGTGAATGTTAAAGGTCATAACTTGGTTTTTGAACTTCATACATCAAGTGCTTTCTTATGCTTACTTTGTAAAACACAGAACTCCTAAATTATACATTACTTTATTTCATAGCTATTTACATGGTAATTGGCATTGTATAATGCATGAAAAATCAGTTCACTGAGCTGAAATCTAGTTTTCAGTATGGTTCTGACATATTTTATTATTAAAATGTTTTTAAAATGCCCTTCGTGTATTTGTGCAACAGCTTTTTTCACAGAGGCAATCTGAGCTTCTGCACTGCAATGGGAGCTATGGCTTTGTGGCATCCTACATGATTTTTTCCCCTTGACCTCATCTTTCCTCATGGTGGCACTTAATCCAGCACAACAAAGGAAACACTGACCAAAATTTAAACACTGCCTAACACAGCTTGTTGTTGTCCCCACAGGCCTTTCCTTTCTCATAGCTTCTGAACGTTGAATGCAGTGCATGGATAATTGATTTTATTTCTGTATTGGGATTTGAAAGCTGGAGTGTACTGACATAGGTATAATGTCAAGCTTCTGCTTTTTTTTTATATTTTAAAATTATTTAAACATCTATAAATCAAATAAGTGCCAAATATTCTTGGTATCTTCCTTTTTCTGCAGTCAAAATGTATGTCTTGTCAAGTAAATTAATCAGTTTGTTTTCCCAGGCTTCTGTCTTAACATGAAAATGAACACGGTTGCCATCTTTTCTGGGGAGATATATGCCAGTAAGGAAAAGGAATCTGAGAAATTTGTGTAGATTAAAGGAAATAGCCTCTCAGACTTTTCCTTATACTTCAGTCTCCTTTTCATACAAATCTCTGAAGAAGATTATATTTGAATATTGGATGGTGAGAGGAAAAAACATTCCTGCACTTTCCCCTGCTACTGCTAACTATACTGGAGGAAAGAGGCAGTTGTCCCTTGTATATCTGCTCTTCTGAGAATGAAGGTCTCTTAAGTTGTGTAGCAGCCTTACTGCCCTTCATTTGGAAAATATTTTGAATTACATTTTTGGTGTATCACAGTGCTGGCCAGCTCTGAGATTCCACACTCAGGACAGAATTCTCTGGAAGTGGCATGTGTAAGATTTCCAGTGCTTTTATTTTCGTATTTACTTATTTGTACTTTCTTCCCATTCTCCTCAAAGCCTGTCTCACTGTACTCAGGAGTAGGAATCGAACCAAAAATTTTCAATCCTGGTAAAAGCTGTTGGATTTTCATCAAGCTGATGTATTGGGTCCTCAAGTGCTGAATCTTTGTATGTTTGCCTAGATCAGTAAGCAGTTCCTCTGGCTTCATTCCCAGGCATGAGCTTTTTTTTTCTGATCCCTTTATGAAAATGAGACTCTAGAGGTGACTCCTCAGGCCTTTCTGGAGCATGCCGACTCGCTTTCCCCAGCTCACTTTTGTTAATATCTTTTATGTAGATTCTCTTCAGCGATTCCAGCCATAAGGATATTCTGGATTTATAGTTTAGGAACAGGTTCACAACCTAAAAAGAATCCTCAGATATAATTACTTTCCCAGCTTTACCTTTACAGAGGGCTATAACAGACTTTACATACGAATAATTGGCTGGAGTTGTACTGCTAAATAAATGGATTCTTCGTTTCTGAGCCCAAGTGACATAAACTGGCATACATCCACAGTACATAGCATTCAACTCTAAGTCGGGGCCCTGTGTGCTGCCCCATGGCCCTAAGATATACGTAATTTTTGTGATTAGATTTTTCAGTCCTGAGTACCTACAATAACGTGAGGACAATCTTTCCGCTTAGTAGAGAACTGAAACAAAAGGGAGGGCATGCAGTGGTGTGCTAAGATACCGGAATACTATTAGAAGGTGCTATAGAGCAAAGGGAGACAAACCTGGTGCACACTTGTCCACTATGCCTAGTGAGAAATGGTATCCCATCAATTGGACCCTACTGGTGCACACTCTTCTGTGAACCATGTCCAGGCAGTGTCCTGCAGAGAGCTAGTTTGCTTCAACCACACTCATGCTTCGTGAATGTGTTAGTAATTAAGCTGTAGGGATGATCAGCCCCAAAGCATTCAGCTTGCTCTGGTTTTCAATGTAATCACTGAGCCTGTCACCTGTCTCAGTACTGCAGCATCTTCTTTTGATGGCAGCTGGCTACTCAGGTATCTGTACATGTGTGCCACCGCACATCCTGGGGTCCTGGGCTTCATGGTACCCCTGATAGTAAGTTCTGGCCACTCCACCCCCAGCAGAATGGTGGAGTTCCCTTATGTGGAAATGAGAGTGGAAAGAGGGAAGGCAAGGTGCTAGACTCTCTGCCTGCCATGGGAGCAGACACAGCTGGGGTATGCCCCTAGAACCAACAACTCAAAAACACATCCAAGCCCAGAAGTGCAGGCACTGTCACAGTTAATCAGCATGAACTTGGCAGTTGTCTTCCTTGCCCAAAGTTTCCTGTATTACTCTGTCAGTCCCTTGGGCTTATGTTGTATCATGCACATTCGTTTCCTTGCTTTGCTTTTGTGCATTTTCTAGTGCCGTTTTCTTTCCCTGTAGAGAATCCAGGGGAACAGCATCTCCTAGGTTAAGCTGACTCATTGCTCCAAGGTGTTTCTACTGAACAATATTGCATTATTGTTTGTCTGACAGATAAATGACACACCTGTGACACACAAAGTCTGACAACCCTCTGAGATCTTGCATGGTAGTATTATCTATAACATCAGCAAGTCTCTATAAGCTTCTAATAGGTAGGTTATGCAAAGCATTCAAGTTCCAAAACTCATTAAAATTATTTCTCTAGAGGTTGTGCTGCATGCTTAGTCATACAAATGCTTGTGGCATACAAATGCCACAAGGAGCTACAGAAGTCTTGGCAGGATGGGCCACTTCTTTCATTTTCTCTAATAAAATACAAAGTTAAAATACTGAAACTTTGCACTTTTAGATCCATTCCTATGTCTCTGTTTCAATTTTTCATGTTTGTCAAAATCATTGTATTGTTTACTCAGAACAGAACATGAGCACGGTTCAGTGTCTCTCCCCATCTCTGACACCACTAGCTCATACACCACCAGCATTTGACTCCTTTCAGGGGCTCAGGGACACATTCTTGTGGGCAACTCCTTCTTGGCATCACATCACTCATTTCAGATGAATTGTCATCATTGCTTAACTGCAAGAAGATACTTCTTTAAAAAAACAAACCTTTCAGCAGGGCTCATTTACTAAGCTGTTGAACATTTGAACCTAGCAGTTTCTCCATCATTTCATTCCACCAAAGTCAGTTTAACATAATTTCTGACTGTAAAACTGCTGAACAAGAAATTACACAGGAACAACATTTTGTCTGTTCTCATCACAAGGTGTGCTGTTGTACTGTTTTTCTTCTCCAGATCAGGATTTGTCTTCATTGCTTTGGGAATTTTTTCATGTGAATAATATTTTTGGATTGACAGAGCACGCTCTTTGTTTCCTAAGTCCCAGGATGACTGTCATTCTGTGTTTACATAACCCTCTGATGTATCTTTCTAAAGATAAAAATTATATTAATGCAATATGAGAAAATCTAAAGATATGAAAAGGGTCCTTATAATGTTTATTGATGACTAGCAAAAAAAATATTTTCTGGAGCAGTGTTTGGGTTTTTATCAGACAGAAGAAAGTTTTCCCCAAAAATAATTATCCATAAAATGCTCTTTTCTCTACTGTGAAAAAAAGAAGAGCAGCAACACCAGCAGCAGCAGCATGAATTTTTGAAAGCAATTAGTACAGGATATTCTTCAAATTGTATTCTTGGTTGTAGAGTCCCCTTTTTCTTAATATCTTAGTGACAAGGAAGAGAAAAAAGATATTAAGGTGAGTAACTCTAAGCATTATTTATTTTTTCTTAGTTGTCTCACACTTCCATGCTAAATTTGTTGTACAATTATTAAACTAGAAATTATGTTTGACTAGCTATGTGTCCAGCAAAAACAGTTCCCAATGTGTGACATACTTACCTGAAAAAGGACATTTAGAGTTACATCTATTTATTTACATTAATCTAGAAAGTTGTTAGACATTCAGTTATCTGGATAAAGAGAGAACCTGGGAGGAGTAACTCTAGTCTATCCTAATAAAAAGTTACAATTTTTAGAAGTAAACTCTGGTTATTATGGGCACTACTGGTAGGTTCATTGCCCAGTACTTATATCCTGTGGTCAGCAAATCCTTGTTAAAATCTTTAATGTGGCAGAGAGGCCAGATAAGGTGAGGCAGCAACAGACTGAGCAATTGAGTGAGTGAATCTTATTAAAGTTTTCTTTGACTGGAAATTAAATGCCAAGTGAGTGAATGGTGATGTATGATGAAGAGAAATCAGAAGCAAAACTGTATAAACAATTTGGCTGTGTCTACATGTCATTTCTAATACTTTTCTCAGTGTAGTTTCAACAGTATTAGAGTTGTTTGAGAAAATATTTGAATAAAAAAAAATCCAGACACACCTGCAAAAAGTTAGTGAAGACAGCAGTGAAAAGACACAAGTGTCTAAGAGCTTGAAAGACACTTATGCCTGAGGGTTTCACAAGAACCAATTAAGATTTTTTTTTAATTTGGAGCATCTGTATATGGAAAAAATATTTCTGAGCTTTCAGTTTTGTAGTTTTCAGGGGGAAAAAAAAAAGACATGTTAAAGCCATTAGAGCAAGAAAATAGCAACTGCCAAAGTTGAAGAAATTTTGGAGTACAAACAGATTACCTAAGTTTTAGACTTCTAATTCATGTATGCTGGACTACATTCTTAGCTGCCATATTTCAGTTAGACAATTATCTTGGCCTGTAAAGGTCATAGAATCTGATTTATTGAAAGATATAGGTGCAAATAACTACCAAAAGAAGCCATTTTTGGCTGCCGGGCATGCCAGGGGCAATGCTGAAGCTCCTGATTCCAAACAGAACATGTTACGGCACCTGTTGGACAGCAGATGCTTCAGCATTTGATTAAGCTAGGCACTGTGAACTTCTCCAGCTTGTACTTTAACATCTCTTTTTGCAAGTGCAGGAGAGGTAAGAATAGTGACTTTTCTTCTGTGTGAATTCCTTCCTTTTCTGTCAACAAAGCTGTGGGTGATGATACCCTTGCATAGTAAATACAATCAACTGTCATTAACATTTCAGTCATTACCAAGGCCAGAGGCAGCTGTATAGCCATTTCTCCACCAACTGAAGGCAACTACAGCACCACACCCTTGGTTCTCTCCTCTGTTAATTCAATGGCATATTACCTGCTTCTTAATAAGGGCATTTTTTGTGAGGTAGGCTAATTGCCATAACAATGCCATAACTGATTATAAATCGGAGTTTTATGTGTAAACTCTGGTTTTATTCTGTTTTCTATATCATTAAGCTACTATTATCTTTTACATGGAAGAATGCATTGCATAGGTCTAAAATTCTGCTTGATGCTTTCAAATTGTCTTCAATGTTTCTTTGATTTTACTGTATAATTGTTGTTTATTCTCTTTGCTCATATTTTCATGATGGAAAAACATTTATTATGAGTATTTTTTTCTTTAGATTTTCAAATCTAAACCATATTGGGTAGGTGGAACTGGTGATGTGGCTTGACTTCTGTTCCATGACTAGGTGAGTAGACACCAAAATGGGAGAAGTGGATACTTCAGAATGAAGAGCCGTCATACAGGAATACACTGAGAAGCTGGAAGATCTGCAAATCATGCAAATGCATGATGTCTAGAAAAGAGAAATGCAAAGGCCTGCACCAGGGATGGAATAATCCCAAGCAGCAGTATTGGCTGGGATATCAACATCTGGGATGTAGATCTGCTGGTAAATACCTGGAGGGCTGGGGGAGAGCAAGCTGAATAAGAGTTAGCTGTGTGTCCTTGCAGCTACGAAGGCAAACTATATGTTTGGCTGTGTATATCAGTGAGAATATATCCAGCAGAAGAGGTACGATTATGTAGGCCACACATGAAATAGAGCATCCAGTTTTGGTCCACCCTCAGTTTGAGAGACATAGAAGAATTGGAGAGGGTGTGACAGAGGGCCATCAAGACAGCTGGAGAAGCAGACATATGAGGAAAGTTTGAAAAAAATGAGACCATTAAGCCTAAAGAAGACAAAGCTCAGGGGAATCTAATCACAGACTTCCAATACCTGAAAAGTAGCTACAGAGAAGGAGGAGCTACTTCCTTCACAAGGATGCACAGGACTAGAGGCTACGGGCACAGGGAGAAATTCTGTCTGGATACATGAAATAAATTCTTCATGGTGAGAACAATTAAACACGTGAATAAGTTAGAGAACAGGTGGGATGTCCTTCACTGGAAGTATTTGTACTTGGCTCACCAGGGCCACAGATAACCTGATCTAAGACCCTGCTTTCAACAAACAAGCAGACCAGGTGTTCTCCAGGTGTCCCCACTGTCCTGAGCTGTTCTGTGATTCTGGGGCTCAAAGTAAAGCTCTGACATAGAAGAGGAGGGTTGAAGAATCCTCTTGGGCCTTTAATCTGTCAGGGAAGATATCAGATAATCAGGATGAATTAATTTTTAAAATGCTCAGAAACTTTTCCAGTCTGAATCACACAGGCCTTGCCTGAGCCACCAGTCCTAGAAAAAAAATGATGCTATGTTTATTGGCAACACAGTTTAAATGTAATTTTCTCTTGTCACATTGAGATAAAATAATTGCTTGCACATTCCCTGGTTACAAAAGGTTCAGTAACATTCTTGCCTAGATCATTTGTTTGATTCTGTGCTAATTCTTTGTCAACGACAACAGGACCATATCCCAAATTTGTACAGTATGTAAAGCATTTTTCCATCCAATAGAAAATATATCAAGGGTGTTTCATTAGTTGGATTATAATTTTTTGTCTTTATCATAATCATTGATCCAGAGTAATTGCATGAGAGTTTGAGGCCCAGGTTATTCTAGATGTGGCTAGTTTAATCGACTCTGTGTAAATCTAAATCTAATGGGTTTTAAATCTATGTAATTTAGTGTTTTCAGAGGGGCAATATATGTTATTTTGGGAGAAATAAGAATTAAAAAAAAAGTTTGATTTGCAAAATCATATAAAAATCTCCCTCATTTTGGAAGGCTCTCTTCCTATCCATTTGTGTTTCACAACATAAATATTTTTGAAAGGAGCCTTGGTTTTCTATGTCAAGATTTTCCTATAGGTTTTTTGTTTTGTTTTCCTCCTTTTACCATCCATTCCACTTCTCACCTTTTATTCCAAGTGAAAAAAAGAAAAAAAAAGCAACAACAAAAAAAGCCAAAAACCCATAAGCATTGAAAGTATGGAAACTCATGTTTTTTTCCTCACTTTAATGTTTGAGGAAACAACTTTAAAAGAAGTGCAATAAGAATAAAGAGAACAAGAAGGGATCTGTCCTGCTTAGTACCTCTGTCAACAACCTGGATGGTGGCATACAGTACAGGTTCTGGGGTCCTGGCCAGCACCAAACCAGACATGAGCTAGCAGCATGCCCTGGCAGCAAGGGCACCCAGCAGCACCTTGGGCTGCATTAACAACAGCACCACCTGCAGATCGAGGGAAGGGACCATCCCTCTTTAGACTTCACCTCGAGTGCTGCCTCCAGTTGGGTCTCCCAGTAGAGAAGATACTTGGACAAACCACAGCAAGTCCAGGGGAACCACTAGGATGCCAGGGTAGGAGCAGTGGCCCTATGAGAAGGTGCCAGGGGAGCTGGCCTTGCTGCAAGGCCATGACAGCCACCTGCCCTTACCCACGGGGAGGCTGCTGAGACCAAGGATCCCAGCTTATCTCGGGAGGATGAGGGACAGTGGACAGCAAACACAGGAGGTCCAGGTTCGTCCAAGTTGTCAAGAAGTGAAGCAGGTGGTCCAGGGAGGTTGTGCAGTCTCCATCCTTGGAGGTCTTTCAAGAAAAAACCCTCAGCAGCCTGGTCTGATCTCATATCCAATGATGCTTTGGACATGAGCCTGGACTAGAGACCTCCTGAGGTCTATTTCCATCTGAGTTGTTCTGTAATTTTATGATATGCAAAAAAGGGATCACATTAAAAGTGAAAAAGAGAAAGAGAACTGAGTTTAAAACATACTTATGTGCACTTATGAGCATACTTATTTGCCCCCATCCCACAAAGGAAATAGAAATTCATTTCTGCTTTAAACTTTAAAGAAATGGAACAAAGCTTTATATTCTAATAAAAACGGAGCAAAATTTTCCATCACAATATTGTGTTTTAAATTGGAACAACTCCTGGAGAAAAAAAAAGATTTCTGTTCAGTTCTAGTTTCTGAGTGCTTACTAAAACCACTGAAAATCTTATTGGACTCTTGTCTTGCAGTTAAACTAGTCATACACAGTGAGCTGATCATGAATAATCTGGGACAGGATCAGACCCTTACGTTTTGGTGCCTCTGCGTGTTCTGTCTCTGGACCAGAATCTCCTTTTCCTAAAACTGTAAGTGCCGCCTTTGAACATTTATACTGCAACACATGCATTTACACCAAATGAAATCCTGTACTTCTGAATCTTTTTGTAAGCAGCTGTATTTGTAAATCCCAGTGAGTTAAATATTTTTAGCGAAGTGGAACAAGCCCCAGCTTTCCAAAATAAACATACTGAATCTTTAAGTGAAGAGAAGTTGTTTTTATTTTCATCGTGTTTGTTTGTTTGTTTGTATGTATGATAACATTCAGCTGTCCAGTGGAAATTCATGACATTTAAGATGATTTCATAGATTTCATAGATTTTTCACAGCTGGAAAACATTAAAAAAAAATCAAGGTGAACAAAGGGTGAAGAAAATGCTCTCATTTTTGAGTGATAAGTCATTCACTTGAGCTCATTTCACTGTATAGTGCATCAGGCATTGGAAAGTTAGACAGATGGCATTGAAATGATGTCTTGATGATTACTTCTCACAAATTTTTTTAGATATCTCAAGGTTTTTTTTTTTAAAAGTGTATGATTTTTATGGAAACCTCTTTTACTGAGTCATTTGCAAGCAAATTATTTCATTCTTTCAAGAAAAGTGTGGTGCTCCTAAGACAATTACCTGAATACGTGATACTGCTTTCAGTTTATGCAAGGATTTCACACAGACTCCTATAGACAAACGAACTCCTTCTTCTCTTCTTTCGTATGAAAATGTCTTCCAAGCATATCTCCTATTTTATGTCATTTGCAAACAAGACTCTTCTAAAATCACTACATACAGTCAAAAGCTAGAGAAAATGGAACAATGAATTTCCCAGTGGAATTCTTTAGATGGATGATTTCATATTGTTACAATTTATCATACAAAGTCTTAGCATAAAATTTCACAGATGATGTGAAATGATACTAGATTTCATTTAGTAGGGGCCAATTTCGATTGACTGAAATTGTCCTGAGACTTGCTGTAAACTCATGTATCCTCTTATAAGTCTTACAATTTACACTTTCACTCTGCAAAAATCTATAACAAAAAGATTGAAAGAAAGTATCTAATTTTTTGTGACCACAGAATTTAAACCCATTTTCAATTTCTGTTATTTGAGTTAGAGAAGAATTTATCTGAATGCATAAAATAGAATAACACCACATGCCTCATATTGTGTCTGTGGGTAAACATGTATGTTTGCCAATATCTGATGGATTGTTACTTTTTGCATTCACAAGTCAATATCTCCCATGAAGAAGACTCAAAAACCTTTAGAGAGAAAGTAATATAAAACTATCATCTTATGTATCCTAATATATTTTTTTGTTTTTATCCATCACTTTTGAGACTGTTAGCAGGAATAATATGATGTAAATGAATATTTGTTTGTGCTATTAAGAACACCTTTTTTAAATCTTCAAATTTTACAGGTTTTCCTTTGGCCAGTAGCAATTCTTTTATCGCTTTCTGATAGTCACAGGGAAAAACTGCACATTTCAGAGAGTCTAAATCAAACCAGGATCAAAGCAGTTTATTGATTTCTTAACAACATGTAAATAACTGGCGATCAGTGAACTATACATTCAGGACTGATATTAGTAATACTGTAGATAACCTGCAGTATTAGACACTTGCAAAATAAATAATAACAAACAAAACCTAATACTAATACTACTACTAATACTACTACTGTTAATACTACTAATCGATTTCCTAAACATTCTTCTATAACTAATCCCAAGAAGTTTATATCACACGTGCTTGCACGTGCACACACCCACAATTATGTTCTCAGTTTACTTCCCCCAGGACATATGGGTTACCAGTAACCCCCCACCCTCCTGGGCATGGGGGCTACCCTGCTTGCATTCCCCTCCTATGGGAGACGTGGAAGCCCCAGCTCTGTGCGTACCCCTGCCACCCCCTACAACTTGCTAGCACACCCACACTAATGGGAAAAGACCCTGCAGGGTCACTTACACACACCTGCAGTGGGTCCCCACTTGCCGTCCCTACCCCACAAGGAGCAGCCACTTGCCGAGGGCAAGACCATCATGACATCAAGCAGGGAGGTTGCTCCCTTTGGCCTGGGCAGGGGTTGTGATGCCACAGGGTGAGTTCTGGCAGTGCCAAATCAGGTTTCACTCCTGTCCTTTCCACTGCAAAGTCTCTCTCTCCAGTTATGAATTTTCATACCTCCATTAGACTGCTCCCAGTGACTCCTCTGTATCAAAAGACTGTTTATGATTCCCCTGTTACTATTTAATCCAGCTGACAATCATTTTCTTCTCAAGCGTGATCAGTTTTGGGTGAATGTTCCAAAAAAAACGTTTCTGTATTCAGTATGTACACATACACACACACACATGTCCCCACTGCTCACACTCACATTCTCACCAGAACAGATCATTTGCCAAAGGTGGACTGTGCAGTCACCCCCACCACTGATCACCACAGGAACAGCGTGCGACTTCTCACTCTGTGCTGAAGGTTATCAGGAGTGGTACTTGTGGCATTTGACGTTAAGCGGTCAAGTAGCTAAATTTGTGAATTGGTTAAAATATTTCATTTGGAACCAGAATTTTCATCTTTTTTCTTCTTCCTAGGAGGAAAAGAATATTTTTAACCTCCACCTATTTCTTTTCTTTTCACCAAGGTCACCCAAAAGTTTAGCAAAAGGGCTAGGAAAATATTTATTTTCTTAACTTTCAAGAAAATGTGGGGAAAACACATTTCATGACTGGGTCTCCAGTCAGTTTTACTATGTAGCTGGAACAAGAGCTTGCAGGATGAGCAGCAATACCTTGCTGCAATCTGGCCAGTACAAGTTGCACAAGGAGGGGGTGCCGGGCAGCCCGAACTCCCAAAGGGGCTGCATAGACTGCTGTGGAGCCCTGAATGCCTCAGCTGTGATTGAAACCTGTACTGGTTTGGTTTCATCCCTAACAGTTCTGGGCCAGGGGGATTACAGTTATTTAAATAAGCAATGGGAGTAATTCAAGCTATATACCTGACCTGCTGCTCTTTTCCTGCATTCAGGACACTTTCACTGCAGAAAGGAGGCTGAATGCAGCTGCAGGATGGAGTAATTTATACTGCCCAGTGTGTCCTTTAGGGTGCTTGTAGGATAACTATATAAACCTGTTCATCTGTCCATATCATTTTGTTTCTGATCCTAGTGGTAACTCTGGCATCACATAAAATTCACTTCTGAAAATCCTTGTGGTTATGTCCATATCAAGAACTGAGCACTGAAGCAGATATCACACTTGACTGGAAGGCACAGATTTTTAAAAAACTTCTTCAGGTCTTCAAAGTACAGTGTAATGCCTCACCAATTTCTTTCTAGCACACATCAAACACCATTTAAAACTCATTTCCATGTACATTGCTGAAGTGAGAGGCTTTCCGTCACTTTCCTAAAAGAACATTCCACTGTCTTAAATATCTTATTATTAAGAAGATTATTTTCATCATGTTTAGCTTAAATTTGCCACTGCATTTTACGCTTAAATCCTAGTTCTATTTGCTCCATCTAATTTATTCCCAAAATACGATTGTCCTTTTCCCTGTTTGGATTTTCAGGATAATTTGAGGACTAACACATTTACCTGTAGAATTTCTAATTTAACTGGAATCAGGTCCACCTGTGAACTAGTGCTTATCTTATCGCAGATTAAGATGAATCATGGTGTCAGAATTGATATGAGACGGAGGCCATTTTTCTCAAGATCATCTCTGTTTCGTTCTAGAAACTCCCCTGTTAATAACAATGGGTAAGTCTCATCTCTAAAGTAAAATCTAGACCTAGTATCACAGAATCATACAATGGTTTGTGTTGGAAGGGACCTTTACAGATCATCTAGTCCAACCCTCCTGCCATGGGCAGGGACATCTTTCACTAGATCAGGTTGCTCAAAGCCCCATCCAACGTGACCTTGAACAATTCCAGGGACAGGGTATCCACAATTTCCCTGGGAAACGTGTTCCAGTGTCTCACCATCCTCATTGTAAAGAATTTCCTCCTTATATCCACCCTCTTATACCTTTATATCTACCCTGGTTTAGGTTAAAACCATTACTCCTTCTCCTGTCACTACAAGCCTTGGTAAAAAGTTTCTCTCCAACTTTCTTATAAGACCTCTTTACATATTGAAAGGTCACAATAAGGTGTCCCCGGAGCCTTCTCTTCTCGAGGCTGAACAAACCCAACTCTCAGCCTGTCTTCACAGGAGAGGTGTTCCATCCCTCTGATCAATTTTGTGGCCCTCCCCTGGACTCACTCCAACAGGTTCATGATTTCCTTGTACTGGGAGCTTCAGAGCTAGATGCAGTACTCCAGGTGGGGTCTCACAAGAGCAGAGGGGGAAAATCACCTCTCTTGACCTGTTGGCCACACTTCTTTTTATGCAGCCCAGGATATGATTGGCTTTCTGGGCTGCAAACACACACTTCTGGCTCATATTGAATTTTTCATTCACCATTATCTCCAAGACCTTTTTTGCTGGGCTGCTCTCAACCCATTCATCCCTCAATCTGTACTGATATTTGGGATTGCCCCAATACAGAAGCAAGACCTTGCACTTGGCCTTGTTGAACTTCATGAGGTCCACATGGGCCCACTCCTCAAGCCTGTCAAGGTCAGCTCTGAAGGTTAGAGTCTTTCACCTTTTTTTGACACTCTTTTACTTCTCATATTTTCCAGGGTAGAAGGGAGTTTGGCTGAGATATAGGAAGAAGGTGGTTTGAGTCTTGATTCTGAGTATTAATAACCATTGCACTTGAAGTATGGAGCCTGAGATTGAAATGGGAGAAACACACCAAGAATGCAGGGCATAAACAGTGGTGTCCCTTTAACAGACCTTGATTGTACAGCCAAATCTGCTTTTACATTTACAGTGGCTAAAGAAAAAAGGAATGAGTTCATTAGATAATATGTGCTGATTAATGTGAAAGATACACAACTACATACTGTGTTTTCCTTTAGCAAATAACTATTCTCTGGAAACCACATTTTTCATTCATTTTCATCACAGTAGCCAGATTCCAAACATATTTCATTTCCTGAGGCCTAATTCTCGTAATACTTTGATGTTTATAAATGTATTACTAAAAGTTGAGTAAGTGTTGGAGCCATCATTCCCCACAAGAGTAAAGGACAAATAATTCCAAAGTATAAACATCACAAGAATATCAAACTTTGTGTCCTAATGAGCAAAACACTAATGTACAAATAAGATCTGTCCAGATGCTGCCAAATCTGAAGCCACAAGGGACTGGCTGAAATACCAGCTGATGTTTGCTGCATCTGCTAATAGCCATACACACTGTTGAATACTGTGTTGTTTCATTTTGTCTGAAAGATCTATAGTAGCTAGCTTTATTCTCAGGGGGGATCAGGATGCTCCTAGATTTTCCTTGAACACAGCTGGATCCTGCAATAGGCTGTGTCCTCCACCATGCTTTGTTTAGCATTAGACTTCCGTTCACTACAATATTTCTATAACTTCACCAAACATGCAAGCTGCTCTGGACGTGCTGGTTTGATTTTTCCACTTGGCTGGACCTAGGAAATGGGGACAATGGGCGGGTGGAGGCAGAATCCAAGGACTGGGAGTGGAAGCTGGATCATTGTGGCCTTGCACAGAGTTCCAGAACTGTCACACTTGACCCATGGCCAGGAAGGTCATCAGCATCCTCGCAGTGCATCACCAGCAGATTGAGGGAGGTGATCCTTCCCCTCTACTCAGCCCTGGTGAGACACATCTGAAGTTCTACATTCAGTGCTGGGCTCCCCAGTATGAGACATGGACATACTGGAGAGAGTCCAGCACATGGCCGTAAAGACGGTTCAGGGACTGAAGTATCTGTCATATGAGGATAGGCTGAGAGAGCTGGGGTTGTTCAGCTTGGAGAAGAGAAGGCTTAGGGGGATTTATCCATTTGCATAAATACCGAATGGGGTAAGTAAAGGCAACAGAAGCAGGCTCTTCTCAGAGGTGCCCAGTGACAGGACGAGAGCCAATGGGCACAAACACAGGAAATTCCACTTAAACATAAGAAAAATGTATTTTTCCTTATGAGGCTGATCAAACACTGGAAGAGGTTGACCAGAGCTTGTGGAGGCTCCATCCTGGGAGATATTTGAAACCGGACTGGACATGGTCCTGAGCAACCTGCTCTCGCTGACCCTGCTCTGAGCAAGGGGTTGGACCAGATGATCTCCAGAGATGCCTTCCAGCCTCAACTGCTGTAGGAGTGGACATGGCACTTAGTGCCATGGTCTGGTTGACATGGTGGTGTCAGGGCAATGGTTGGACTCGATGATCCCAGAGGTCTCTTCCAACGTGGTTGATTCTGTGATGCTGTGAGTTGTTAAAACATTTGTTTCAAATACGGACAAAAACCTTAGCTAGTATAAATTAATATCATTCTATGGAAGTAAATGCCTCTATGTCATTTTATACATTAACAGATGTATTCTGTTAGGAAAACATTTGGTAAATACTAACTTAAGCAAGATTTTGAAATAGATTAATATTGTATCCATGGTTCTGGAGAAACATACAACCTTTTCTTAGAATTTCTTACTCTGCATTCCAGTCAACCAGACAAACTGAGAAGGGATAATAGTGTATTTTTTTTTTTAAACAACAAATGCCCCTTGGATAGAGTAGAAGCAAAAAAAAAGGTTAAAATTAAAACAAGGCATTAAAACTTGCAGTAAAAATTTGATCACTCAGTTAACTGTGTTTGTTCAAGAAAAGAAGCAGAATTGTAACAACGCTACCAAATTTTGAAGAAAAAAAGCTCTATCTACAAAATGCTTCACCTTTTTTTTACAGACATAGGTAGGATTTTATGCCATATGTATGCATGAAACCTCATACACCTTACAGCTATTATATTTTCTAAAGATATTTTATCATCTTTATATATCTTTGTATGTTCTTTTTGATTTTCACTGTGGGTAATATCCATAAAACCCCTAAAGAATGCTATTTTTCTGTGTAAAAGAAAGTGTAACTGTGTCAGTTCCATTCAATTTATTTTATGCAGAGAAGAAAACTTTTATCTCATACTAGCATGACCAGATGATAAGAACTCTAAATTGGTGGACTATAGCCTATCACTAGAACCCTGTGGTTAAAGAATAATGTGTTGCACATGCTGCTGTCTCATTGCTTCTCTCCTATTCATATTAATTTAATCAAAATGTAAGTGCTACTTTGTTGACACCATCAAAGAAAGTAAAAAAGCCAAAGAAAGTTATGATACAAATAATTATGTGATAATAGAGGTTAATCCACTTGACTTGGTCTTACCTTGAAAATAAATCAGGAAAACAGAAAATACAATTTACGTATTTTATTCAGAAAATAAATAAATAGCTGACGTGACACTTAATATGTATTAAGTAATTACAATTTTAAAGGGAAATCAGTCAAAATTGGCTCAAGAGATAGCTGCCTATACGGCCAATGGACATACTTCCCATAGCACAGTAGCTATCACTTTTTTGTTACTCTGTACATTTCATGTTTCTCATCTACTGATCTCCATTGCAAGATTGTAACTTCTATTGTGATGAGCTGGCTTACAGGGAACTCCTGGGGATCTGTTCATATGACAAGAAGCTGCTAGGAATTTATCTTATCTACCCCAGATGTGCTTTAATTTTAGCAGTAGATGCCTCAACTTGACCAAGGACAAATTTTTCTCAAAATGGGTCTGTAGAGGTGGTCTCCTGAACATCCTTCAATGTTGCCTATATTTTTGACACTTACTGTTAGAGGGCTAATTGTAGGAGATGAATGTACGGGTGTACATGGTTTCCCAAGAACTTGCCACAGAAAGTCACACAGCATTTGGTAAGGAAGGCTTGGAAAGGTGGTATGAGAGTAGAGTCATGGCATGTCTTGTGCTGAGTCACTAAGACTTAGATATGAAAGGCAGCTGAACAGTGTTGGGAAGTTAGTAGATCCAGGTACACAGCATGAGAATTAATGAATGTGAGTTTAACATTTTCACCCACTCCTTCATGTGTGTGTACTACTTTTCCCCTTAGTAAGAGAGAATTATTTTCTGTGCCATAGGGAAGCACTCAAGGTGTCCTAGGAAATGTCAGCTAGTTGAGCAGTCTCATGTGATCCCTGTGGAGAAATGATGGCCTCTCTCCCTGTCTCTCTCCCTCTCATTTCCTTTGTGCTCCCTCTCAAAAGAAATTGTATTCCTGCAACAAATATGAAAGAGTAATTTAAAAAGAATTATTCCCCTACATGTAAGATGAAGGACTAGATGACCTAGTAAGTGCTTCCTATTTCTCTTGCAGGAGGGAGAAAATATAAAGACATCTTCCACTGTTTCTTCTTTAAAAAGACTCCAAAATTCTTGATTGTCAGTGTTAAATATATTTGCTTAATGTGTTTTACTGTTTTTTTCCACATTTTATGTATATGTTAATATCCAGGCATACACTACTTGTTCGTCTCTAGTCATGAGCACAGGTGAATCACTTTTCTTTTATTAATTTAATCTGCTATTTACTGGTTTTCTTTTGCTGTTTCCCAATTTGATTTCATATAGTGGAAAGACAGAAGAATAACAGAAATGAAAACAAGTCATGTAGTGCTGCACTTTTTCCTTACTCTTTAGCAATACACTTCTATCTTGAAGGTTTAGGCAAATGAAAATTATGTATGATAAAAATCTCTTGTGTACTGTGCTCTGTGAATTCACCTCTGATGCTGCAGCTCCAATGTAATACACAGAAGGATTCATCTTCCTGTAGCCAATATTGAGCTCATCGTATCTTTTTAAATGAATCTGGAAAAATTCCCCAGTTATGCATATGCCTGCTTTTCTAACCTTTACACCAGAGGGTTAGACTGGCTCCATATATTCCTTGAGAACTGAATTCTCTCACTCTCTCTCTCCCTCTTCCTGATGAAACATCTGTGCATGATTTCTATTCGTCAGCTGGCAAAAGGAAGCTGAAATACCTCTGTGACACGCACTCACAGATGCACAGTTTGTATGATCCATCTGTAAAAAGTACCATGTGTCATCTGCTTTCCACTGAGGACCTAGGACTAGATTTGCAAAACTATGCAGGTATCCGGCTCACACTGTAGTCAGCCATTGTTTGGGTTACAAATAACTGCCCCAAGTCTCTTCAGTTTATACAGAAATCTTTATAGATTTCTACTGAAATTGCTGTGCAAATATTGCAGGATTTTAATTTCTTCAAACTGAAGAAGAAATTAGAGTAAAAGACACAGAAAGGGGGAAAACATATCTGATGAGAAGTGACATGCATGAGAACTAAAACATGTTGATGGTCATGGAGCATAAGTAGTTCTGAAATAAATTCATGTTTTTCAAAAACAAAGCTCAGGTTCTAATATTTGTTTTGGCTAATGTTAAGGCGAAGGAAGGTTTCATAAGGACTTAATTTTCTTGACAGCAAGCTTTTTTACACTTTCTTTAAGCTCATGCTCACAGGATACAGTGAATGCAAAACTTTTTTGTGAGACTCACTACATTGTGGGTAAGGACAATAATCTACAAAAAAATCACAATGAGCAGGATCTTTCCCACATAGCCTCATTGAACGAGATACAATTCCTGTAAGAATTCCTTTAAGAGCTTGAACTGGGTTTAAAAATTATGTGTGATAAATAAGTGTGAATAATATTTTTTTTAAAAAGGTAGAAGGAAGCAGAGGGATTGTAGAATTGTCTAATGTAAGAGCTTTGACTGGATTGAGATGGGGAAATTGAGAAAGAGTCGAAGGATGCATGTATGAATGTCAGAGTAAAAAAGTTAGAACAAAGCATGGAAGGAAAGTGTCCTTGGAGTGGGTGATGATGAAGCAGCTTACCCCAGTGACAAGATTGCATAGCTAATCATTGCTGGGTTCTGCTCTGTCTGGTCTGTTAGTTAAATCTATAATAAAAACAATAATATGTTGTCCTAAGGGATGTTTTCTCTGAAATAAATATTAAGCTGTCTTCTAACTTAAGTGCAGGTCATTATTTCACTCAAAAAGATTGCACTGAATTCAATTCTCAGTGGATAGATAAATTATCATAATTTTGCTCCCTGACTCATGCTACGGGAAAGGCTTGTGAGTGGCACAAATAATGACAGCACTAAACATGGTTACGAACACTGACAGAACTTCAGTCAACTCATTTTCTAACTGGATGTTTCTAAACCTTTAAAATTACCTAGCTAATAGGAAACAATAGCCCAAGTGACTATATACAGTTTAAACTGTATTGATCTGGACTAGGTACTTGCTCTTCAATTATTGCACATCCTTGATTTTATGTTAGTTGAAAATCTAAGTGTATTAAACATTTGATCGATGTCTGGTGTTTTAATTTTTTGACTCTTAGTTTCTTTGACTGAATGATAACCACAGTGGATATTTTTGTTGCATTGAAAATGTAAAAGAGAAAGAACTGCTTAAAGCAAGCCTCTCAAAAGCTACTATATGCTGTGCAAAAATTTAAAATAGCCACATTAAAAAACACTTCCTAACTATAATCTATTTTCCATGATTCATTAATATATACTGTCAGAATTTTGATTTATACACATTAACTTTCAGAATCAGGTATATTGCTCTGATTTATGTATGCTGCATATAAAACTTATTTAAAAATCTTAAACTTTAGAGTATTGATTTAGTATGTGGGTTGTCCTGGTTTGGCCCAAACCAGGCCAATTAGTCTTAGAGAAACCAAGGTCACTGCTAAATTCCTCACTGCTTACGAGTGAAGAGCCGAAGGGGGGGGTCGCAGCTGCAGGGGGGAGCAGACAGGGCAGGTGACCCAAGATTGACCAACGAGGTATTACATCCCATACACGTCATTCTCACTTTCCTGTTTATCACTAACCCACTGCCTCCTGGAGGTGGGGCCCAGGAGGGAGGGGCCCTCCTGTCTTCCACTGATTGGTACCAGCTTTGCCAATTCTCCAGTTAAAAGCCTGCAGGTGTGATGGCAGGGGAGCTATTGCATTTTGCCCTCTGCCCATTCTGGGTGGAGCTACCGCATTTTCCCCTCTGCCCATGCTGGGGGAGCAACTTTGCCTGAGGAGGATTTCCAAGCTCTCAGTCTTGGTTTTGTATATATTTGTATATATTTGATTATTTCTATTATTATTGTTATTATACTCTTTTTCATTATTATAGTTTATTAAAACTGTTTTAACTTTCCAACCCATAAGTCTCTCTCCCTTTTCCCTTTCCCTTTCCCTTGGGGGGGGGAGAGGGTTAACAGAGAGCATCTGCCACCTGGTTAATAGCTGGCCCAGCTTTAAACCGTGACAGATTTATTGGTGCCCAACGTGGGGCTCGAGAGAAGCTGCAACAGGTTGCTCTGATAAGTTAAATCCTGGCTCTGGCTGGAGAAGACCCAGAGAGCTCAGCTGAGAGAATATCAGATTTCTTCCTTTGAGATTTATGAGGGGTTGGAAAGTTAAAACAGATAGTGAAAATGGTGATGTCATTTTTGAATGCTGTGTTATCTCACCTTTTTATGGAGTTTCTTTCACAATTGAGTATTGCAATGATGCCTTACCTGCCATGGGCACTGTGTTATTGCTTGCTTCTTATGAATGTTTAAATGCAGTTTAGCAGTGGGTGCTGGTCGAAATGTATTGTTTTGGTATGGGGTTTGATACTGATTTATGCTGTGATAAACTGGGCAGTTAATATTCCGATCTCTTATCTCTATGACACAATGATGGGCAGCTTTAATCGCGAATCAGTAGCAGCGACTTCATCTGCACGCTCCAGGCGTCCTTTAGCTGATTCTGTTAATGATTACACTTCCAGTTTTACTTTGGGAAATAGTACCTTCTCCTTTTCTGCCAAGCTGAATTCCACTAGATTTTGCGAAATTAGGATGGTGCTGTCTAGGTGGCATGTTTTTTATTTTTGGTTGTCCTGAATGTGTTTCTGATGTGGGATAAGATTAAATATCGGTGCAGGGACAGTTGTAGGTGTTATGCAGCCACCTCAGATCCTACAGTGTGTACTGCCGCTACAGCCTCAGATCCTACAGTGTGTACTGCCGCTACAGCCTCAGATCCTACAGTGTGTACTGCTGCTACAGCCACTACAGCCACTGAAACCTCGGCAGCCTGTACCACAGCTGCTACACCCCCCAAGATGGCCACTGCAGCTACTCAGACTCTCAGCACTCCCACGACAGCCACTGCATCTACTCAGACCCCAGCATCTATCGAATCTGTACCAATTGCTCCTGTAACCAGGAAGAAATACCAAAAGAAATCAGCTCGTGAAGTGAAGGATGATGACTCAGAGCCTTCTAAGGCAGAGCCATCATATGACCCAGGTGAGGGCCCTTCTCAGGCAGAGTTAGGGCCTGACACAGATGGGGGTTTCCTCGATCGTCCTTTTAAAGCAGACCCATCACAGAAGAAAGGTCCTTCTAAAGCAGAACTATCACAAGAGGACTCGGACGTAGAGATAACCTACCACTCCTTATCCCTGAAGGACCTGAGAAATATAAGGAAAGACTTCAGCCGTTATGACGGTGAACCTATTATTACCTGGTTGCTCCGATGCTGGATAATGGGGCAG
This sequence comes from Nyctibius grandis, assembly GCF_013368605.1. Taxonomy (NCBI): domain Eukaryota; kingdom Metazoa; phylum Chordata; class Aves; order Nyctibiiformes; family Nyctibiidae; genus Nyctibius; species Nyctibius grandis. The sequence continues at coordinate 33,030,324 of NC_090659.1, forward strand.
ATAGCATGCAGTTAGATGCAGAGAAGCCAGACAGTTGGGATCCCTGTCCAGAGATGGTGGTATTGATAAGCGCTCACAAGAAAGTCAAACACTGTCAGTCTCTGGAGGCGACTCTTGTCAGCTGTAAAGAGCAGGTATCCCTATAAAGATGATGTTATGAGTCACCTAAGCAAATGGACCACTATAGAAAAAGGTATTAACTACCTTAGAGAACTAGCTGTGCAAGAGATCATTTATAGACACCCACGGGACATTGTAGATCCTGTAGATCCTGATGAAGTGGAATGCAACCGATCCATGTTCCGGAAGGTTGTGAAGAATGCTCCACCGACATATACCCATACATTGTCAATATTAGTATGGGGAGAAGATGCTATGGCACAATCTAGTGTGGGCGAAATGGCTAACTGTATGCGACAGTATGAAGATAGTATTTCTTCCCCACTGCAGGCACGCATCTCGGCTGTGGAAAAACTGACTAAGGAGAACAAGGACTCATTTAAACAACTGTCAGACAAACTGTCCATGATCGAGAATAAACTTGACTCTCTACCTACACAGGCGCACGTTGCAGCTGTTAAGAGAAAACGTTCTCCTACAGGACCAGCTCAAAGGAAAAGGAACACATCACGAGTTATCCTGTGGTTTGCCCTGCGTGGTTATGGGGAGGACATGAGCATATGGCATGGACAACCTACCAGTACCCTACAGGCACGAGTACGTGAGTTGCAAGCTAAAAGAAATACCAGAGAGAATTTTTCTAGGAGGATGGCTGCTCCAGTTACCAGTGAGCAGGACCCCAGTCAGGGTAGATGGGCCTCAAATCACTTTTTCCAAGGTGAATAGGAGAAATGAAGGTCCAGTCCCTGTGAGCAGCACGAATCCATTTCTTAATTAGGGGGGCCCTGCCTCCAGCCAGGTGGAGGAGAGGGACAACCAGATTTATTGGACTGTGTGGATTCGATGGCCTGGCACATTAAAACCACAAAGGTATCGAGCCCTGGTAGACACTAGTGCACAGTGCACCCTAATGCCATCGGATCATAAAGGGGCAGAACCTATCAGTATTTCAGGAGTAACAGGAGGATCTCAAGTGTTATCTGTATTGGAGGCCGAAGTGAGCCTAACTAAAAATGAATGGAAAAAGCACCCCATTGTGACTGGCCCAGATGCTCCGTGCATCCTTGGCATAGACTACCTCAAGAAAGGGTATTTTAAATAGATGGGCCTTTGGTATAGCAGCTGTAGAGACTGAGGACATGAAACAGCTGTTTACCTTGCCTGGCCTCTCAGAGGATCCTTCTGTTGTGGGGTTGCTGAAGGTTGAAGAACAACAGGTGCCAATTGCTACTGCCACGGTGCACCGACGACAATATCGCACCAATCGAGACTCCCTGATCCCCATTCATAAACTGATTAGACAATTAGAAAATCAAGGAGTGATTGGCAAGACTCGCTCACCCTTAATAGTCCTATATGGCCAGTGCGAAAGTCTGATGGAGAATGGAGATTAACTGTGGACTATCGTGGCCTAAATGAAGTTACGCCACCGCTGAGTGCTGCTGTGCCAGACATGCTAGAACTTCAATACGAACTGGAGTCAAAGGCAGCCAAGTGGTATGCCACCATAGACATTGCTAATGCATTTTTCTCTATTCCCTTGGCACCAAAGTGCAGGCCACAGTTTGCTTTTACCTGGAGAGGTATCCAGTACACCTGGAATCGACTGCCCCAGGGGTGGAAACACAGTCCTACTATTTGCCATGGACTGATCCAGACTGCACTAGAAGAGGGTGGAGCTCCAGAACATTTGCAATACATTGATGACATCATTGTGTGGGGTGATACAGCAGCAGAAGTTTTTGACAAAGGGAGAAAATCATCCAACTTCTTCTGAAAGCTGGTTTTGCCATAAAAAGAGGCAAGGTCAAGGACCTGCCGGGAGATCCAGTTTTTTAGGGATTAAATGGCAAGATGGGCGTCGACAGGATCCCGATAGAGGTGATCAAACAAAATACACAGCCATGTCCCCACCAACTAACCAAAAAGGAAACACAAGCCTCTCTTAGTGCGTGTGTGGGTTTCTGGAGAATGCATATTCCAGATTACAGCCAGATTGTACGCCCTCTGTTATCAAGTGACCAGAAAGAAAAATGATTTTTCAGTGGGGCCCTGAACAACGACAGGCTTTTGAAATGATTTAAACAAGAGATTGTGCATGCAGTAGCCCTTGGACCAGTCCGTACGGGACAAGATGTTTAAAAATGTGCTCTACACCTCAGCTGGGGACAATGGTCCTACCTGGAGCCTCTGGCAGAAAGTACCAGGGGAGACTCGAGGTCGACCCCTAGGATTTGGCGTCGAGGAATACAAGGGTTCCGAGGCCAATTACATTCCAACTGAAAAAGAGATACTGGCAGCATATGAAGGAGTTAGAGCTGCTTCAGAGGTAATTGGTACTGAAGCACAACTTCTCCTGGCACCTCGATTACCAGTACTAGGCTGGATGTTCAAGGGTAAGGTTCCCACTACCCATCATGCAACTGATGTGACGTGGAGTAAATGGATTGCATTAATTACACAGAGGGCTCGAATAGGAAACCCTAATCGCCCAGGAATCTTAGAAGTGATCATGGACTGGCCAGAAGGCAAAGACTTCGGAATGCCACCAGAAAAGGAGGTGACACGTGCTGAAGAAGCCCCACCATATAATGAACTACCAGAGGATGAGAAGCAGTATGCCCTGTTCACCGATGGATCCTGCCGTCTTGTAGGAAAGCATCGGAAGTGGAAAGCTGCTGTATGGAGTCCCATACGACGAGTCACAGAAGCCACAGAAGGACAAGGTGAATCAAGTCAATTTGCAGAGGTAAAAGCCATCCAGCTGGCTTTAGACATTGCTGAACGAGAAAAGTGGCCAAGGCTGTATCTTTATACTGACTCATGGATGGTAGCAAATGCCTTGTGGGGGTGGTTAAAGCAGTGGAAGCGAAGCAACTGGCAGCGCAAAGGGAAACCTATTTGGGCTGCTGAATTGTGGCAAGATATTGCTGCTCGGCTAGAGAAACTAGTCGTGAAGGTACGTCATGTAGATGCTCACGTACCTAAAAGTCGGGCAACTGAGGAACATCGAAACAACCAACAAGCGGATCAAGCTGCTAAAGTGTTCCAGATAGATTTGGACTGGGAACATAAAGGTGAACTATTTTTAGCTCGGTGGGCTCATGACACTTCAGGTCATCAAGGGAGAGATGCAACATACAGATGGGCTCGTGACCGAGGGGTGGACTTAACCATGGACTCTATTGCACAGGTTATCCATGATTGTGAAACATGCGCCGCAATTAAGCAAGCCAAACGGTTAAAACCTTTGTGGTATGGGGGGCGGTGGTTGAAATATAAATATGGGGAGGCCTGGCAAATTGACTACATCACACTCCCTCAAACCCGCCAGGGTAAACACTATGTGCTTACCATGGTGGAGGCGACCACTGGATGGTTGGAAACATACTCTGTGCCCCATGCCACTGCCCGGAACACTATTCTGGGCCTCGAAAAGCAAATCTTGTGGCGACACAGCACGCCAGAGAGAATTGAGTCGGACAATGGGACTCATTTCAAAAACAGTCTCATAGACAACTGGGCCAAAGAGCATGGCATCGAATGGGTATATCACATCCCCTATCATGCACCAGCCTCTGGGAAAATTGAACGGTATAATGGGCTGTTAAAAACTACCCTGAAAGCAATGGGGGGTGGAACCTTTAAAAACTGGGATAAACATCTGGCACAAGCTACCTGGTTAGTTAACACCAGGGGATCTATCAATCGAGCTGGCCCTGCTCAGTCAGACCTTTTACATACAGTAGAAGGAGATAAAGTCCCTGTGGTGCATGAAAGGAATCTATTGGGAAAAAACTGTCTGGATTCTTCCTGCAACGGGCAAAGGTAAACCCATTCGTGGGATTGCTTTTGCTCAGGGACCTGGATGTACTTGGTGGGTGATGTTGCAAGATGGTGAAGTCCGATGTGTCCCTGAAGGTGATCTGATTCTGGGTGAGACTACTTAATTCTGAACTGTATGTTGTTGCTGCATAAGTGTCTTTCAGGTTAAGACAGTGGTGATGAGACCGGAGCTTCATCAAGTGGCGTCCAGTAACCTCCTCGAGTCTGACATCTTTAACCTGCAACCCGTGGGCACGAATCATGACAAAAGAGAGACTGCTAGCCAGAGAGACTGCTGAGAGACTGCTAGCCAGACGGAAACCCACAATCCTGAACCAAATGAACTTAATGAACTTTTTGTATAGAGATGAATCATAAACTAGTGATATGTGTATATATATTTGAAAATGAAAAGGTAGTGGTGATCTGAGTATGACGTGAATGGTATGGAATAAGGGGTGGAATGTCCTGGTTTGGCCCAAACCAGGCCAATTAGTCTTAGAGAAACCAAGGTCACTGCTAAATTCCTCACTGCTTATGAGTGAAGAGCCAAAGGGGGGTCGCAGCTGCAGGGGGGAGCAGACAGGGCAGGTGACCCAAGATTGACCAACGAGGTATTCCATCCCATACATGTCATTCTCACTTTCCTATTTATCACTAACCCACTGCCTCCTGGAGGTGGGGCCCAGGAGGGAGGGGCCCTCCTGTCTTCCACTGATTGGTACCAGCTTTGCCAATTCTCCAGTTAAAAGCCTGCAGGTGTGAGGGCAGGGGAGCTATTGCATTTTGCCCTCTGCCCATGCTGGGGGGAGGTACTGCATTTTTCCCTCTGCCCATGCTGGGTGGAGCTACCGCATTTTCCCCTCTGCCCATGCTGGGGAGAGCTACTGCATTTTCCCCTCTGCCCATGCTGGGGGAGCAACTTTGCCTGAGGAGGATTTCCAAGCTCTCAGTCTTGGTTTTGTATATATTTGTATATATTTGATTATTTTTATTATTATTGTTATTATACTCTTTTTCATTATTATAGTTTATTAAAACTGTTTTTAACTTTCCAACCCATAAGTCTCTCTCCCTTTTCCCTTTCCCTTTCCCTTAGGGGGGGGAGAGGGTTAACAGAGAGCATCTGCCACCTGGTTAATAGCCGGCCCAGCTTTAAACCGTGACATGGGTATATAAATCTTCCTGCTAAAATTTCAGTTTAGTTTCCTGACTTATATACACAAGATTTCATGCTATGTATGGATCATAATGTTAAAGCTCTAATTTTATACTGTAGTTACTGTAAGAAACATTAGTACAATAAAATATGCAAAAGTTAAGAGTTAAGAGGCTAGGATGATAGCAATCAATGATTTCTGCAGACTGCACCTCTGGCCTGACTTTAGCTGGTGTAAATCAAAATAACTTTTTCACTTCAGGAACTTTCTCTGGCTCACAGTGTTTATGAATCTTGCTCTTTAGTCATAATATGCAAATATAATTAGAAACATTACATTTAGAATGGTTTAATGAAAGATGTTATATCATAGAAATACCTTTTCTCTTTGATCTCAACTCTTTATGATCTTCATTTGCTAGTCATCAAGGAAAATATACCTAGCAGAGATGTGCTGTTACAGATGCTCTCATGAATGTTTTGGTACATTAGCATATACTTCATTTCAGATAAATGAGGTGTTTTGATATTCATCAACTTTTAAAAAAAATCATAATACAATTCTAGGTCATAATTCACTGTTATGTTCAGTTTGCCCATGAGTTCAACTACTATATTGCTAATCTTTCCTACATAGTATAATACAGTATAATATAATAAGCTATCACTTTTTGTTTTAAATGGGCAATATGAGTTAGTCAAAAAAACAAATATAAAATCATCCTATGCAAGAAGAGATATTAAAAGAGTTCAGGCTGAAACACTGATAAGAATTATTTCCCAAAAAGCAACTACCTCCTTTTACAAATCCATGTCACAGCCTGAGAACCCAAATAGCTGAGCATGTGATGGACAGATGTGAGGTCCCCCAGGCTAGAAGGACTCTCCTCTCTCTAACAATAGTGTGCTCAGAGATTGATGTAGTAGCAAAGTATCTCCCATTCCCAAACAACTATGTCTTATATAAAATGGTCAAGGAAACTAAGCTATATTCCTGACCCACACAGGGTCACATAACCTCAACTTACTCCTACTTTTTGTGTTTGATATGTCTGGAGTACTTTTTGTCTCTAAACATCAATTTTACACAACAGAATTTCCACATGCATATAAACAGTTTCTTCATAACTGAAAATATTTCTCTTTATTCAAACAGGAGCTGACCATACTAAAAAGAAGAGGGCATAATGTTCCTCTGTATACCACTGAGCAGAATCACAGAATAGTGGGGAAAATGTGTTTCAACAAATTAACACTTCAGAGCCAAGCAAAGCTTAAGTTATCCTATCTCAGTTAATTTCCATAGTCTGATTGAAAAAAAACTGTGGCAACAAAATGTTCTTTAACTCCTATCTTCCATTATACTGTATTTTGTGCTAAGAATCTTCTTCCTGATCCCATGTAAACTTCCTAGATATTTATACATTCCTATATTTTCTGTAGGCAGCTGAACTGCTTTGTGTGTTTCTAATCCTTGGGACAGATCATCTAGCAGGGATATCCCTAATTCTTATGTCTCTTGCTGCATAAATAGATGCCTCTGCTGTGGGAGTTGCAGGCTTCCTACAATGACCCAAGTGTGACAATTCCTCTCCTTTTTCATGAGTGGAAGTGACAGCGACAGAAAATCTTTATCAACCCTTCACTTGTGTGGCTGCAGATGTACTACATGCTCAGCTGGAAGAGTCTGACATCATGAAGTCTTGTCTGTTAGCCTAAACTTGAGGTACCAGCAAAAATATTTTTGAAGCCAAAAAGAAAGTAGCCCCAAAATGTGTGTATTTCTCTCGTGCAGTTTAATTAACAAGGATAACTATAACAGACTACAATATGGTTGTTTGTTGTTTTTTAATGTTAAATCTTTGCTGTAAACAGCACATCAGAGATGTGAAAGATGGTCATTACTAAGGATGCATCTGTGAGCAAAAATATAACAGGGGAGTGTAGTGATACATTGTGCCAACTTCCTTGATTTTTCCACTAAGCAGTCTTTAAATCTTCTTCTGCTTTATAGATTTGAATGTCTTCTGCATCAAATTCAGAACTTCATGTAACTACAGAAACACAAAAGTGATAGCCATGAATTGTACAATAATAGTGCTTTGCTTAGAGGCTTGGTTAGCAGCACTTCACAACAGCCCCTTCGTGCAGTCTTTTCAGGCACTCTCACGCGTGATTTCAGGAACAGTAATTTTGCCATCATCAAAAGTCTTAATTAAATGAAGAAAAAAAACCCAACCAAATGACAATAAGTACATGGGTTTAAAACTGTTCCTTTGTAAGTATGAGCTGATAGTGTAAATAATGACTTGAGCAGAAAACGTGATTTCTGGGAAATGTATATCCATAATACAGAAGTAGAACATTCCAGTAGAGAGTATAATAATCCTGCCCTGCCAAAGTTTTATAGATCTAGTCATATGTAGGTGTGCACATACACACACAAAAATGCTCTCTGAGACCAAAGACTAGATTCCAGTGATTCCTGTGAGGGTTAGTTTTAAAAAGCCAGCACTGCCTTTTGTGTTAGAGCTCATTTTCAGGAGAAGTTTTTCCTGGCTCAGAACTGCAGGCTTCAGGAAAGCCAAGGGTCAAAGCCTGAGCAACCTGGTCCTGCACCACCATGGCTCATTCGGATCAGCTTTGTTGAGGGCCCAACTGAAATGCCTCTTTGCAAACGCACGGAGCATGGGGAACAAACAAGAGGAGCTAGAGACGTGCGCATACCTGCAAGGCTACAACCTTATTGGCATAACGGAGATGTGGTGTGATGGCTCTGATGACTGGAGTGTTGGAATTGGAATGGAGGGATACAGGCTTTTTAGGAAGGACAGGCAGGGGAGGTAAGGAGGGGGTGTCACCCTCTATGTCAATGACCAGTTCGAGTGCATGGAGCTCTGCCTGGGGATGGAGGAGGAGCTGACAGAAAGCTTATGGGTCAGGATTAAAGGGAAGGCAGGGATGGGAGACATAGTGGGTGTATAGGCCACCTGACCAAGAAGTCCGAGCAGATGAGTCCCTCTATAGACAGATAGATGTAGCCTCAAATTCACAGGCCCTGGTCCTCATGAGGGACTTCAATCACCCTGATATCTGTTGGAAGGACAACACAGCTGGGCACAAGCAATCCAGGAGGTTCCTGGAATGCATGGATGACAACTTCCTTCTCCAAGTGATAGAGGAACCGACGAGGAGAGGTGCCATGCCGGATCTTGTTCTCACCAACAAGGAGGGGCTAGTGGGGGACGTGAAGCTCAAGGGGAGGCTTGGCTGCAGTGACCATGAAATGGTGGAGTTCAAGATCCGTAGGGCAGCAAGGAGGGCACAAAGCCAGCTCACCACCCTAGGCTTCAGGAGAGCAGACTTTGGCCTCTTCAGGGACCTGCTTGGGAGAGTACCATGGAGGGAAGAGTGCCCAAGAAAGCTGATTAGTATTCAAGGACCACCTCCTCCAGGCTCAGGAGCAATGCATCCCAACAAAGAAGAAGTCCGGCAAAAATGCCAGGAGGCCTGCATGGATGAACAAGGAGCTCCTGGATAAACTCAGGCACAAGAAGGAATCCTACAGAGGGTGGAAGCGAGGGCAGGTAGCCTGGGAGGAATACAGGGAAATTGTCCAAGAAGCCAGGGACCAGGTTAGAAAAGCTAAAGCCCTGATAGAATTAAATCTGGCCGGGGATGTCAAGAACAACAAGAAATGCTTCTATAGGTATGTCAGTGATAAAAGGAAAACTAGGGAAAACGTGGGCCCTCTTCAGAAGGAAATGGGAGACCTGGTTACCTGGGATATGGAGAAGGCTGAGGTATTCAATGGCTTTTTTGCCTCAGTCTTCACTGGCAAGTGCTCTGGCCTCACCCCCCAAGCCACACAAGGCAGAGGCAGGGAGTGGAAGGATGAAGAACCGCCACCATAGGAGAAGATCAGGTTTGAGACCATCTAAGGAATCTAAAGGTGCCACAAGTCCATGGGAACTGATGAGGTGCATCCACGGAACTGACAGATGAAGTTACTAAGACGCTATCCATCATTTTTGAGAAGTTGTGGCAGTCTGGTGAAGTTCCCCACTGACTGGAAAAGGGGAAACATAACCCCCATTTTCAAGAAGGGAAAAAAGGAAGACCTGGGGAACTACAGGCCAGTCAGTCTCACCTCTGTACCTGGCAAGATCTTGGAGCAGATCCTCCTGGAAACTATACTGTACACATGCAAATCAAAGAGGTGATTGGTGACAGCCAGCATGGCTTCACTAAGGGCAAATCATGCCTGACAAATTTGGTGGCCTTCTACGACAGGGTTACAGCGCTGGTGGATAAGGGAAGAGTGAATGATGTCATCTACCTGGACTTGTGCAAAGCATTTGATACTGTCCCACATGACATCCTTGTCTCTAAATTGGAGAGACATGGGCTTGGAGGATGGACTACTCGGTGGATAAGAAATTGGGTGGATGGTCACACTCAAAGAGTTAAGGTAAACAGATCGATGTCCAAGTGGAGACCAGTGATGAGTGGCGTTCCTCAGGGGACGGTATTGGGACCGGTCCTGTTTAACATTTTTGTTGACGACATGGACAGTGGGATTGAGTGCGCCCTCAGCAAGTTTGCTGATGACACCAAGCTGTGTGGTGTGGTCGACACACTGGAGGGAACGGATGCCATCCAGAGGGACCTTGACAGGCTTGAGAGCTGGGCCTGTGCAAACTTCATGAGGTTCAACAAGGCCAAGTGCACGGTCCTGCATGTGGGTCAGGGCAATCCCAAGCACAAATACAGGCTGGGCGGAGAATGGATTGAGAGCAGCTCTGAGGAGAAGGACTTGGGGGTGATGGTCGACGAGAAGCTCAAAATGAGCTGGCAATGTGCACTTACAGTCCAGAAGGCCAGCCGTATCCTAGGCTGCATCAAAAGCAGTGTGGCCAGCAGGTTGAGGGAGGTGATTCTGCCCCTCTGCTCTGCTCTCGTGAGACCCCACCTAGAGTACTGCATCCAGCTTTGGGGTCCCCAACATAAGAAGGACATGGAGCTGTTGGAATGAGTCCAGAGGAGGGCCACGAAGAATTAACATCCTGCATAAATAACAAGTGGTTTAGTTAAACTGCATAAAATCCCTGTGTGAGAGAGATAATGAAAATTAAACAGGTTTTAATTCAATGAGTTTAAATCACTTCCAAAGTAAATCAAACCAAATCAAATTAAGGTCATTACAATTTTATATGAGACTGTTCAATAAGCAGTTCAACCCAGAATAACCACATCACTTTAAAAACTAATGCAAAACAATTCTTCTGAACATCCATGCCTGTCCAGACCAGTCCTTTGACACAGCCAGTGGTGCCTAACTTGGGGACTGTCCAAGTGCGCAATCTGCCTGCAGTGGCAGAATTGCCTTCTGCCTGCTGGGTCCCCACCACAGAGGGATGACACAGGAGGCAGTGCTGATCCAGCAACATAAAGAAATTCACGAAGGATGCTGATGGATTATTTATATGAGTGCTAGCATCACAAACTTACCTATAGTTCCCTTTTCAAACCCAGGGATTGCATATATAAAGGTTAAAAATTAAGCCAAGGAGAAATGCATGCATTCAAGATAGCAGGATTCTTTAAAATAAGTATTAGATTGGGAAAATTTTTCTCTAAATAAAAGAATAATAGAGAAGATCTTCCCCTGCTCTAAGAAATAAACATTTCTGTATTTAGTTATTTATTCAATTAATGTTGGTTTATCCCTGCCTAAACAATGTTTAGAAGAAAAGAAGTTGCTACACTGGGGAAAAGATCTATTTTTTTTATCTCCATGGCGTTTCTTCCTCATTTGAGACAGTAGTAATATGACCACTAATAGATATGCCTCCATAACTCTTCTGATAAATGCATTTCTGCTTTCATGTCAGCCTGATCAGTCAAAAGTCCCTGGGCACAATGCAGGTATATATTATCAGCCAGGCACGGAGCTCCCTGTGCAAGCCAGGGCTCCCCCCGTGCCGCCCCCCTGCTGCAGTACAGCTCTGGGACAGTGGTGAGTGGGGCAGGTGGTGGAAAGGATGGCCTGGACGAGGGCTGGGGCAGAAGCGCTGTCCCCTGGCGGGGTTTTCTAGGGCTGGGACAGGGCCACAGGCACAGTGGGAAGTCCCTTGGGCAGGGCAGGTGCCGACCTCGGGGCTGGGCACACAGGTGCGGGGGGCTTCCAGCCACGGCGAGTGCCCAGGAGGCTGCGGGGATCTGCCCCTGTCCCCGCAGTGCTCACCAACCTTCCCCTTGCTGCCTCTGAGCTCCTTCACTCCCTCTCACACGGTCCCGGACTCCTGCGTCACCTGTCCCCGCTGTCCCAGCCGCCATCTCCCTCCCAGCTAGCCCCGCTGAGCGCCTTCTCTCTTTCCTCCTCCAGATCATGGCTGTGGGCATCACCCACGTCCTGACCATGCTGACCACCGTGCAGTGCACACTGAGGGTGGGCGACCAGACAGACGCGGTCATCAAAGACGTTCTGCAGCAGCGTGAGGAGCAGAAGATCGGCAGATCTCTCGGCTGCTGGAGGAGCTAGATTGGAGGAGATAGATCAGAAGAGATTGCATTTTAATAAAAGTAAGTTTGCTGGGAATGGATAAAAACACAAGCAGCTTAGAACGAGGTGCTAGATTTTAGTACATGACTCAAGAGCTGAAGAACACTTTGAGCAAAATAACCAAATGCTCAAAACTCTGGGCAAAGAATTAAGAGGACTCCAGAGCTGGGCAAGAGGTGAGGGGTGACCTGCAACCCTGAAGCTTGGGGGGACCTGCAACCCTGAAGCTTGGGGTGTACATGTCAGAAATCTGCCTTTGCTCCGCTCTAGTGCCAATCACTTTCTCCCTGGAATGCATACATTCCCTTAATTGGCCTTCCGTGGAGAACAAGCTGAACTGGAGAGTCCTAGAATTACCTTTCTGTTCTTGACATTTGGAGCACAATACTATCAAGATCTAATGTTTTATCTGTGCTACAGCTTCCAGGGATTTCAATACAAAGAGACTGTGTTTCCGACTAGCACCTTGTTTTAAGACAACTGACAATACCCACCTGGCTTTACAATGCAAATATGTAGCGTAGCCCTTGGAGGACCAGTTCTTTGTTATATTCAATTTCATGATAATATCTACGACAAAAGTGGTGAGAAATTCATGCTAGCCAGTGGTTTCTGACCTTCTTCTGGTTGCCTAATTTGTTTTTCCTTGACTTTTGTGGTCTTGGGGTTAGTGCATATCAACATGTCTCTGTTGCTTGACGGAGCCCAGACAAAAGAGCAGCTTCCAGGAACAAACAAGGCGCAAACTCCTTGGGAAAGCAGGAGCAGAACTTGCTCTGCTGTGTCCCTGCCGAAGTCTCCTCTCTGCTTCTGCAGATCCTGCAGCTGTGAAGGGAGACGGGACTGGGCGCCCGACCACGGGGCTCAGCCATGTTGCTCCCTGGAGGACACTATATGCTTTGTCCTTAATATTTCTTCCCTTTTCTTGCATTAGAGACGGTAGTAATACGACCACAAATAGATATGCCTCCATAACTCTTCTGATAAATGGATGTTTGCTTTCATGTCAGGCTGGGAAGTCAAAAGTCCCTGGATATGGTGCAAGTATCTAATTATCCAACATAGGCTGGAGTAGCAGAAGTGTGAGAGTGTGTGCTGCATGTACAGGTCTGAAAGCATGAGAAAGAACTTCTCCCCAGAGGTTCCTCACTGCTGCTGAAGCTCCTGCTGCTGGCACCATGGAGGGAGCCGGGAGCCCGAGCCCGGGGCTCAGCCGGGCATGGAGCTCCCTGTGCAAGCCAAGGACGCCCTTGTGCTGCCCCCTCTGCCCTTTCTGGGGAGGTTTAGGGGCCCTGGGAGCTGTGTCCTGCTGGTGGGGGGTTGTGCTTTGCCCGTTGCAGGGGCCAGAGAGCCAGGGGCAATGGCCGTGGCTGGCCGGGCGGGGTGTGGCTGTGGGGCCTGTGACAGCACAGGGGACACGTCACAGAGGGGTGTCACCAGTGTCACCAGCCGGCAGCGCCACCGCTGCAGTACGGCTCGGGACAGCAGTGAGTGGGGCAGGCAGGGGGAAGGCTGGGCTGGATGAGGGCCGCGGCAGAAGCGCTGGCCCCCGGGGTGGGTTTCTAGGGCTGGGCCGAGGCTGCAGGCGCTGCGGGGACAGCCTTGGGCAGGGCAGGTGCCGCTCTCACGGCTGGGCGCACAGGTGCCCGGGGCTGCCAGCCAAGGTGAGGGCACGAGGGGCTGCGGGGATGTGCCCCTGTCCCCAGAGCACTCACCAACCTTCCCCTTGCTGCATCTGATCTCCCTCTCCCCTTCTCCCACACGGTCCTGGGCCCCTGCGTCTCCTGTCCCCGCTGTCCCAGCCGCCATCTCCTTCCCATCCAGCCCTGCTGAGCGCCTTCTCTCTTTCCTCCTTCAGACCATGGCTGTGGGCATCAGCCACGTCCTGATCGTGCTGACCATTGTGCAGGGCACACTGAGGGTGGGTGACCGGACAGACACGACCATCGAAGACATCCTTCAGCAGCATGTGGAGCAGCAGAGTCAGCAGGTGTCTCGGCTGCTGGAGGAGATAGAGCAGAGGAGCCAGGAGCTGCACGGGCTCCCCCAGGAAGGCCTGCTCCTCACTGCCTGCCAGCACCGGTGGTTCTGGGCCTCTGCGGAAGCCCTGCTCATGCTCTTTGGGCTCTACTGGCTGCCAAGGCAGAGGAGCACTGGCTCTGACAGCGGCAGCCAGCAGGGAAGCTCCAGCAGTGTGGAGAAGAATGACTGTGAGGACAAACCAAACCTGTACGACCCTCTGGGTGGAGAGAAGTCTATGGGGAAGGTGGGGACCTCTGGTGCATTTTCCAAGCCCTTGCCAAGAAGAACTTTCTGACAGAGCTGCATCCAGCCACGGGAGCGGGCAGCGCCTACAAAGACCTGAGTGCCCACAAGGACATCATCACGGACTGCCTACTGCTTGTGCCCCTGAGACCACCCCTCGGGCACTTCTTCCACTGGAGCTGGGCAGCGTGGAGAAGATGCCGGCGAGGCACTCCTGCATCTGTGTGCAGCTGGCGTGCGTGTGGAAGACAGAGCAACTTTGATTCCTCCTACACTTGAGGATGAGCTGAAGAGAAATTGGGGCTCCTGCGTCCTGCTGCACCTTGGCAGCTGCCCCTACCTCCACGTGGGGAACCTGCTGCTGGTTGTAGCTCTTGTTGAGGGCAGCCTGGCTGTTATTTCCTCCCTCGCTCCACTGCCAAGGGACCTGCTGCCCCTGTCCTGCTCCTGCAAGATCTGCCTGGGCTTGGACACCTCCAAGAGTACCCATGGACCTGTAGGACTGTACGATAGTCTTGGTAGACATATATAAGGTAGCTTGGAGTTGTTTCCTGCCTAGTTTAGTCTCTTCAATAGAAATGGATCGGCATGCGGCAAGGCCCACGGTCCAGCTGGTTTCCAGGCATTCAGCAAAACCAGGGTCCAGCGGAAGATGTGGCTGCAAGGAAGCTTGCTGCAGAGACCTCTGTTACCACCGTGAGAGCGACCGCAAAGATGCCAATAAATGAGGTTGTTTAAACAAACACTCTGTCCGTGTATGTCTGGGCAAGGCTTTGTCAGGGAACATGGGCCCCTCTGAGATGCTTCCATGCTCAGCTGCCAATGAATCAGGTGAGTGTTTTGTGGAGCAGCGGGTTCAGGGGGCCTCTGTTTTCACCCACTCTGTAGCTCGGATTCCCGCCTGCCCTTGTTCCTCTGTCACAGGGGAAAGCTGGCCGGTGCTGGCACGTCCCAGGAGCTGGCAGTGCTAGTCTCTGGGAGGCAGTGTGTGAGCTCACCTGCCTGCCAAGGCTCTGCTGGGCACCGCTGGGAGGGGAAAGCCTCCTCCTCCACAGCTACCTGGCGCTCCCCCTGCCCCGCTTCCCCCCCTCAAGCCCTTCTTGCTGCTGAAGGCTGCAGCAGCTCTGGGGGAGCATAGAGCCGTCTGTAGGCACACACTCACTTCCCCTCCACAGCTGTGCAAGTCGTGAAACACCATACAGGTCTGTCAGCGCTCCAGTTCCCCCCTTTCCCTGATGGTGCTGTACGTTTCCAGTAGCCTCCAGTCATCCTATGCGACCCTATTCATCCTTCACAGCTCCTTAGGATCTTTGGCCATTCCCACTTCCGTAAATAGTGTTTACACTGAAAGAGAGGAGCTAAAATTGTGGACAAGTACCACTGCCACATTATTGCCTCAGCCTCATTTTCTCCTGGGACATAGACATGTGCATGCTGGGATCACCTTGGACGTCAGAGAGCAACTGCCAACTTCCCATTGGAAACGAGAAATCTAGGAAAGCCTAAACGTGGGATGCTTTGGGAAAGGGGAGCTAAGGCTGGCAAGGGCCTTTAAGAGCTCCTTTCAATGGAAAACTAACCTCCCTGGTGCCCTGAGATGTCAGCCTGGGAAGGCAAAAGCCCCTGGGTACAGTGCAGGTAGATAATTATCCAACATAGGCTGGAGTAGCACAAGTGTGAGTGCGTGTGCTACATGCACACATGTGAAGGCAGGAGAAAGAAATTGTCCCCAAAGGCCCCTCACTGCTGTTGTTGCTGGCACCATGGAGGGAGCCGGGAGCCCGAGCCCGGGGCTCAGCCGGGCATGGAGCTCCCTGTGCAAGCCAAGGACGCCCTTGTGCTGCCCCCGCTGCCCTTTCTGGGGAGGTTTAGGGGCCCTGGGAGCTGTGTCCTGCTGGTGGGGGGTTGTGCTTTGCCCGTTGCAGGGGCCAGAGTGCCAGGGGCAATGGCCGTGGCTGGCCGGGCGGGGTGTGGCTGTGGGGCCCGTGACAGCACAGAGGACACATCACAGAGGGGTGTCACCAGTGTCACCAGCCGGCAGCGCCACTGCTGCAGTACGGCTCGGGACAACAGTGAGTGGGGCAGGCAGGGGGAAGGCTGAGCTGGATGAAGGCCGCGGCAGAAGCATGAGCCCCCAGGGCGGGTTTTTAGGGCTGGGCCGAGGCTGCAGGCGCTGCGGGGACAGCCTTGGGCAGGGCAGGTGCCGCTCTCACGGCTGGGCGCACAGGTGCCCGGGGCTGCCAGCCAAGGTGAGGGCACGAGGGGCTGCGGGGATGTGCCCCTGTCCCCAGAGCACTCACCAACCTTCCCCTTGCTGCATCTGATCTCCCTCTCCCCTTCTCCCACACGGTCCTGGGCCCCTGCGTCTCCTGTCCCCGCTGTCCCAGCCGCCATCTCCTTCCCATCCAGCCCTGCTGAGCGCCTTCTCTCTTTCCTCCTTCAGACCATGGCTGTGGGCATCAGCCACGTCCTGATCGTGCTGACCATTGTGCAGGGCACACTGAGGGTGGGTGACCGGACAGACACGACCATCGAAGACATCCTTCAGCAGCATGTGGAGCAGCAGAGTCAGCAGGTGTCTCGGCTGCTGGAGGAGATAGAGCAGAGGAGCCAGGAGCCGCACGGGCTCCCCCAGGAAGGCCTGCTCCTCACTGCCTGCCAGCACCGGTGGTTCTGGGCCTCTGCGGAAGCCCTGCTCGTGCTCTTTGGGCTCTACTGGCTGCCAAGGCAGAGGAGCACTGGCTCTGACAGCGGCAGCCAGCAGGGAAGCTCCAGCAGTGTGGAGAAGAATGACTGTGAGGACAAACCAAACCTGTACGACCCTCTGGGTGGAGAGAAGTCTATGGGGAAGGTGGGGACCTCTGGTGCGTTTGCCAAGCCCTTGCCAAGAAGAACTTTCTGACAGAGCCGCATCCAGCCACGGGAGCGGGCAGCGCCTACAAAGACCTGAGCGCCCACAAGGACATCATCACGGACTGCCTGCTGCTTGTGCCCCTGTGACGACCCCGTTCACCGTTGTGATGCTCCTCTTGCCAGAAGGTGCGGGAGTGATTTACCCTATGTAAATAGACCAATAAATTTTCTTGTTCCGACAAATGTTGTGTCTGAGAGTGTCTGGGCAACACTTTGTTGGGGAATGTTACCCCTTGGCTCCATCTCCCCTCTGGAATAGAGAGATGAAGTCTGCCTGCTACTGCTTATCTTTTTCAGAAGCATTCATCACCAATTGTGTCTTTCATGTTTGCACCTGCTCTTATCATGTCCATGTGCCATCATCTCCTCATCTCCAGACTAAAAAACAGCATTTCCTCTCCTCACAGATCATTGTCTTTATAAAGGAACACCAGTTCCTTTCCTCATAGATAATTGGTTTAGATGTGGCAAGTAGACCACACTGAATCAATAGCAGTTTCCCGGCTTTGCAACTATTTTTAGTTTACATGATCCTTATCCAGCAGGTAAACAAAGAAGTTATGCTGAAAAGCAGAGCTGTATTTGAACACAGATGTGTTTATTTCAACTGGAATTCAGTCTTTATTTTGTAGAATTTTAGACGTGGTGTTTGTATGCTTGGGTATTCTCCAACACGCTATTGTTTGGATTTTACTGTTAATCCTTATCTTGACTTGATAACAGTATCACTATAATGGAGTCTCATCAAGCTGACACAAAATAACTACTCTTAGTATGGTGCCTTAAGACAACAATTTTACATATTCGTCTCCTTTGACCACTAAATAGGGGAAAAACAAATCAACATCTTAAATAGCATTGACTTGTAGAGGCTTGGTTAAGTGAGAAGGGGCACGATCTTGTGCCACTGAGCAGTCTGAGCAACCCAGGCTTTGAGCTATGCAAGAGTTAAGTCCAGAGCTCTGAGTATGTAAATCTGTGGACCGATTGCAGGTGCGATCGGGACGCATGATTAGCAGCCCCGCCTATATATCCGCTGCGTGCTTTGCGGATAGGGGGAGAACCTCCATACTCACATTGAGATCGTGTCGTTACTCCGGACCGCCGCCTGACACCCGGTGAGCTGCCGCCCCGCTTCAACTGGTAGCAGAGGATGGTTCCCTTCGGCGTGCTCTCTCCGAGACCGCGGTAAGCAGCGATAAGGAGGGTGTTGGGAAAAGGACGACTGGGAGTGGTGCTGCTCGGGTCAAAGAAGGCAGAGCAGACACTGGAGACGGCTGGGAGTGGTGCTGCTCGGGTCAAAGAAGGCAGAGCAGACACTGGTTGGTGCTGCTCGGTTCAAAGAAGACAGAGCAGACACTGGAAGAGTTGGCCACTCAGCTCCCAGAGTAAAAAAGGGCAGCCATGGAGACAGAGGCTGCAGCCGCGTTACTCGCAAGTATCCTCTCTAAGAGAGGGAGCGAGACAGCGGAAAAACAGCTAATTAAGCTGATAAAGTTGGGCCAGCCCTGGGGACATTTTAAAGACACAGCACTTGTATTTTCCGTGGAGGAATGGAGAGAAATGGGAGACATTATGTGGGAAAAGACTATTGAGAGGGACCCCAAGGAAAAAGAAATTAGGGAGGTGCATGGACTCTGGCAAGAAGTGATAGAGACTTTAAAAACTATGAGGGCAGAAAGAGAGGTCGCCTGCGCGGCTGCTGAGATGCGGGCGGCTCCGGCGTCCACACCCCCCGCTAAAAAGGAAAAAACTTCTGGGGCTCTGGCTCATTTCTTCGGGTTACCGGCAGTTAAGGGCATGTCGGCGCCGATACAACCGTCTGTAGCCGAAGCCCGTGCGGAGGTAGAGGCGGCAGCCTCTTGGGAGCAGTGGCGCAGCAAAAATTTAGTCACGCGGCAAAGGGAGCGGAAGGCGGAAGAGGAGGAGGAGAAGGAGGAGTGGTCAGCTCCTCCCGACCCTGCCCGGCTGGTGGGAGGAGAGGGGAGCTGGCCCCCTCCCTCGGCGCCGCCGGCGTACCCACCCCTTCCTCCCTCGCCCTGCTCGTCAACATCGACGTCATCTACCCCACCTGACCGTGGGAACCCGGAAGCCGACCCCACTGGCCTCTTACAGCAGGTCTTGCGAGAATTAAAGGATTAAAAGGTACAGCAACAAAATAGAGACAACACCAGGGATGCTCCGCTTCCACCTGCACCTCGGGCACCGAGGTGGAGTGGGGTGATTCGTGACACCATATTAGAAGGACACTGGAGTGCTGCTGCGGATCTAGGTGGAGTGGGAGCTTTTCCAGTGCTACAACAGAATGGAGTAGCTACTTGGGAACCACATGATTGGAAAATTCTTCAACAAGCAAAAGCTGCAGTTACACAGTAAGGAGTAAAATCAGACGCTACGAGGAATATAGTCATAAGTGTACTTGTAATATCAAATATACAGGTTTAGTACTTTTGCCTGTTAGTCATTGTTTTTCATGTGTAACGTTTTGGTTGAGATGTTAAATGGTGGAAGAGTACTGTGGATGTGAATATGGGAAGTAATTTTAATCGTGTAATTGGTCACAGGTCCTAAGCTGCAGTAATTAACTTTTTGCTGATTTATTCAACAATGCCTTGTTGCTTTGTATGCATTAACATTTGGTTGTAAAGATTGTGTGCATATCCAACAGGGAGCCACAGTATTTAAATTGACCAACCTAATGTTACAACTGCTTTGAGGTGGCCAAATGTAACTGAATTTTCTGTGTTCGACAAGGGACTAGTAGAGGAACAGTTAAAAGCAGGACATATCAAACCCTCAGTTAGTCCTTGGAATACACCCATTTTTGTCTTATTGGTGTTACCATGTCTATTTTCTTGCCTGCAAAAAGCTTTAATGAAACTTGTAAATCAGGCCTGGCTTGCTCACAAACAAGAAGGGGGAATTGTAGAGGCTTGGTTAAGTGAGAAGGGGCACGATCTTGTGCCACTGAGCAGTCTGAGCAACCCAGGCTTTGAGCTACGCAAGAGTTAAGTCCAGAGCTCTGAGTATGTAAATCTGGACGCATGATTAGCAGCCCCGCCTATATATCCGCTGCGTGCTTTGCGGATAGGGGGAGAACCTCCATACTCACATTGAGATCGTGTCGTTACTCCGGACCGCCACCCGACACCCGGTGAGCCGCCGCCCCGCTTCATTGACTATATAATTAAAATACACATATGCGTTTTTATTTTTGTGCTTCCTATAATGAATTGAATGTATGTATGAGAGCTAGTACATTCCAGATTTGAAGAATCTTTGTCAATCATTAAAGACAGACAAACCAGAAACCAAGATCTGAATAGCATGTTTGCAATACAGCCTGTGCAGTTCTTGAATTTTGATTTTGAGCTTTTGATTCCCTAGCAACTGTACGACACAACGTTACACCAAAGAGCAAAACAAGAAGTTCTGTATATTAAATATGTGCAGACCTACAGGAATGTATCAAAACCATGTTTTGAAATGCATTTTGAAAAGTTTTCCAATTTTTTTTTTTTCCAGAGGCAAGTGCAGAAAGGAAAATTAGTATCCAATTTCCATGTTTCAGCATAAAAGAGTTATACATTAAGTGATGATAATGATTTGTGCAATTACTGTAAGAATTTTTGAGGAATTATGCATTTATTTATAACTAAAGGATATTTTTCAGTAATATGCTTCCTAGCTTTGATCACATACCAAAAAAAAAAATAAATCCAGAATGCTTTATGCAGATATGTGTAGAACTACATGTCTGTCTTTGCCTTGAAGAAAGTCAAAAGATGTAAGATACATAAAATCTATGGTTATTTCAGGATGTAATCTTCAGAGAATGCTCTAAATGGGGCTGAAACACAAATAAAATTTGGTTTTGATTGTCAGAAATGTGTTTTCAGAGGGGCTTTTTGTTTCATACACTAACACTACTGACTCTATATTGTCAATCTATACTTCTGTTACTAGCTGCCAGGCAGAAAATATTCTGCATAATGCTGTAATACAAAATTCTGTGCGATTACCTGTTCTGGATGGAGTAGTGTACAATTTTAAGTTCAGTTTCACCTGAAAACTTTTATTTTTGTGTATATGTGTATATATAAAAATATATGCATAAAAATATTTTACATATATACATAGCACTAGGTAATAGTTCTTATGTTAATAAAAGAAGACAACTTCCAAAATCTATTCCAAATTGACATGTATTCTATGTCCTTTGAATGTGTTCTATAGAATATAAATACAAATTGCAGATATGCCTTTAGAGACAATCATTATTATTATTATTATCATTATTATTATTATTAAGAATATTTGTTACATTTACTGGTTGGCCTTTCTCTTCTCTCTTAAATAACTTCTCAGTTAGAGGACATAGGATGACCATATTCTGATATCTCTGAGCGCTTTCTTTACACTGATTCATTCTGCCTCATTCCTTTTCTCTGTGTTTCTTTGTGATGTGCACTTCTTACAAGAGACTTACACCACCTTTAGTGTTGCAATTAAATATGGATTGTACTACACCAAAAAGTCCAATGGAACCTTGACTGATAGAAAGCAATTTCCCAAAGCACTTCTGGTCTCAGTCCCTGTTTTTGCAGTTAGATCCTGAGAAGCTTTCATGAAATGGGAACAAGCAGAAAGAGAGTTATAGATGGGTATAGTAAACCATCTGTTTTTCTTCTCTTTTTGCTCTTCTTTGGCCAAACTAAACTCTAGTTAATAAAGTTGTTAATTTTGTTGATGGATTCATTTATTACTATGCTGTTTAGCAGTTTCTGTGCTTTTTCCCCCCAGTTTGGGCAGAAATTACATCAGAGGGACAATTACATCAGTTCCAGTTTTTGGAGTGAGCATAATACAATAATAATAATAATAAACACTACTACCTTTTGTAATGATGATAACAAAGACTCACAGATTAATATCTTGAACACCAAGTGTTCACTAAGATTTACGATTAAGTCCATTAGCGCTATTTATGTTATTTTCTTACACACTATAATTTAATTTCCCTCATCACAAATTATCCTCCAATAGTAAGAGCTGACAACATCTTACTCATGATATTTAATCATTATATTTTTTCCAGGGAGAAAAATTAATAGATTAATGAAAATAAATTAGTATAAAATTCATGCAACAAACACAATATGTACTAAACCTTGCTTTTAGTCAATGAAATGTCCAGTACCTTGAAACTGCATTATTGGATGAGATTCTTAAAAGCACCTAATGATCATCATAAGAATCAGAGACAGCTTTACAGCACAGAGAGCGTGACAATCTTGCATAGATTATATACCTTTAGGGGAAG
Source organism: Nyctibius grandis (assembly GCF_013368605.1). NCBI lineage: Eukaryota > Metazoa > Chordata > Aves > Nyctibiiformes > Nyctibiidae > Nyctibius > Nyctibius grandis. The sequence goes on from NC_090659.1 coordinate 33,052,494, forward strand.
GGACTTAGATTTCACATATCCCTTCTAAATCATCAGATATTTTGCTGGTTTTGTATATAAATAAACAATAGGAATAGAATAAAAGATTCATTGTCCCCCTGTGTCAACTCAAGGAAAAATGTTATCTTAAAAGTATTGTATCAAAAGTGCACTGAAAGTACAAATCAAAACAACAGATAACACGATACTGCAGAATTTCAGGAAATCTCATAATTTATTACCCTTTTTTTGGCATATGGGCCATTCATTTTTGATAAATCTTTAAACAAGGAAGAAGTACTGATATCTAAAGGTCTGCTAACATTTATGTATTACTTTCTAACTCAGAGCTCTTTTTGTATACTAAATGGAATTTATTATAAAATCTTGTGTTTTTGTTGGTGAAAGATAGATAATTTGTGGCACAGAAGTTCAAGTTGGATAAATATCAGAAATGCAGGTTTGAATTCGTATAAATGTTTTTCTTAATGAAGAAGTCTATCCATTTAAGGACATTCATATATATCAAGCTAACATAGTAGTTAGTCCTGCACCAGATCAATCGGAAAATGTGCCTTTTGTATCTCTAAAAACATCCAACAAACAACATGAAAAAAACCCAAAACCCCAAGCAAAACCTAACAACTTTTAATTACTTTGTATGCATAATGAAATAGAAGCATTGAAAACTGTTAGAATAATAGTAGGAGGGAAGAAAAAGGGATAAATCCTTACTAAATTAAGACCAGTTTCAGAAAGATCTCTGTATCTAACTATACAGAGATATGTCCAGCAGCATTTGCAAAAAAAATCTCCCATTAAAAGTATATGGACAGTCTAAAACTGAAGAATTGGGAAATCTGTTTAAATCCTTGCTACGTCATTAGTTTCTTGTGTGATGCTAGATAAATTTGTTAGGATTAAAAGAGTACCTAGGTAACCCAGATGTTATTTCATTTAAAATGTTTTAGAAGGAAAACAATCAGCTTTTTAGGGGACATTTCTTTCCACTGATTAAAAAGCTTAGACCAGATGCACAACCTTTAAAAAGCTGAACTAAATGAGTCCCACTCCAGGATTAATCAACAGCTAAGTTCCTGAGTCAATGTTCACAATTTATTTACCTAACATGAATATTAAAGGGTCTTACTTAGAGATCCTTAATGTAATAGACTTAATGTTATAGGCAAAAACCTCGTTTGATATCAAGATTTGAAGATAGGTGTGACTTTTGACATGTCTGTGGATACCTGCATAAGTTTTTATAATAAAACCTGTACATATTTTCCTATGATTTTAGTTAAAAAAAAAAACCCAGAAAACAAAAATCAAAACTGATCTGATTGCTCCCCCTATTTTTTAAGCCAAAATTATGATTTTTTTTATCTTTCAGCCTAACTTTGACATCGCATTTGTTTAATAAAGACACTTGCTAAGCAAATTCACAATCTAGGCTCAGAAATTAGTATCAATGGCTAACATAGTTGTAGCCTGTTGTTTCATGTGAGTAGGTTCACTGTGTGTTCCTGTTTTTCATCACACAGTAAGGTTTTGCTTTTTGACATTTTGGTGTAGATCAGTAGTAGAAATATTCAACCAATTTCTCATATTCCAGAATTACTGGAACATTAAACAGTGTTATTGTCATCTGAGCATCCTTGTTTCCAATAATGTATATTCATTTGCACTAAATTCAAGTGTATGCTTTTAATGAATGAAAATGCTTTTCAGAGATGATATTGTGCAAGTAGGCAGAGTGGCTTACCAGGTAGAAGTGTAATAACAAAACTCACAGGAATTGTTTTATTCCTGAGTGCTCAAAAAGCAAGATTCACTGAGAAGGATATAGTTATACAAAAAAGTCCATGAATCCTTGAAATTCTATCCATGCTCCAAACTCCAAAACTTCATTTAACTTTCATAAAACAGGGTTTCAACTCTCCAGATAGCTTGTATCCTGAAGCAAAGACTTCACCCTTATATTCCTAAACAGAATTATGAGTACTGACTGGTGTTTTGAGGTTCACAGCAACCCAACATTGTTAAAAATAGATTTTTCATGACGACTGAGAGAAAAATTCTCACTACAGATTACCACCTTACATACAACACTAGATGATTTTATTTCTTTTCCACCCCCAAAAAAAGACATTTGTGGATTGTTTCATATTCCCACAAAAGGAGAAAAGAGAGACTGAGTTTCTCCACCCCCCACCCCCCCTTTATTTTTTCACTGAGTAGCAAGCTCTTGCCTTCTGTCATTTGTTTATACTTCACTCCTTGGATAACTCCTAATGAAACTTCATTCTAATACTGTTATGCTCTTTCATTCAGGAATAAAAAGTTAAAAATGGTATACACAAGAGCTTGCACACTTGTAGGATATTATTGAATGAATTAGAATATGTCTGATCTATCATTCTAAAAAAAAAAAATCCCAAATTTTGACTGACTTACTTAAATATATTTAACTACATTAATTTGCTGTTCTGGGAGACCATTTACCTACAGCTTTAAACTTCCAAATTTTTGCTTAGATGAAAACAATTTGTGAAAATAAAACAGTATATTTTTTTCAGGATGCTAAATCAAAATTATCTAGAATTCTCAAGGTAGAGAACTCTGCAAATTGAAATCAAGAGATACTAGCAGCAAAGCATTTGGTAGAATTTTATGCCCTGCTAATGTAATCTCTGCAGGAAAAAAAAGGGTAAACTGTTTTTATCCTTTTTTGATTTGTCCATGAGAGTAATTTATATGATGTTTAGAGAACTGGGGAAGAAGAGGGAGGAATTACATAAAAACTATTTCAGAATACTGAGAGCAAGGTTCACATTTTATTCTGAATGTCTCAATATATTGTAAACAAAGTTTGTCTCACTTTGTAATTAAAATTTTCAGTGTTGATAGAACACTTGACATAGTGTAGTGCACATTGGAACATCAATTCTTGCACTACACTGCATGCATTACTAGTCAAGCCCAGTATTTTGCGTCTGACAGTGATCTGTGGCAAAGTCATGAAAGGAATATGCAAAAATAAACTCTGTAGTGGCCAGTAATGAAATAATCTGCAAAGGGTTGGTTTCTTCTTCCTAATCCCTGTCAGTTAATAGAATTTGTAAGGTTTAAATCCCTTTTTTAAAAAATTAAGTATTCTATGTGAAATAACAGTGAATGTTCTTATTACCCACATATGTGTCTAATCCTTCACTGAATCTTGCTAGGCTCTTGGCCTCAATTATACCTCAAGACAATGAGCTTTCAATGTATTACTGTCCATTTTCACTTCATTTCTTTTTTTCATTGTGTAATGAAAAAGTTTAAAAGAACTAGATTAAGATTTCTGAAGCTCTATAGCTTTATAAACCTGTCTACATTAACAATTTGGGATGAGGCAATAGTATGGTTTTGAAGAGAATCCGGTCGTTATCTTCATTTTCTGCATTCAGTTTGCAGAACAGCTTTGCTCTATGGCATATATTCACTTGTGAAGAAGTTAAACAGGAATCTCACCACAAAAAACAATCCAAATGCTCTCTACCACTCAGTGGGGACATCAGGCTGTGAACTGGGTCACGGCCACACGGCCACTGGGTACTCCGACATAGACTTTATGCACATGCCAATACAAGGCTCTTGAGATCCTGTGCCAACCAGAGCTGGTTCTGGTGCTTTATAAAACAGGCAAGTACTGCGTTCATCATCTTTCAACCTTCAGCTCATTTATGAGCCTGGAACTGCCCTTCCATCTCCCCTGCCATCTCAGAGACCTTGGTCATAATGTGGACTATGATAGAGTTGCCCACTCTGAGCTGGCTGGTCACTGAGTGATTAGAGCCATGGGCTGCAAAATTCACCAGAAGAGCAGCCCCCCTCTTGAAGAGAAATTTAGGCTGTGGAAATTGGAAGGGAAGATGCCAAAGACCAGTTCACGGCAGGGGACTTCAACTGTTCCCTCACTGCTAAACATTTCTGCACCAACTGGACCAGTACCTCAACTAAAGCACTAGAAAGGCAGATATAGCAACTACTGTTTTGCTTTTCAATCTAAAGGAAGGATAATAGAGATGACATCAAATAACTCAGTGTCCTGCATTAATTGCTGCAGTCAAAGGATGAAAGCTCCACTCTGAATCTTTTCTTTGGACACTGAAAAAATTAGAAGTGGACAGTTGGACTGCACAGCAGCCACCATACGCTCTCATTTTGAAATATTGGTTAGCGACAGCAAAAGCATGAACAGAAATGAGATTTTAATTCTATAGGGATTATAAATGTGATGGTAGTGGGAACACACAAAGGCACTGATGTGGTAGCCATCCATATGAAACAGATGAAAAGACAACACGTTTCCTCAACAGAGATGAGGAAGTGTGTGCAGTCAAGAAAACAAAGGTTTGCAGGATAAATTTCCGTCAGAGGACTTCAAGCCATATGTGTAAAGGGACATTTGGCCCAAGTATCCAGCTTTATCTGAGGTAAACTCCATGAACCACATTCAATAGAAACATGAGGAACTACAGAACCATCAACTGTTACCTATTGATCTGCTCCTATTGGATCAGGACTAACTGATTTCAATGAACTGCTAACACAAACTTAGCCTGCACGAGCATGTCTTTCTATGTGGTAAACATTTCAAGAATCTCACTTTCTGGAGATCCTATAGGCCTTTATTCACATTGTCACATGATCCTAAAACTTTTTCATTTCACCTACCACTTTTCCTCAAATGGAATGAGAACCAAGCAATCTATTTCAGATTCAGATGTCTCATAATGGACAAATTTGTACCATTATTACTATTATTTTCTATTCTCTTCTACATCTGTCTTATCTGTTATGACATCACTGTCATAATTTTTGCTAGATATACAGAGTAATTTTAAATCAGCTTCTAGAAAGATCCCCAAGTCTCTTGTATTTCTCCATTTTCTATTAATTTACAACTTATAATAAAGTATTCTTTCCAATATGAATTATCTAGCATGTCTAAGCACACACTTACATGCCATGATAGTACTAATTTATTTAATTTTCATCTAGTACCTCATATTATACTCCATTACATTTTAGTTACCTTCATATACTCTTTTGTTCTGCCTCAAAGTCAGAAAAAAACATCAATGAATTGTCATATTTTTTGAGCACACTCCAGTGATTTATCAAATACAACTGGTTCAGAACCTTGTTTTACTTCTGTAAAAGACTGACTTTTTGCCTCACAACATTTTTTTCTTTTTTTCTCTAAGGATGGTTTCAGTTAAAATCCCACCCTTTCATAGAAACTGGACTGAGTTGACCTCTGAAGAGCTTTGTCAAGTCCTTCTAGATGAAATGACAATGTTTCTTTCATAGCCGTTATCAGAAGTTACAACCACTTTCTTGGTGTAAAGAATATTCTTTCTCTTAACATAGTCTACAGTCATCTACGAATCTGGATCCATGCTTATTCATATTCATTGTAAATGTCAAATTAACATATAGTTTAAAGCATTTATAATAGTGTAATTAGGGAAGTATCTAAGTATTTATTACATGTACTTAAACTTATGTAATTATTAAAAGTGACTTGTCTTAAATTACAGCAATATTGTGCTGGCAATGAGATACTCACTTACAGGACACGACATAAATTAAAATGCCTTCCCAAAGCATGATCATCAATTAAAACTACAGCTGCTAATGTTGCCAGCAAAATTAGAAACAGATTGTCAAGAAGAAAATACAAAAATCATAAAGAAAGAAACTCAAATTAATCTTCATGAATAGCCCTAAAAATTACCTTTCTCCAGCAATGGCAGCTGACCATTTTGGGTCTTTTCTCTCAGATTTAGGGACATTTTATAATAAAAATTACACAGAATCACAGAATCACAGAATGTTAGGGATTGGAAGGGACCTCGAAAGATCATCTAGTCCAATCCCCCTGCCGGGGGATTGCTGACAGGAATGCGTCCAGGCGGGTTTTGAATGTCTCCAGAGAAGGAGACTCTACAACCTCTCTGGGCAGCCTGTTCCAGTGTTCAGTCACCCTCACCGTAAAGAAGTTTTTCCTCAAATTTAAGTGGAACCTCCTGTGCTCCAGCTTGCACCCGTTGCCCCTTGTCCTGTCAAGGGATGTCACTCAGAAGAGCCTGGCTCCATCCTCTTGACACTTGCCCTTTACATATTTATAAACATTAATGAGGTCACCCCTCAGTCTCCTCTTCTCTAAGCTAAAGAGACCCAGCTCCCTCAGCCTCTCCTCATAAGGGAGACGTTCCACTCCCTTAATCATCTTCGTGGCTCTGCGCTGGACTCTCTCTAGCAGTTCCCTGTCCTTCTTGAACTGAGGGGCCCAGAACTGGACACAATACTCCAGATGCGGCCTCACCAGGGCAGAGTAGAGGGGGAGGAGAACCTCTCTCGACCTGCTGACCACACCCCTTCTAATACAGCCCAGGATGCCATTGGCCTTCTTGGCCACAAGGGCACACTGCTGGCTCATGGTCATCCTGTTGTCCACTAGGACCCCCAGGTCCCTTTCCCCTACGCTGCTCTCCAACAGGTCTGCCCCCACCTTGTACTCACACATGGGGTTGTTCTTGCCCAGATGCAGGACTCTACACTTGCCCTTGTTATATTTCATTAAATTTCTCCCCGCCCAACTCTCCAGCCTGTCCAGGTCTCTCTGAATGGCTGCGCAGCCTTCTGGTGTGTCAGCTACTCCTCCCAGTTTTGTGTCATCAGCGAACTTGCTGACAGCGCACTCTAATCCCTCATCCAAGTCATTAATGAATATATTGAATAGAACTGGTCCCAGAACCGATCCTTGAGGGACTCCGCTAGACACAGACCTCCAACTGGACTCTGTCCCATTGACCACCACTCTCTGGCTTCTTTCCTTCAGCCAGTTCACAATCCACCTCACTACCCGATCATCCAGACCACACTTCCTCAGTTTAGCTGCGAGGATGCTGTGGGAGACCGTGTCAAACGCTTTACTGAAATCGAGATAGACCACATCCACAGCTTTACCATCATCTATCCACCGGGTTATGTCCTCATAAAAGGCTATCAAGTTGGCTGAGCAAGACTTCCCGTTGGTGAAGCCATGCTGAGTGCCCCTAATGATCCCCCTATCCTTGATGTGCCTAGAGACAGCACCAAGAACAAGTTGTACCATCACCTTTCCGGGGATGGAGGTGAGGCTGACCGGTCTATAGTTACCCGGGTCCTCCTTCTTGCCCTTTTTGAAGACTGGAGTGACATTCGCTTTTCTCCAGTCCTCAGGAACCTCTCCCATTGCCCACGACTTAGCAAAGATGATGGAGAGTGGCCTAGCAATGACTTCCGCCAGCTCCCTCAGCACCCGCGGGTGCATCCCATCAGGCCCCATGGATTTATGGACGTCCAGGTTGCTTAATTGGTCCCTGACCCAGCCCTCATCAACCAAGACAGATTCCTCCTCTATCCTGACTTCTTCTGGGGCCACAGGCGTCCGGGGCTCCTCAGGACAGCCTCCAGCAGTATAGAGAGAGGCAAAGAAGGCATTCAGTAACTCCGCCTTCTTTTTATCCTCTGTCTCCAGGACCCCCACCTCATTCATCAGTGGGCCTACATTGCCTCTAGTGTTGGCTTTACCTGCAATGTATTTTAAGAAGCCCTTTCTGTTGTCCTTGACCTCTCTTGCAAGGTTTAATTCCAAGGAGGCCTTAGCTTTCCTAGTTGCCTCCCTACATCCTCTGACAACAGAGTTATATTCCTCCCAAGTGGCCAGCCCCTCCTTCCACGATCTGTACACCCTCTTCTTCCACTTGAGTTTGCCCAGCAGTTCCCTGTTCAACCATTTATTTTAAAATTTAATTTAACCATTATTTACCAATGAATGTAATGGCTAAGGAAATATTTACTACCTAGATCTATTATTAACCAGTGGAAACTTGGTTAAGAGAACAGGCAGGAAGGAAAGGAATGACTAATGGGTATCACTCTTCATCAAACTCTTCAGATATTTCTAAAAACAATAGCAGAAACATCGTTTTTGATTAAAAAAGTAGAAATAGAAAAAGAAAAGGAGACAACATTGACTTATTATCTTCTCCAACCAATTGTAAAAAATAGGTTTTGATTAAAAGGTCAAATTTCTGAAACCAGGACAATAGTGGAAAGAAGAATTCAAACTGATCCTCTGCTATGAGTAAGACAGCAACAGTTTTGGAGACTCAAACCACTGTCTGTCAAATTGCCATTGAGAAATGGCAATTTAATTTAAATTGCCATTGAGAAATGATTAAGTATTAAATATGAGAGATGTGTGTAGATTGTTTTCCTGTTTTAAAATGTCTTTTGTCTTACATAATTTCTACCCACAGAATGTATAGTTTCAACAAAAAGAAAGGGAAACAAAAGGAAAAGGAAAAGATAAAAGGAAAACAGATGCTTTATTATTATACTTGTCACACCTATCACTTGAAAAAGAGTTTTTGAGGCTTGACATTTTCCATGGCCTTAAATAATTAACTTAAGGCTAAAAGCCTAAGCAAATATCATTAGTCAATTAATAATTGTTATTGAGTTAAAAACAATAATATTACACAGTGCTAGAACCATCCATCTTACATGATGTACTTATGTACATCTAAGTAAACTTTGCTCCCTAAAACTCCTTTTCTCCGTTTTAAAAATCAAATAAATCACTACTTTTGCAGTGATAGTTGCTTAATGAAGTATATGTAAATATTCAGTTTCTTTTTGGATTGCTAGCTAGCATACTGTGTGCCTAGTGGGTGGTTGTATACACAATAAAAATCCATCTCATTTGTCAAATGTGATATGTAAAGTTATGAATTCTTTTTAAAATTGAGAATGTTCTCCATAGTGTTTTAAATAAATAGCCACTAAGAAACTGAAACCCTTTGCAAGCTTCTGCCTATACTTACAATAAGCATTTATTACGTGCATTAATGTTTGGAAGGCCTGTTTAGCATTAGCTTCAACAAACATTGACTCAAAAACCAAGAACAATTTTAAAAAAAAAAAAAACAAAGGCAAAATAACATGCTATAGTATCTGCAGTTTATTTCAGTTGCAGTGATGTACTATTTTTTAACTGTCATTTTTGCATAGTGAGAAAGATTAATGTCTTGCTTCTCCTACCAAAAGTGAAAGTGTAGTATTTATAAAGCAAATAGTGAACACTGCCAGTGAAAGATGAAAGGAATGGTATTATCTGACTTTAGTTATAATGCTATCTTTGTGATGAAAAGCTCTTTACCAAACAATTATTCATACAATAACCTTATGTTTAACAACCTAAAACTGAACAGCTGTGCAGTGATGTTGCACACTAATATAAGGTGTAGCATGATTCAGCTAGCTAACATAAATTCCATCCCTGCCCATAAAGTGAAATCTATTCAGCCTTCATGTTGAAACGTCTCCAAGCAGGAGCCCAATGTAGCACTTACAAAACCAATGAAAAAAAACACCACCATTCTGTGCAAAACCACAGCTCATAAAATGAGCTAAAAAGGTGAAGTCCAAGAAGAAACCCTCTAATCACATCATTAAAGGTATTATTTCCATCTGAATCTTCTTATTAACAATGCCATTACATTCTTATATCTGGAGTTACATTTGCATCATTGATACTTCTTTTCCGGTAAGTTTTCTAAGCATTAGTATGGATCACTTTTCAAGAAAAATTAGCATGGTTCTAACTTTTTTGACCCACCAACTGCATAAAAGTTTAGATCCAGATTAAGTAGTTTGGCATATCGTTTCATTTACTTGCACTGTAAGTATGACATAGGCCCATATACATCATAAACCATCAGTATTTAGTTGACTTCTTGGTCTATTTCTTCTGAACAATTTGTACCCTTGCTGTAGTGCCTAGTCTTAGTTAACTGTCAACATTCTAGAGCACAGACAGTTTTACTTTGTCTTCTAGTAGAGCTGAATACAAAAAGGATATATTCTTGAGGCAACTTCTGAGTATTTTGGTGTTGAAGATTTATCAGTTGCATACTGCTCCTACAGTGTTTCGTTTCATCCCTATAATAAACTCTTGGTTCTCATCTGATCTGCAGCCAATGTATATGGTTGCATCGTGCATATCTGTAGAACACAGCATGCTCAGAGACTACTTTTAAGTACACTGATTGCCAATGCCAGCATGAAGGGGTGTGTCAAAAAACTGTTCTATTTCCAGTTGATTGTTTTATTTTTATTCTACTAAACATAGAAAAAAAAATTAGTGTTATTCATTTGTTCATACAATGAAGTTACATGATGTATGTAACCTAATGCTTTACACAGGTCTTTCAAATCAAACTATAGTAATTTTGGAAAATAAGTAATTACATGGGCTACTGAGGACATTTTATGCAGCTGTGAGTCCTCCTATTTTGTTCTCTAAGTCCTGAGATAAATGAACAGACAGTGAGGTTTGTAATGGTTTGGGTTCTACTCTGCTACATAGGGTTATTAGTATAATTTTGTTCTGCAAAGGGCATGACAAGGCAAGACAGGAGGATAGGAATCTTCACCAAGGCCTGTCAAAACGGAAGTGACTATTGAAAGTATTGATGTAATGGCACAGGCAGTAAAAAGGAAGCTGCAAAATTCCAGGTGCTATGATTCTTCCATGTAAAAAGTAGTGGTTACTATTTTTGGCACCTGGGGAAAATGGATTTTTCTGATATCTTGAGAGATGATCACTTATAATTGAAAGACTGTAAGAATAAGTAATGGTTATTGGTACAATCCATGAGAAAAAAGGTAGTGGTTCTGTGAAGCGTAATGGCAGTTAAAACTTATAACCTGCTGTGTAGCCTAGCAGCTCCTAATAAATCAGCAGACAACATATCTAGGTGTGTAGAAATTTTACGAAAACAACACAGCAACTGGTGGCTGCAGAGTGTTTCTACATTTTTAAATGGAGTAAAAAGAAGTGAAACTACTTTTGAGCACATAGTCAAATTGAATAAATTGGCAGAACGCTGTCAGTTTTATACGGGGCTGTCCTGGTTTCAGCTGGGATAGAGCTAATTTTCTTCTTAGTAGCTAGAATAGCATTGTATTTTGATTTTAGTATGGGATTTGGTATGAGAAAGAATGTGATAAATATACTGATGCTTTTAGTTGTCACTAAGAAATCAAGGACTTTTCTTTCCCATGTTTTGCTGGTGTGCAGGTGCACAAGAAGCTGGGAGGGAGCATAGCCAGAGCAACAGATCCAAATTGGCTGATGGGATATTCCATATCATGCAACATCATCCTCAGTATATAGATGACAGTCAGCCGGGAAGTCGCTCTATCTCTCTTCCACAATTGCGGTTTCAGAGTTGCTCTCCTCCAGGATCACTAGCCAGGGATGGGATGGGCATTGGTCAGCAGGTGGTGAGCAGTTGCACTGTGCGTCAGTTGTTTGTATATTCTATTATTATTATTATTATTATTATATTTTATTTTATTTCAATTATTAAATTGCTTTTATCTCAAACCACGAGTCTCTTTACCTTTACCTTTCTGATTTTCTCCCCCATCCCCTGGGGGGGTGAGGGGATAATGAGTGAGCAGCTGCATGGTATTTAGCTGCCTGCTATGTCAGACCATGACAAGGGTTCTGGTCAGGTCAGGAATTTACACAACTCATGGTGGAATATGTTCCTGCTCAGCAAACAGAATGGAGCAATCCAAAACCAGTTGTCCAGTGAATCTGATCTGACCTTAAAATATACTTCAGCATTTTTGGTTTAGGGTGTGTTAGTACTGAAGTTCCCTGGTATCCCATAGTAGATTAATTCAGAGGCTAACACCTGAGACCTTTGAATTAATTTTTGCAGAAAAATGACCAAAAAAACCAGATTCATGTTCGGTAATTTTGAACTTTGAACAGGAATCAAAAGTAAGCAGCTCTTCTCAGGAGTCTGACAGTAATTATAGAGATATTTTCCCATTTTTAGTGACTCTGACTTTGCTGTTTCCTTTTATATAAACATGTCTGCTGGTAAAATGCTCATTTTGTCAATTCACTGCTTAGTTCCTACTTGGAAGATAAATACATATACCAAATAATTTAAACCTTATTTTTCTAAAAAATTACTAGGTGATTTTGGAAGATATACTAAAATATCAGTGATTAAGAATATTTGATGCTCTGAATTCTTACCTACCCCAAATTGATTTTCTGATCATCAGTTCCTCATGGGAGCATTGCCTTACATAAACAAACCAAATAATTTGTTATATTAAAAAACTCAAACAACTTAGTCCATAAGGCCGTGTGAAACAACCCCCAAAACCCAGAAGTTACAGCCCCTCTCTCCCTGCTTCTCTCTGAAAGTTCTAATTCTGCAGCTGCCCTGCAGTGTCTCTCTTTTGGTGGTTCATACCAACGTACAATAAAATATTTAAGAAGTTAGTATACATCTTCCTAGGTTCTCTGAAATTTTGAAGTGTTTTTAAGGACATCATCATGAGTAGAGTCTCCATAAAGTGGCAAAGCAGTAGGACATTATGATGCAGGCCTAATGTGAAACTGTGGTGGCACCTTCTCTGCAACATAGTCCAGGCTAACATAATGTCCGACAGGATTTGGAGAACAGAGGTCAGATATACATCTCTGAAAAGTTTATCTTCTCTTAAGACAGATGCCTAAACTAACAGAGTGAATTAACTTGTGAAGATAGTAGATTCTCTCTGTTAGCTATAGACAGAACATCAGACATCTAGATTAGATAAGCTTTTTCACAGATAATATAGGAAAGATGAATATCACCCCTTGTTGTCTAGCTTCTGACTTTTTAAAATATGTGAACAACAAACGATTTTACACCAGAGGTACAATCTCCAATGTATTACATTTAAAACTAGTGATAGTGTGTTTTGCGTTTTCTGTAAATTTTGTGCCTGTCTTTGTACATAATGCATGAATACACATGTTCTCAGACTACAGAATGAACACAGCATTTCAATAGTATAATAGATATTTAAGACCAAATGTTGATCCTAACCTCACTGAAGTTAAAGGAAGTCTTTTTATTCTGCTGGCAGCCACTTTTATACCTCTTTAATATAAAGAATAACAAGGTCAAACATTTTACATCCATTTGTGGATTTTGATTTCGTCATAGCTTGTAGCATATTTATATGACCTGTTAAAAATTCCCTGAAGACGTAAATCAGTGTCTTCTTGAAAAGTGTTGCAACATATTTCATCTCATCACTGCCTTTTTGAAGAACAAGAATAGTCCTTGTATAAAGCCTGTGAAGTGCTTGCAAATGCTTCTGACATAGGATGACTTCTAAACCAAAAGCTGTATGTGTAAATCATGTTTTGTCTTATACTTTCTTAGAAATAATTAATCAAGAATGAAGCTGAAAAAATAGTTTATATATATTCAAAGAAAAAGTGAAATAATTATAAATAATAATCAGAAACCAGAAATGAATCTTTAAATACCATATTTTCAGTTTTGAGTCACCATGCATTTAGCATCTTCTATTGTGTCCACATGCCTTTAAGCTATGATTTATATATGTTACTTTCATATATTTTATTTACTTTTCTGTTTTCCTTACAAAGTGTTTCACAAGGGCCAATCAGCCTCCTTCCACCCCCCACCCCACCCTCTAAACCCCAGGAAATATTTTGTTCTTGTTGCTTAGATATTTATGTTTAGCATCATTAGTTTCTCAGACTGGGGTGCTTCTTGGCTTCCTACTGTTTCTTTATCTATATCATCATCATATTTCCCAGGACTTAATCTGTTTAGAAATGTTCAGAACCTGCTCATTAATGCTTCTGCTACTGAGTCACATTCTCTAGAAAAATACTCTCCTTAGACTTTGTCCAGAAGCTTCTCAGCTTGCTAAGACATAGTCACTTAATAAAAGGTAGTGAGTGAAGAAGAAAAAATACACCCATTGGCAAATACTGCAGGCCACAAAGTTCAGGCTAATGCAGAGTGTATGAGGCCCTTACGTCAACTGGCAGAAACCTCAACAATTTAGACAATATGTTTGACAATAGTAATAAGTAGGAAAAGAAAAAGAAGAAAGGTGTACAGTGAAACAGAATCTTGTGATGAGTTTAGGTAAAAAAAGAAGTATGTGAAAAAGAAACTGAACTTTTCTGATAAAAGCAGTAATATCAAGGAAAGGAGATACTTGGAATATCATCAAAGTCAAAGCAATGCCAAAAATCATTGAACAACATTTAACAAAACATCACCAGCAGAAAAATGCAAAGATTCAAGCAGAGCTGCTCTCCCCATGAAGCCATGATATCAAACAGGCACAAGGAACACAAAGGTAAGACATCAATAGTATGGAACACTTACTAGGTCAGATGCACAACCAGCCCACTGGAAGGTTAGCACAGCATTAAAGGAAATGCCAGATAAGAAGTGAGTATGTTAGCTCTGCCACTCATAGAACAACACTGTAAACTTTGCATAAGGGTAAAAACATCAAAAGTTGAATGAACTAGATATGGAACAAAGAGGGGAAGGAGAGAAGAAAGGAAAGAAAGAAGAGGAGAAGAGAGATGGAAAGAGGGAAAGAAAAAGAAGGGGAAAGGGAAGGGGAAGAAGGAGAAAGACAATGCAGGAAAGGGAGGAAGGTAGAAAGGCAGGGAGGGAGGGAAGGATTTTTTTCATGCAAAAATTAATGACTAAGTTTAATTGGGTAACTTAAGAATTATTTTACATGGGAACAGGATTAATATTTTGAATAACTAAGGTATTTACCCCAGGAGCTAGGTAAATTCTTTCTAAACATTTATTTCTTACCCTTTCTTTTCTCCAGGTTGACTTTTCTGACTGACTCAGGAAAAAGGACATAGCCAGACGTTGACAGATGAAAGAAACCGTTCTTGTGGTGTTTTCAGTGATCTATCACGGTAAAATCTCATTCTTCCAATATTCTGTGTAATGATTGGCAAAAAAATCAATTTAAGTTTAGACGGGGAGACAAAGACGAAGAAACAATAAAATAATGAAGAACCAAAAGAAGATTGTCTGGAGAAGCAAAAAAGGAGGAGAGAAAAGAGAATAAATAAACCCAGAAGTGATAAAATGGGAAAAATTTTAAAGTGCTCTAAATGGTTTGAAACCGTTCTTTTAACCAAACATAAGACACTTTTACTAATTGCCTGTAGGGCTAAGTTTTATACGTTTGCAGCAGGGACACTAAAATGGGAAATGGTGGTCTAATCTGCAATATTAGATCTTCAAAAGCCAGTCCAGGAATCTTGCTGATTGTCTGCATCAGCCATCAGCAGTGTTTCCATGAAGGCAGCAGGCACACTCCGTCTGGACTTTCAGTGGGATCACTTCATTCTTTAAGGACCATGAATTGAATTCAAGCCATTTCTAGTCAATGAAAAAATGCATGGTATTTCATGATACCGGTAAAATTACTTGCCTTGAGATTACTACATCATGCTATTGACAACAGGAAGAGTAAAGACTAACCTCCTAACTAGCACCTCCTATAAATGCTGTGTTTCTACAGAAATAATCTAGACACCTGACTCCACAAATTTTAGATTAGCATACTAGCTTAGCATACTTCTGCACAGCCATTAATGTAATGTCAATGTTTGTCTGTGTCCTGGTTTGGCCCAAACCAGGTCAATTAGTCTTAGAGAAACCAAGGTCACTGCTAAATTCCTCACTGCTTACGAGTGAAGAGCCAAAGGGGGGGGTTGCAGCTGCAGGGGGGAGCAGACAGGGCAGGTGACCCAAGATTGACCAACGAGGTATTCCATCCCACACACGTCATTCTCACTTTCCTATTTATCACTAACCCACTGCCTCCTGGAGGTGGGGCCCAGGAGGGAGGGGTCCTCCTGTCTCCCACTGATTGGTACCAGCTTTGCCAATTTTCCAGTTAAAAGCCTGCAGGTGTGATGGCAGGGAGAGCTATTGCATTTTGCTCTCTGCCCGTGCTGGGTGGAGCTACTGCCTTTTCCCCTCTGTCTGTGCTGGGGGGAGGTACTGCCTTTTCCCCTCTGCCTGTACTGGGGGGAGCAACTCTGCCTGAGGAGGATTTCCAAGCTCTTGATCTTGGTTTTGTACATATTTGTATATATTTGGTTATTTCTATTATTATTGTTATTATATTCTTTTTCATTATTATAGTTTATTAAAACTGTTTTAACTTTCCAACCCATAAATCTCTCTCCCTTTTCCCTTTCCCTTTCCCTTAGTGGGGGGGGGGAGAGGGTTAACAGAGAGCATCTGCCACCTGGTTAATAGCTGGCCCAGCTTTAAACCGTGACAGTCTGTCACCACCTAGATTATTGCAAACTAGAAACAATAGTAGGAAAAGACAAAATGCACAGATACAAAGTTTTTTAAAGTTCTTCAGAGCAGAACAACAAACAAAATAGAAGTGTAGCAAAAACTAAATAAGGGGAGAAAAAAGGAGAACTAGATAGAGTGACATGAAAAAAAGGAGAACAACAGAGAAGCAGTAAGAAGTGAAAATGATGCCCTGAAGCATGATTAAATGTAAGATAGAACGTCAATAATTCATATAAAGAAATAACTCACTTAAAAAATGCAAACCTTACCTCAGCTAGGTATGGAGAGATAGCTAGTATACAGGTGTGACGGGGGTCTGAGAGTCTGTCAGGAATCAATCAGTATTTTATACTAAATTTAAAAAAAAAAAAGAGCTTGATAATTATGTGAAATTTATCATTCTACATCTAAGAGGTTAACATAGTACCTGGAAGGAGCTGGACTGTTGAACTCATGGACCATAAGGAAGATGCAGAACAGAATTACGTCAGTCTGACTCATAAGGCTGCCTGCCTATAGCATAGGAAACCCGTATGGTTGGGACTGTATTTGAAGACAAGAAGATGAAAATACATTCCCATGTCTACGCCTGGATTGAGCAGAGCCTGAAGGTTATCAAGAAAGATGTTGAGAGTGTGGTCCTGTCTATATGAGGATATATTACCAATGATGAATCCAGACCCTCTCTAAATCCTTGAAGTAGGACCAATTTTTCACTTAGCCCTTCCCTTCTCGTCAGGTAAGGCAGTATCCTGTTCAGAGAGAAGCAAAGAGTGATTTCCTTTTTAGAATGGTAATGGTGTAACCACTTGTCATTCTCTACTGAAGCTAAGAGAGCACTGGCAGGTTGGATATATGGTAAATCTAAGAATGTTACATACAGTCTAAAAAATTATAGTCTTGTTTAACCCATACTTTGAAAGCATCTTGCTACTAGGACAGCTGCTTTCGTGTGCTTTCCCTGAAAAAAGATAAATCTTTCATGCCAAAGGTTAACAGAGCATATATATCCCAGTCAGCAGAATAGGAAAAGAGGTATTCCCTCACGCTGACACTGCAGTTGTGATAAAAGGGCATAAAGACACAACACCTAGTGATGAAGGATTATAACAGTTGTATAGTGCAAAAATGTACCTCTGTGCAAGCATGCATTAAGTTTAAAATAACTTAAATTTGAATAACAGGAACAAAATTATGATAATGATCAAGTGTTTCCAGATATTAGTCTTATCTAGACAAGCAAGAAAGAAGTAAAACCATAAAAAAACACTTTTGCAAGGAGAAAAATAAGGGAGTAGATTTCATACTGTTTTCTCAACCATAATTTCTATTTGTGCAAAGTTAGTCACACATTTATATATCTTTCTGCAAAAGAAAATCCCAATAAATTAAGTCCACATGTGTACTGAGTAATGCATATTGGCTTGTTCACCTTTATTTGATTGTGAAAATCAAGACTGGGAGAAAACATACTGTATAATGGTTTTATTTTTTATGGTTATAAATATCTTTCAAACACATAAGGTAGCTGTAGAGTATCAAAGTGTGAACATTACGAATATGACTATTCAGCACTTTCTGTTGCGTTTTTCCTAATTAAAGAGTTATTTTTAAAGATTTGATTTAGCTCATTATTTCTGTTGCAGTATTTTTGACAAAACTTAATTGTTCTGAAGTGACAACTTGGAGATGTAGTCTTAGAGCAAGTATTATGTTGACACAGTAAATACATTTAATATTATATACATATATTTCTGAGAAAATATTTCTCTCTACTTTCTGGTTTTGGTATTGTATTAGCAATTTCACAATGTATCTCTGAGCAGCAGTTTTGTGAGTGTCTTTGGTTTTTTTCCTTTAATTCTTTGGGTTATCATATCTAAAGCACATGAAGAACACCATGAAATTTGATGCTGGGATATTTGCACAATGCTTATCTCAGAACAGTCTCTCTTGTCCCCTGTTATCCCTTTATTGTCCTCTTCACCAAGCTAAGCAGAATATAAATACATTCCATTTTCCAAGTATTAAAGCATGTAACAAAAGTCCTCAAAAATGAACCCTTTGAAAAAAATGCATTTCACCAGCTTTTTTAACTTTGCTGTAAGAGAATAGTAATGACAACCTCCTAATTCTACAAGTTGCACTCAGAATTCTTATGTAGTTGTTCAATTTTGCTTTGAATCCACCAGCAGATGTCAAGCTAGCCATCACTCTCAAGCCGTCTAGTAACAACAGACAATTAGTCTATTTCCTTCCATGCTGAAACAGAATTTTTAATTTTATTTGGTATTTAAATATACCATGACATAAATCTCTTCCATCAGTACTCCAAGGAGTATTAATGCTTGCCTACTAGATCAAATTGTAGCACGTATTGAGGCATGTTTTTTTCCTGAGATTTAACAAAATAAATAAAACAGATAAACAGCAAATGTTTCATAAACATGTGAGTTATAGTTTCTGTTTTCTTTTTTATTTTTAATGTCTTCAATAAATGGTTGCAAGATTTTCCCTTAGATCAGGTTTGTCAATCACTTTCAGAAGAGTAATATCAATTTACCTCTTTGAGGATAGTCATACTGGCATTTTGAAAGGGGCTCATTTTCTTCCAGCAAGGAAGGTGTCTTAGAATTAGCTCTTTATAGGTCAATATTTATACACTAAATCATTAGAAAGACAATCTTCTTTTTCTAAGGCACAAGGCACAGAATATCCATAGAATATCTCTAAAGTTTTATATATATTATCAGAAAGCAGAATATAGTCAGAAATTTATTTAATTCCTATATATTCAGTGGGAAAATTAAAGATTTGGTGATAGTTTGTATAAATTACAGCTGAAATTTTGAAAGGGTGTTATTTTTTAAAACTCATAGCAAAAAGTATTCTGAATCAACTGAGATGGGACATCAGTATTGGACACTAGTCATTCTGCCAGTATAGTAGATGAAGTAAAATTTACTTTTAGCCAATTTGTGACTGACAGAGAAACTATGGATATGTATTAGGAAGTAGGCTACACTTATCAGTGTTATTTGTCATCTTACTTTTGAAAGAATTTCTTGCTTTCCCTGAGCTTTAACATCTTGTGAAGTAATATGTCCTAGAAATGTAAATAAAAACAAACTTCATTAAGCTTCGTTATAAGAAACCTTATGGTTGCTCTGACCTTTCTGACATAATGTCTAATGGCTTAATCTGATCTAGAATTTCATTTTGTATAATTCTTTCATTGAGTAAATTATTATTTATCTTCCATTAGTATTCATATCCCTGCAAATGCTTCTTCCTGCATTTCTTTCTTTCACTTCCTACCCTGTTTCCCCAAATGCAGTTAGATAGTTTGAGTTTAAAAATAAAACATGTTTATAATAGCATGAAGACTTCCTTTCATATACAGCTATAATCAAAGGCTGTGCAATGGTTATTCTAAGTCCATTATTAATAGTATCTCTCAGGACAGTACCAGTAGCTAGGAATGATGGATTTGTACTTGGTCATTATAAAAACGAACCACAGGTATCTATGAAGCCCTTTGAACTTTTTCTCCTTTTAATCTTTGCATATTACTTATTTTCTTCACTACAACCCATGAAAATGTGTTCTTACAAGCTTAACTTCTAAGTGTGTGACCAATTCTCCTGACTTCACAGTTAGGTAAGTGCCTAAGTGTTAAGCATGATATAAAAACTTCAGTTCCTCTGAAAGCAGGAAATAACTTTCATTGTCTCTACAACATATATAGTTATTTGCCTTCTCTCCATACACATTCTAACCCCTAACTGGAGGTTACAGAAATATGAAAGCTTAATAAACACCAGTCCATCCATTATCAGAACTGAATCCATTCGTAATAAAATCCTGCAGCGTCACATTTGCTCTGTAGCTGAACTAAAGCCTGGGAAAAAAAAATTACCCTGGCGTCTGACGATTTTTTGTCAGTCAGATTTGCCCTCAGAGCACTACAGTTCATTTAAAGCTGACACTAACTCTTAAATAGTATCTCCCCACCTTTCAGAAGATACATTCTTTCACGGACAGGATCAAGATCACCGCTCAATTCCTATCGGCCTTAAATAGTCATTATATGCTAACTTCAGGCACTAACAACATGAAATGGTTTGGAAACCGAGACATGAGAGGAACTGTATTTTATTGATGATCCCTTGAGTTATCAAAATGCCTCAGAACACCACTTTTGTAAGATAATAAATCCACTGGAGAATTATCTAAAAACACACAATTTTCATTAGGATTTTTAATTTATTTTCTATCTGCAGCACTAATACTAAAAGCACATTAAATATTAAAGAAAATATTCAAAGCATTCTATGGGATAATGTATTTAACATAATATCTGAGGCTGATACTATTAGCTGTCAAGTTTAATATCAATAAATAATACTTAAGTTCAATTATCAGCGCAGGATTCTCAAAATATGTTGTAGCACATATAGATTTCCAACATGGGTTACTAGGAGTGATAAGTCCCTAGCAGCAAATAACATAAAAATGAAAAAGTTTTTGTGTCAGTTCTCTGGTTTGTACACATCTAAGAATTGACAAGAAACATTATGTCCTGTAGACTCATCTTCCTAGGTACAGGATATGTAGAATTCCCATTGAAGGCACTGGGACTCCTGATAATGAGTACATACAAGATCAGTCCCATGGTATCACTTCAACAGTACTCCAAAAGACTTGGGAAATACAGAACCAGACTTATTCAATTTGTCTTGGGAATTCCTATCTGCCTGTGTTTCTGATTGCCTATTAGACAACAGTAGTCTTAACTTCCATT
Source organism: Nyctibius grandis (assembly GCF_013368605.1). NCBI lineage: Eukaryota > Metazoa > Chordata > Aves > Nyctibiiformes > Nyctibiidae > Nyctibius > Nyctibius grandis. The sequence continues at coordinate 33,073,581 of NC_090659.1, forward strand.
TCATTTTCATCCATGTAATTTTAAAATGCCATTTCTTTTAATCTAAGATGTTTGCTAGCAACTGAGTTCTAATTGCTTAAAAAAATAGGTTCCAGTGCAATTATTAAAGAAATCTTTGATTGCCTGAGGTAGATAAGTTTGCTAGACTGTACAAATTAGTTATCATTGATCTGCTTGACATTCTATGCATATCTATATTCTATATATATAACTTTAAATCTTGTTTAATAACTGAGGGTTGTTAGAATAATTTCTGATCATAATGATTCATGATACACATTTATAGGTTTTCGCGGAAGAAACTGATACTGATTAATAGGTAAGCTAAGAACTTGCTATTATAAACGTGTACATACAAGCAGCAGTTTCCTTTTTTGAGGTAAAACAGAGTTGTGGAATTCAAGGTCCTGAAACAAAAGCAAACTGTATGACTGAGTCTTGCTTCTTGCTTCTCTACAATGTTTCTTTGAAAATGACTTTAAATTTTGATCTTATTTATGGTAACATAAATGTCCGCTCATTTATTGCACTCTCTATTAAAAAAGAAAAACATTAACAGATTTTCAGAGTCAAAGATCCCACATTTCTTTCTAAGCTTGATTTCATGCAAACTTTTAAATTGTCTTCTACATACAGATTATGTTGTACAGTCTTACTTGTGTTACGACCTGGTTGCAACTAGTTCATAAATCGCTTGGAGTAAATTAAGGTGAAACGACACCAAATAACTGGTGTGAAATTAAGAACAATTTATTAATACAGGGAAAGTTGCATGGTTGTAAGTGTCCTGGGTTTCTAAAGGCATTGAGAAAAGAGAGAAAAGGGAAAAGGAAAAGAGAAAGAGGATAGAGACTATGAGAGAGAGGAAAAGAGAGATCACCACCCTTGGATCCAGCGATGTAAGTTGTCTGTAGAGTTGGTAAGTTGTTTGCAGAGTTGCTCCTCCGGTAAATCGCTTGCAGGATCGGTCCTCAGGTGGCGGGCGGGAGCGCGCACCAGCATCCCAAGTGAGAAGGTCTAAATACTTTAGGTCATTTGCATGTGAGAAAGGAGAGGGTGGTAACATCACTCTTATCTCCCCCCCTCTGCTCGCTTCCCATGCTAATTGGGACGCCTGCGCTTTGTAGTCTTAGATTGTTCTTGAAATGAGTCGGTGGTCCCCCAAGGGGTGTCTGGTGGTCGTGATCCCCTAGTTGTGGTGTCCGCTGTATGACCCCGCTTCTGCACAAGCGTGGTTGAGGCCTTGCAAAGTTGTTGCACATGTAGGCTGGCCCCAAGGAAAAGATACCATCCTGCCTCCGCAGGACTTATCTCTTCCTTCAGCCAGAGTCGTAAATCACAACAATTAAGGCACAGCAGGGGTATTGTTCTGTTCCCAAGGCCCTTATCTCTTGCCAGACTTGCAGGCCTCTGTAGTACACATACCCTCCTCCAGCCAGAGTTGTCAAACAAGTTGTTTAAGGCATACAAACTCTGTCTGTCACAACTTGTCATAAAGCATAATCAAATTTCAGTCTGACTATAACCTGGTGGTTGTGGGTGTTTTTTCAGATTTATCTGGGTTATTATTCTATTTATCTGTGCTGACTTTATTTGTTCTGGTGTGATGTTGTGGAGGCCTTTTTGCTGTTTCTAAGAGTTCATCTTTCTTAGGCTGTCACACCCACAATTTTAGATAAAATGCCAGGCTTTACCAACCCTTTTGGTGCCATTGCAATCTTTCTTGTCTTGAGACAGTCTATTTGAGTGATTCATGTCAAGATTCTTACTAGGTTTTTTATTGTAGAGCATTAATTTTTTTTTTAATGAGAAACAATTCAAAGCTGAGCTGTAAATGTTATTTATGTAGATTGTCTAACCATTAATTTAACCACTGAAAAATCACTTTCTTTGAAATAACCCGTTTACAAATTTTGTCTTATATTTAATGTGGGTTCAAGTGCAAACCTTTTGTCTTTTTCTGGGAGAACAAAACAAACTAAAGCTATGTGAGACAAATTCCTGAGATAAACTGACCTCTTTCCATGTACCCAGGCTACATAAATGAAAATGAAGTGTTTGCAGTAGTCCAAAGAGGGGCCCCAATTTGTTTAGAAATGAAAATGGAAAGTTTCAATGACGATCTCAGTTATACATATTGAGCAATGAAATAATATTTAACAATATGTATGCTTCTATTAAGCTGTCAGTCATAAAGATGGTGTTAACCTGCACTAGCATTGACATTAACATAAGCTCTATGACTTTTCTCTTTATTATTTATTTCTTTTCTGTTCCATTTCCTCTTTCATTTTCTACTGGCATATTACTTTGTAGTAAGTGAAACATGAACTCTCATTTCCACTTGCAAAAGGGACTACTTACCTAATTGGAATATGAAGAGGTTTAGTACATTTACCACTGTGTTTTTCATGTAACAGTCTTAAGATATAGTGTGATCAAAGAGAAAATAGGTGGGCTACCCCCTTAACTCTGTCTTAAGCTTTTTTTATGGAAAAAAATATATATAAAGAAAAAGATAGTGTAATGAATATCACAACACGGGCCTGTTCTCTCTCTTTTTCATGACTATAGTGATGCAGAATAGCCATAAAGTTGTTGTATGTAACCCTCTGAGAATGTTTTTGACTGATGAAATTTCTAATGGCAGATAATCAACATACCATATTCTAACTTTGAATCATTGCTGGGAGAAAAGTGGCATGATAAGGCTTCTATTCTTGTTTTGTATACACAAATATATTCCTCCTCAGATAGTGATTTGGGATAGCTGTGAGCAGGATGTTCTTGTGCACTTAGTGATATTGAAAATATTTATTTTTACCATTGCAAGTATTCTTATATGCATTTTCTATTTATTTTCCACACTGAAGCTGGTCAGCACACAATACACATACATAATTTTATGAAGGTCAACTCCAGTAAAGGACTGTCAGGGTCATGATTGTCCCAACATGCTCTTGTTCCACAGGCCCTGCCTGCTGCTCTTGAAAACTCGGAACCAAAAAGGCCTTTAGTCTAGGCCTTCAACATGCCCTTCACTAGTATTCACATAGCCAACTCAGTGAAATACAGACTGATAACTGAGGGCAAAATTGACCAAACTGTCATGCTTAAAGCTTATTGTCACCAACTGGCAGCCACCTCATGGATCAGTACTGCAACTAATACTGCTTATTATTAACAACCTGGATAGCAGAATGGTGTGCATCCTCAGCCAGCTCACAGCTGATATAAAAATGGGGGAAGTGGTTCATTGCTATTTAAAGTGATCTCAACAAGAACGGGGCGAAAAAACGTTGACAAAAAGATTGGGAAGATTAACAAAAGTAAATGAAATGCACAATACCTGGGACAAAATAATCCCATTCAGCAGTATAAGCCAAGGCAGACTCACTAGGAAACAACTTTACCAAAAAAGACCAGGTAAACATCAAAGCTGATCATGAGCTAACAGTGTGACCCTGCATGAAAGAGGGCCAACCACATCCTGAGCTGTACTGGGAGAATTGTAGCCAGCAGTTCATGGGAGATGATTCTTTCCCTTTATCTAGCATCTATGAGGTGTTTTCTGTACCTTGATAGAAGAAAAACTTTGATGTATTGGAGTAAGCCCAGTGCAGGCCACCAGGATCATTTGGTCCTTGAGCACATGATGTATGAGGAGAGTCTGAGAGACCTTGGTTTTCTCAGTGTCACGAAGAGAGGGCTTAGGGGAGATCTTAAGGTTGTCTTCAGCTACCTAATGAAAGGAAATAGAGAAGACAAGAATCTTCTCAGAGGAGCACAGTGACAGGAAAAGGGAACAGATATGCAAAGTAACATCAGTAACAAGGCAAATTACATGTTAATGAAATCCCCGAGTATGTGTTGAGAGGGCTTCTGGGATCTCTTGGAGGCACTTAAAACTCAATTGGATAAAGCTCTGAGCAACCTTTTTTAACCAAACATGCTCTGAGCAGGAGACTGGACTAGATAGCCTCTGGAGGTCCTCTCCAGTCTATATGATCCTGTGGTTCTCTTCACTATAAAGGGTGTAAAATATCTGGACCTAGAGTGAAATCCAGAGCCATGAAGTGTGTAAGTTCCCAGTCTGACATATGGAGGGAAGCAGATGCTGTGCAGAAAACTGTGTGGTCTGACCTTTTTAGGGTTAGCTAATCCCCCACTGCAGAAATCAAACACTTGAATAAAGAAAAAGAGATACCAATGTCCACATTATAGATGGTGATGGTGACTTTCACTGGTGTTACATGGCTAAAAAGTTCTTTTAGAAAAAAAACCACCTAGCAGACCTCATTTATAACAACTCAGTCTTGTGCTACTATTTAGCACCTAGACTAGTTATCCTAGAAACAGAAGATAGGTTCTAGGTCTTCTCTGCTCCTAAGGGATTTTAAAACCATGTCTCTGATCTTCAGGAGAATGTTTTCACTTGATTCCACCAGGCTCTAAATCTGGATGTAACACCTGGAGCTAAACTGCTGTTACTGGAAATAGAGGAGTGGGTTAGATTTTCAGTATGTCACAGAAAATGAAAGAGCAAAATCAATGGTTGAGATATCTAGATGTCTTGACTGAGAAGGCAACATATGAAATACATTGAGTGTACATAGATAAAATGATCATAGATTTGCAGATTATTGACATATTTACTAAATCCTGTCTTATTTTATTCCAAAAATCTGTATTATATCATACTGAAGTATATCACTGTAAGGAACATGGAATTTTCTAGGACAGGTTATCTGCTAGTTATAGAAAATGAAATTGGTGCAATAATGTCTAAAACAGTTAACACAGACTGCAACATAATAATGAAGATTATGTAGAGGTAATTATTAACTGCAAAATATAAATACAGCTCTTAGCTAGAATCAGCACTGAGTAGTGGAATCCAACAACAGTTCAAGCCATACATTTCATAATTTTAAAGTCTGCTACCTATTTATTTTGATCATTTACTTAATTTCTTTGGAACAAATTTCATTGAATTACCTAGGAGTTAAGTCTATAAAGAGTGAAGTTAATCGATTAATTGGTTGATTTATTCTGTTTACGCTTTTTTTCTACTCATGTGAAATATTTATATTATTTTGTCCAGATGAGATTTTTGACACTTTATAAACTGAAATGTAAGCTGTCTGCAACACCAGCTAGCTAACGTTCAACAACATCTTTTAATCCCTCCTTGTTAGATAAGTAATGCAATCCCATTTTATTCATGGAGACATAAAGGTTTAAAGCCAGAGTCAGTGAAAGCTGTAGGGAATGGCTTCATTGTGCAGTCTCAGAAATAAGCTACTATAGAGATACCTGAGCTAGCTTTAATTAGCTAGCTTTAGTACAAGCAGCAATCCTGTAGACCTGCCTAGCATAGAACTGTGCAAGCTAATTTGTTCTACTACTCAGCATCTTCTCATATGATGTTTACAGGTAGATACACAAATGTTTTAGGTGCCTGAGTTCAAGACCTGTGGTCTTGAAAACAGCTATTCTGAATTTTACATTATGCAGTTACTGGTTACTATGCCCATGGGGTTACAGAACAGAATATAACAGAATAAGAATCTAACAAAATCTTCTCCAGCTTCCCCCCATACCCATCCATAAGTGCCAAGAAAACTAAACTAGAGGGTATTTAAACTCCCTCTGGAACTATGTGAATCTGAATTTCTTTCTGTATATTGACTATGTAGAGCTTTGCACAGAGCTTGTGTGGGCAGGATACCCAAACAGAGGTTTTTTTTAAAGCTTTGTTAGCTTTCTGACTGTCAACTGACCATCCTTTCCTACACACCCCTTTTTCACAATTCTGTAATACCATCAAAATAGTGTCTTTATTTCATGGGGCTATTTTCTGTTCTCTTTACTTAATGTTTCAAAGCACTTTGAATATGAGTAAATGGTAAATACACTTAAGCCTGCATAAGTAGTCACTTTGATTATGTAAACTCCTGTTTTAAGAGATTTCTAAGTATCTCCATAAACAGAATACAATTTGCTCCTCGGAAGAAAACATTTTATGTCAGTCCCTGGAATGATGCAGCTGAATGTTAATTTTTATCTTAATAGTCTGCTTGTATATCTAGATTTCATTTCTCAATAATTCAGAATGTGATGAATTATATGAGCCAGAGCTAATAAACTTTAGAAATGTCTTCTTGTTCCCAATAAGAAAAGGACATGAGCACCAGAAGTGCTAATCAAATGGGCAGAGAAAAGACTATTTGTCAAAAAACTCTAGAAGACATTCTACTGTAAGAACTGATAGTTTTGCTAATGTATTCCAGTACATCATAAACTGTTTTATTCATAATAACACAGAAGTTTCCTAAGAAGCACTTCATGGTGTTGAACCTTTTACTTCATGAGAAAGTTGGCAAAACCCCATTCTAGGCATGAATACCATTTAAAGAGAAAGTTGCAGGTCTATTTTTAGAAAATTAAAAATATTACCTTTTCCAAATGTAGACTCATATGCCCACAGCAAATTAACAAATAAAAACTGAACAAATTTTAAATTTTACATGAAACAGAAATTCTAACAAACATCACACTTCCAATTTCAAACAAAATAATGAAAAATGTACTGTGATTATCCACATGCAGAGTACATTACTGTGAAAAATTTGCCATACTTATTTCTTGACTTTTTGGAGGGCCTTGAAGCAAACTAAAATGTCTAAATTACCTGAACAAGATATTTGGTCTATTTTTCACCTTGACTATTCAGAATGGTCTTTCCAGCTTTCTAAAATTCAGTAATATTATAAGACAGCTAGAAAAAAGTTAAGAAAAGGAAATGAATTTAAGAAAAATTTTTTGTAAATACAAGTTTGTAGTTCTTTTAGGGCAGCTGTAAATCTTGACCAGGAAAAGACCTAAGAATGAACAATCTTCTTCTCCTCTGTATAAGGATCCTATTATGATTTTAGTCAAAGAAAAGAAAAGACAAACTGTTGTATTACTATTTTCTATAGCATGCCTTCTTAGAAGAAATTCCTGGTATGAAATATGGATTGTTTTCCTTCATATAAACTGTCATTGTAATCAATCAGTTGATAAACTGAAAGTAAGTGATGGTATTAATTTGATAGCTGTTCAGATCATTGTTATATATGGTATAACTGTTGCAATAGAAATGTATTTTACCTGTGTATTTAACTTGCAGATTTGTCCAGCATAGTATAGATTGTGGAGATTTGACATATTAGTGAGCTGAGTAGAGTTTCATCTTGATACCTTTAAACTACTAACTGCTGATGTTATTTACCCAAAACAGTTTTGTTTGCTGATAATATCATCTTCACAGCATCTCAAGAGCTGTATTAGCTGTCTGCTATAAACAGCTTACTTATTATTTTAGTACAAAAAAAATTCCCATTACCATTGGATAAGCTTGCATTTTCACGTCATCTAACTTTCACTCTCACAAGTACGCATATTTGCTGAAGTAAACTTTATATGTAAACTTTGTTTTAACAATGTCTATCTCTAGATAGTGATGGAGCAAGGTTTTGGATTTAGCACATCTATCATCTTCTGAATCATTCCCATCTGCAGTGCAAAGTCCTTCACCATCTGTACCATGCCTGATAACTTATGCAGGCAATACAAATACTTGTCTCATTTCCTTCAAGGGCATTTTTTAAAAACATGGGCCATTTCTCTCATAGGCCCTAATTCAGCAAAACACTGAATCTATACATAACAATCAACTATTCATAAAAGTGAGCAATTGATGAGGGGTTCTCTTAATTTCTTTTTGGGAAAGTTCCTCTCTAGGAATGAGACTAGCTAGATTGTCTGTGCAATAGATATTTTATAGTGCCTACACAGATGATTCTTCTTTTGAGTAATAGAACATTAACTTGGCCTGCTCTCCTGGTGTTTATGGAGCATTGTGAGTATTAGGACTGACCACAGAAAGGAAAATTTTGATCTGAGGATCAACAAGAAGTATATATGCTGAAATTTCAGCATTAGGAACAATGACAGTGCTTCTAACCCTTTCCATCCTTAGATTAAGGAAATACCAAGTTTGTGAATAACTTTAGATACTAGGTGTTACTAATAGGTCAATAAAATAATCTGCATATCCCTAAAAGAATTTTTATAAAATGCAAGATTGGATAAATATTATCAGACAGTGAATATGTCCTGTTCTTTCTTCTGCACAACCAGAGGAGTGAAATGCACATTTAACTACCATAAGAAAAAGAGATAAAAATAAAATAGGGGAATGTGAACCTTTATAGTCAAAAATTCCTACATTTTCTAGTCATGTCAAAGGTGTAAAAGGAAACACAGATAATATATTTTATTTGCATGTTTTGTTTACAATGGAAAAATTGCATCTAAAGATTAGTCTTGTCTTGTCCTAAGAATTAAATTTTAACCCCACAGGAACTGGAATCCTATCAATAAATCACTGACAGAAATCCATTCACAGGATTTATTTTGCTTCACATATCTGGGTCTTAACCTTAACCCTCAAATGTATAGCTTCCCTTTGCACTTGGCCTTGGGTGCAATAAACGAGTACAATATGACTACAACACAGTGATCTAGGTTTTGTTTTCTTAATGTGGAAAGTTACAGAGGTGCTAAATATTTAGTAGTTTACAAAGTTTGTAAAAAAAATAAAAAAGGATGACTGAAAATGCTCTACTGAGTGAGGTGGGACATTAGCTCATCCCTGTCACCCTTGTACTTGTTAGGGGTTGCTGAATCTGGTAGCCCTGCTGCAGCTCCCTGTCCCCAGGTCCAGTCAGTGGTGAGGCTAGGCACATCTTCCTGATAGGCATACACACAAATGCCCATACGCAACATGTACGTGCATGTATACACAGGCTGCCGCAAAGATCAACGCAGGCAGAACACAGAGTACTCATGCAATCACAGACAGCACTAGCAGCCTCATCCCATCCTCTTCTCTAGCTGAATAAGGATGGAGGTCTTCCTTCATCAGGATGGGGGTCTGTCAGTGGGAATGTATACACATGTATGTCCCATATGGATTCCCCCCAGCAGCTGGGCTCAGACATGTAGTCTCTCCAGGGGCTGCACTGGTACCTTGCCCTGCCCAGCTGGCAGGCACCTGGCCCACGAGTCCCTATGGCTGCAGTTCAGCTGCTGGAGAAGATCCCCTCACACACAACCACACAGGTGGTGTACGCACACACATGCCCACACATGCATACATTGATCCTGCTGCAGCTAGCCTTCATCACTTAGTCCACCTGTCAGCTGCTGTTGGAGTCTCCTCTCCAGTCACCTGATGCACAGACAAATGGGTCTCTCAGGTGACGCCCCTGCCCCTAAGGTCTTTCCAGTAGGTGGCATGGACTCTCTGGTCCTTCTGGTAGCCACCTACTCCTGTTGTCTCAGGCACACCTTTACTTGGCAGCCTCCCAGGATACTTGACCTGCTCTTCAGCCAGTCCAGGCCCGTGCTCGCTGGTGACAGACACTGACACACGCACCTTCACATACTCCAGTGGTGGCCCACAGCCCCTGTGAGCTCTGGTCCCACTCTGGCTGCCATCACTCAGAAATCCCCACACACTTGTGCAAAAAGATAGAGAGCCCCTCACTCAGGAAAATGTGCAGAAATGGAGTTTAATGAGAAGAAAGGACAGACTGTGCTGATCAGGCACAGGGCATGGCCAGACAAGCACAGTAACCAGCCCCTGCTTACACATGACTTGCCTCTTTTATTCCCCTATCCCTCTATTTTCCCATACTTGTTCCTTCCCCAACCACTCTAAATCCCAAAGGTACCTGCAAGGCTTTCCCTGGCCCCATGGCAATGGGTGTCCACACTGGCTGTTGGGCTGGTCACCTCCTGTGACACCCCAGGGACAGGAGAAACAGAGACAGGGTTCCCTCCTGCCTGTGTGCCTCCACCCTCCTTTGTGTGTATGGCAATGAACTTTTTATCACATAACATAACAGTATTATCCATGGTAATTTAGGGTAAATGAAAGCATTTGGGAAGACAAAAATATTATGTTCCGAAGCACAAAGGAGGCTGAAGTGTTGCAAACTTAAAAGGCATCAGAGCATAGAAGGAAGTGATGAGATGAGATGTGCATGGATTATTCCAGTTGGTGATCTGTGCAGATCGTGTCTGTGCTGTTCATGAATACAAAGCCTTCCAATCTAGCCTACAGGAATACTGTTTTCTTCTTCAAATCCAAACGTCAGTTTTATACTTACATTAAAAAAGAAAGTAAAATGTCTAAGAGGTGGGAAGGAAAATTTCCTGTTCTACCTCAGAACATTAATTCACCATGTTTCATAGTCTGCAGATAGCATCTCAAAAGTAAATACAATTTATTACATGTGAGAAATATAAAAATAAGAAAATAAGTAGATATGCTAAAGCCAAAGGTATTGCTGATGGTGAACTGAAGAGAAATATCCCACTGCTGGGCTGCATATATGTATATACTGAAAAGATATTTAAAAAAAAATTCTTGCAATCTTAAGCTGTCATAACTAACAGATACTCCAATAACTTACAGCTGTAAACACAATTACCCTCACTGAGAAGATAATAAACCTTTTTTTTCAAGAATGAGTTGTCTAATTTCAGCCTCCAGATATTTATGCACTTGTCAGCAAGGCTGAAATTTTTTCTTATTCTTAGACATCATTTTCACAAAGATCAAGTCATCTTCAATTCTTCTCTCCAGTTGTCTGAATAGATTAATTTTCTTAAATCTGACATCCCAAAATTTATTTTCCTAGTCCTTCCGTCATTATTTTCAATCTTCTCTGAATGTATCATAAAATTTCCATCTACTTTAACAGCAAATGACACATAGTTGTGCAGATCTCCAATGAAAAAAAAATATTGCTGGATAAACAACCAAACTATGCCATACGTCTCTAATAATACCACTATCATCATTGCATTAGCTAAATTTTTGAGTTAATGACATTTTTGAGGTGGCAACATCCAGGTCTAACTATCCAGCCTGAGCCTTTGATGCCTTCATATGGCAAATTTTAAAAGAACCTTGAGATACCCGATTAGAGTACATCTCAAGACTTCTAACAAGAAGTTACAAAAAAAATCCCAAAATTATCAATCAGATTCTTTATGAAGAGTGGTCTTCCATTAAATACGGCTTTTAAGAGTCCAAAGATTGTCACTGGCTTTACAAATTAAATACTTCATTGTTTCATTTATGTTTAAATTGGCACTAATTCCTATAATCCTAAATATTTTAAATATTGCCAATATTCAGTCTTTACTTTTCAAAAAAATTGTAACAAATTTTGGAGCAATACTGGCACAATTGGGACAGAGATAATTTTTTAATCTGAATGGAGGATAGATGTTTGACATTTTCCTAAGTGTCCACTAGGGCACTTCCATCATATATTTTCTGAGCTTCCTATTTAACTCCTAACATCATCCACAATGGATGCATCCTCACATTTTCATCCAAGTACAAAGCAGAATCTAGAAAGAGATTTTTTCTTTATTACTTTCAATTTTATGATCTAAAATTTGCCATTTATCTAACAAGGCCAAATATCTGTTTGATTTTATTTCCTTTGAAAATGTTGTGGTTTTTTTTTTATTTTCTTCAACTTTATTAGGCATTGGTTTTCTTTCACTTGTTTTTTCTCTTCTCTCTCAGGAATTTTTACTGTATTTTTACTGATTTTGTTGGCATCTGCTTAGCAATGCTGAATTATTTTCAGTTTTGCTTCTTTCTTTAAATTTTGTATCCCCATTTTTTTATGCCAACTATTGCTTTAAACTTTATCAAAACTTTCTGTTTAAAGTTCAGAAAATATCTATTCAATGAGTGTAACGAGCTATAAATGCCAAGTCACTGTGACTAAACCACAGGCAATATAAGACCTTCACCTCCGTGGAATGTTCCCTTTCTCTTCTTGCATGCCTTCCCCAATACAAAGTTTTTTATTTGTTTGATCAGCTTTAGATCATCCCTACACCTCTTCTGAGGTCTGCCTCTTTTGAAATGAGAATTTTTTTCTCTATGCATAGTTTTTATTTGGTTAGTTGTTTTTTTTTTTAATTTCCTGTAATTTCTTATGTTGCTAGCCAGAAGTTTCACACCAGAATTATCACTTTTTCCTCTATGCAGGCTACTGGACTACTGTTGGACAAACTACATACAGTAAATTTTAGCTCTCCAGGAGCTAAGATTAAAATTTAGTTTGGACCTCACTCCAAAATATATATACCTTGATATGTCGCATTGTGTTTTCTAATAGATCAAAAAAATTGTGCAGACAGAAATACATGGAAATTCACATTGATTTCAACTCATATATACTTAGGCTCCCAAAAACTGTGTCGTTTTCTTGCATCCTTGTTATGTTTGGCTAACAGGGCTTGGAAGTAAGCTTTTAAATGTAGATGCAGTACATGTCTATGTAAAAACTAGTTTTGCCTGTATTAGAAAGATCATGTGTGTACTGTAGTCGGTTACTATTATTAGCAACAACCAGTAATGGCCGGAGTTGTAAAGCAGAGCAAATAGAGCCTGTCCTGGAATAGTGCTTGTTATGCCTAGTTTCCAGTCATGAAAACTTTCTTTTGGCACATTGTAAGCACTGATAATATTACATAGTAACTACTAGAAATGTTAAGGTAATGGCAGTCAATGCTCATTCAATAGCCAAATGTGTTTTCTGAGCTTGTTTGCTTTTTTACCACAGTCGTTTTAATGCAAATATATGAAGTGCTGCTGCTTCTCAGCTCAAGATGCATTAAGTGTTTGTTCATAAATTATACTTACTCTTACAAACACGTAACATTTTAAATAGTCATATACCTTTTTATCAAGGTTTGGAGATGCTGCCTGAATAAATACTAAAAGTCTTATGTCTTTTCAACGCTATTTGGAATCTCATGAATCTGCTTAGTTGTTTGGAAAAGTCAATGTCAATCTCTGGCAGCTTCAGGAATTCATGTAGGAAGTGCCAAAACGTTCATCAAATGAATGAATACATAGCATATCAAAGATTCACTGCCATTTTATCTTAAATGAAGTTTTGATTTAATTTCGATTGTTTTTCCAGAATAATTTTTTCATCCAGAATTTAAAGTTTTCAGATGTTTCTTCAATTCCAACTTTGTGAGGACTAACTTTCCTGTAAAACCGTAAAAGTGACATTAAACAAGAAAAAGAACTATCAAAAAGGTATATGGAATATAGGCATGTCCTCTGAGTCCTCTCTCATATATAGTGCATTGGTTTCCTTTTTACAGGAAATATTTTGTAAAGAAGCATTTGGTCATTAATCTGTGTACACCCAGAAGGAAGGCAGGCTTATTCCTGCATTAACAACCTCATTTCCAAAAAGGATTACTCTCGTATGCAAAGATCAATGAAAGTATTATTAAATCTCATAGCCCTTTTGCTTTCCTGTGCAAAGCTGATATTTCCAATTATTTTAAAGATGTCTAACTCTAATTTTAGCAGAATATTTTTGGCATGAAGCGGAGGGATGCTGAATATTTTATACCAGCCTGGTCTCAGAAGGAGTTCTAAAGTATTTAATACCTTATAAGATGTCATTGGGCTAAAAGGAATCACTTTAATAACAATCCATCTCACTATCAACTTTGTCAACTGTATGGACATTTTAATTTTTTTCCTAACAAATGATTTCTCCTTTTTCTCTCTGATAAAACAATGAATCAATTGACCCTGGGTTACTAATATTTCCATACTTATTCTAATTCTGAAGCATTTGAATAGTCTAATTTATCTCTTACCTCAGAAAGTGTCTTAGATTATTTTCCTTTACTGTGTAAAAAGAAGTACTTGTGTCTAATATGCTTGAGCAAATGTATTGAAATACTTACGACAGCAGAAAGTATTTGACTTAACATGATCATGGGTCTGCAGTACAAGGTAACTATGTTACTTTAGTTGCTCAAAACTTGTAATTCTCAAGTAACTGGTTTCATTATTCAGTCTATTTGATTTTAGTAATGAAAAATATCCAAAAGGGGTAACTGAATTTGGACTCCAATATATTACATAGATATGGGTCATTTGTATTTTCAAAACACTAATTATTTCACCTTGACTGCAAAGGACTCACGACTCACTTCTAATCAAGGACTGACAAATCTTGAGAAAATGAGTTCTGCCATGACCAAAGATGAGTTACCCTAAGCTAGTAAGGCAAGGAGGGGACTTATAGCAAGTCAAAGGACAGCATAGGATTCATCTATCCAGGTTTGGAGATCTACATCAAAGCTCCTAATTTGATTGATTTTATTTCCCATGGGGACTTCGAAGGGCTTATTCATCTATGTTGTTTGCCCATCTTAGACTGATATCTATTGTACTGTAGGCACATTCGTTCCTCTCACATTAACTATAAAGGAAGTCAAGACAACAATCTCAAATGCACATCAAATTGAATTGAAACAGATCTCAATTTATCAGTCCTAAATATATACTTCTGCATAGCCAGCAGAAATATCTCATCCACCTTCCTTTGCTTTTTGCATGCTGGATAATAGCGAAGGAGATTTACCTTGCAGAACACTTTCCTTTTGCTCCTTTCTTCTTTTACCTTCTTCTTAGTAGCATCTACTTGCTATACCTTTCAAGAGAATTCCACACATTTCCAAATCATGGCAGTCACTGAGCAGGCCAAAGGAAACTTTTAAATGATTATTTCATCTGTGACATGTTCTGAATAAAGATATGTTATGAAAGCAGTTTTATAAATGTCAGTGAAATATAATACAAAATGGCACTTGAATAAGATAAACTAAGAGGAGTGGTTTTAATGAAATGTATCCAAAATAGGCAGTAGTCCATAAAGACACGGTTTTAATATTATAGTTTTCAGATACCCACATCTCAAATGTTAGGGGAGAGGAGGAAACAAACCAGCAAGCAAACAACACCCAGCCGTCTTGGTCAGACAAATGAAAACAGTACCAAACCAAAACAAACCCCATGGATTTTTGCAATTATATTTTCGTCACATTTTCCTGATTATACGCTAGCATATTCCCCTTCCATTTATTTAATCTGGCATGTCCTCCCTTGCAAAATACATTCCAGTGTCTGTAAAAAACAATAATCATTTCCCACAGGACAGTTAGCATTTTCACCATTTCAGGACTGCATTTGAAATTAACAGTTCCCAGGGGCCGTACGTACTGAGACAACTGTCCAGATGCATAACTGCACACAATGTCAGTAGCACGCAGCTTCAGTTGATGTGTCCCTCAATCAAGTTTTATAATAGTTCTGGTTTATTAGAGGAAAGAGGGGACT
Organism: Nyctibius grandis; assembly: GCF_013368605.1. Lineage (NCBI taxonomy): Eukaryota > Metazoa > Chordata > Aves > Nyctibiiformes > Nyctibiidae > Nyctibius > Nyctibius grandis. Next base: position 33,088,882 of record NC_090659.1, read on the forward strand.
AGCTTGCCAACTGAAAATAGATGCAGTGGAACTAGTGACACATATCTTGACTTATATCACATACCCTACAAAAGAAGTTTCTGTGTCATGGTACTCACTCCATTCACCTTTTGTTAGCTGGGAGTTTATGTTAGGAGAAACTCTGCCGGAGGGGAAACAACAAATTAATGGATCATCTGAGCATCACAAAATAAATAGAACAAAATAAAATTGTGTTCCACAGTTTTATTCTTAATTTAAATACACAAATGTATAATACAATGTAATTCTTAATACTTGAGCACTTTGGGTTGCAAATTTTCATTATTATGTGCAACATAATGATTCTCCTTTAACTACAGAAGAAAATAAAATAATGTTAAAGAAAAGTCTGATCATGCTGATGGACATCTGGTTATTTATTTCTCCTTTAAGACACACTGTTTTTCCAAATATAGCAAGTTAGCTTAATTAATAACTTAATTCATGTTGTCAGGAAGGAACCTTTCAATTCCATTGATCTACCCTATCCAGAATATCTTCTTATAGCAATAAAATGTTTCAATGGAGAGCCACAAAATAACTTGCCCTAGTAAGCATGCAATGAGTCTTTAAAATGAGTCTTTCAAGAGATGAAATTTGATCTACTTACAAAATAAATTACACTGTTAATGAGATTTGAAGAGGTTTTTATATATATATATTTCTGATATGACCTTTGCTGAAATGATTGATACAGATTTATTTTTATAAATTTTTAAATTTTGTTTCTTTACTTCGTCCAAAAAAGTAAGACCATATCTCTCTCATACTGGGAAGCCCAGAGCTGGACCCAGCACTCCAGATGTGTCTCATCAGTGCTCAGTAGGAAGGAAGGGTCATCTCCCTTCAAAGGAAGTGACAGAAGAATTTTTTTTAAAACTCTTAGGAGTCCCTGTTTGACTGGAGAACCTTTGATCCAAGAGATAGTTTGCCTTATCAGAAAAAAAGTGAACTTTTTAAGCTGAACTCTTCTATTGCTCTTAAGCAAACCACACAAAATTTATCAGAAAATTTGAACACTTTATAAAACTAGTCTTATGAATCAAGACCTAAAGGAGATTAGAGCTTAGAAAGAAGGTATGCTCATATTTTCTTTTTTTTTTTTTTTTTTTTTTTTTTCTTCTCGGAAAGAAGATATCACTTCCTCTAGGCTTGAGATGAAAAATGACACTCGGGAAGTAGGCAATGAAGGGAAGATCCTTGGCTAACATAAACAACACATACTTTCAAGGGATATGAAGAAGAAAACAATAAAACTTTCAGAGAAATATTTTCTTTCGGATTGAGTATTTGTGTATCACTTAATTTCCAGAGTAATTAGGTTTGGAACCATTTATAAGCTATAATTTATTGCCTTTCTCTATCATGTGTTACTAAAGAGATGATTACAAGTGGTATTCAAAATAAAGGAATACTAAAATACTTAAATGCATACTCACAGCAGAACCTAGATTCTAGCCTAGTTTTACTGCGTGACTTTAGACTTAAGGGTATAGCACAGAGGAACAATATCCTCTGCAGATGACTTAGATACAGCGCTGTACCTAGGCTGTAGTCATTCTTTGCGTAGTGAGTATCTTGCAAGAGAATGTTGCCTAGATGGTACTAAATATGAAAAATAAAGAGTTGCTGAAGATTATTCAGCTTTGTGGGTTTTTTTAAACCTAACAGACATTCATTGCTCATTTCTAGTAAAATCACATACACAATATAAGCTATCTTGTGGATTAGCTGAAATATTAATGATCTAGAGCAGTGAATAAATTATTAAGCTATCTGATCAAATGCATAGTAAAATATTGTTTTCCTGTGACAGCCTGCATTAGAGAATAATTCGAGGTTGAAAGCTTTTAAGCAGGAGTCTTGAGTGATTCTATTCACTCAAACTCATACACGCATCATTTGGAAAATGTTTCAGTGTTTATCACAACTCTATCATACGTCTGTAAGCTTAATAAGAGCTGTGGTCATTAAAAGTTACCACATAGCAAAATTGTTGGCATAACCATACTGTACAATAACATCTCGTTTTCTTTTACTCTTCCTGAAGGATTATGTAAAGGGCAATTTTTGATAACGATGGTCATCAAAAGAATGGCATTAGTGCACAGATCAACTTATACTCTGCAAAAGCATCTTGTTTACATTTAACAATCATCTACATTAACAATACATACACACTACTTACAGTTGAGTGAAAATAGTATGGCTTAAAAAACTATTTTTTAGATGCACAATGTTCCCTTGCTTTGGTTATCCCAGATAAAATTCACTCTGAAAGCTAAGCAGTCTTGTGCTTAGTTAATGCTCATATACAGGACACTACCTAGAAATGTAAGGTACTGTGAACACGGGCTTAAGGAACAAAGCAAAGCAAAAAAAATAACCAAAACCAAAAACCAACTAAACCTCAAAATCCCCAAAAAGACAAAAATCCCTAAAGTAACAAATCAAAAAACTTTTAGCAATGCTAATGGCATCAAAAGGACTGGTGAGAAAAAGGATGAGGGAGACTATTCTTCCTCATCAGGGGAAAACAAAATTTTAGGCATGGATTTAGCTACTTTGTACTATATTTTGATCTATTTCATGGATCTTGGGCAAATCTTTTTAATTCTCAGTGCTTCAGTTCCTTCCAGATATGTATCACACTCATGCTCCCCTCCACCTACCTTTGTTTAGTTTCTTTATCCAGACTCTGAAAACCATGAGAGAGGAAGACATTATTTCAAATATAATGCATATATGTAGCTCCTGTAGTGCATTGCATAAAGTTTTTCAGAGTGCTTTTTCAATTATTTATGGAGTTTACACATTACCTAGAAGCAGAGCTAGTGTTTATGTAGCCTGAAAAGTCTACATATTCCTTTTACGAATGCATACCTCGGTCTGTTTAGCAGCCCATGCTCTGCTATGTGCTACCCCATTAGTCCTAGAGGAGTGTCGGCAGACTAAATAGGAAAGGCTCCAGGAAATTTCACTGGTGCAGAGCCACTTCTTCTGCACATCATGCAGGATGTGTCCAAATATCTGCAGTGCAGCTTCATGGTTTTGGATAAGCCAAGATTAATTTTTCTCCCAGCTGGAGAGCTGAAAATAAGCTGGTATTTTATTCTGGTTGCTGTTTGCGTTTATGCTTGTTTGTTCCATTCTTAAATACTTAAAGGGAAAAATATAATTCCAAAGCAGTGGAATTCTGTCTGCTATTTAGTGCATAGTACAGAGCCCTTCTGCTCAGCAGCAGTCATAGAGCCAAGACTTGAGTTTTCCTTAATCCTGAAAAACTGGAAGTGGTCATATAGTTTTCTGTATAGTGGACTGTCTACTCCCCTCACATACTCCTTCAAAAACATTTCTCATCTACTTCCTACAGGAAAGGACCACACAAAGATCTTCACAAAAGATTTTTAAAAACAGGCCTTTTAATATTAGTTTGTAAATCTATTATTCAATATATAAAATTTACTTTTTTTTCTCTTATACTTTCCCAGGTGTCTCTCAAATATGTCTGTATTTCTTATCCATTAAAATTTTTAATTAGTATTAGTTAATATACTGATTTTGGCTGTAAATTGATGAAAGATGAAAGTTTCAGTTGAACAAGGAAACATGGATAGTTCCATAATATTATTCAGGTTTCTATCTCTAGAGCTCAGACTGTGCAGAACAGGTCATCTGCTGTCAGCTGCAATTATGCTGCTAGTAACCTGTATCAGTTGGTGCAGAACATAGAGAAATCAACATCTGCAGAAAGTAGTCTATTTTGTTTAGAAAAAGCTTGAAAAAGCATATAAGTATGTACTTGCAGGGGCTTCTGCTAACATGCTATAAATGCATACTTGAAGAGTGTTTGCTCACTATATTTATTCATTTCTCCTGAAAATTTGAGAAAGCATTTATTTCCTGATTTTTCCCCCTGCTGAACTGGGTATGTTCTCCTGAGAAGAAAAAGCATTTGCATTAGGAAATACTAATACAATCATTCTAGATTCCATTTTCAGTGTATTTTGGAAAAACAAACCCAGATAACAGGAAGAATGAATAAGCAAAGCATTATTTGATATATATATATATATATATAGATATATATTTAAGGTGCAAGAGTTTCTCCAAGTTATTCCTTGAAAAGCTCTTCAACCATGTTATTGAAAAGGAGAACATAACATCATGCCGCTGCAATACAGAAAGGCAATTGGCCCATACTGTGTGGATGTGCATATAGGACATGGACATCTATGATCTGATTCAGCTTGATGTAGACATCCAGTTCTTAAATGTCCAAGTCATTTGCATGGAGTTAATAGAGTAGCTAGAAGATCAACAGGTGTTTCACATGTTTCTGGAGTGGCATACAGAAACAAGAGCAGAGAATTTAAGGCATCTAGGGTGGTACTGGAAGCCAGTGCTTAAGCTAAGCAGAGAAACAAATCTCAAATTAAGATATCTATATGTGTTTCCACGCAGGGATGGAATTCAAGTGTCTGGTGCTGTTTTACACATCTCTCCTAGCTTCAGCCACCACCAGATGAGGACACAGATTTCTCACAGGTTCTGAGTCATACCTGTCAGGGTCACAACAAGGGCTTGGCACCCAAAGGGTATTTCAGGTGGCATTAAATGCCTCTTTTTAGGCAGCTAGATTGCATCCTGAGTGTCTTCATGTGATCTAGGTCCTGTTAAGTTCAATGGAGATATTGCTGATGCAGTAAACAGATTGTTTTATCATATTCAGGTGACCAAACCCAGTTCTCTACTGTAGGGTGAATTATCATAAAATCATAGACTCATAGAATGGTTTGGATTGAAAAGGACCTTAAAGATCATCTAGTTCTAATCCCCTGCCATTGGCAAAGACATCTTTCCACTAGACTAGGTTGGCTGTCACCAATCACCTCCTTATTTTCCATGTGCCTTAGCATAGTTTCCAGGAGGATCTGCTCCATGATCTTGACAGGCATAGAGGTGAGAGTGACTGGCCTGTAGTTCCCCAGGTCTTCCTCCTTTCCTTTTTTAAAAATGGGGTTTGTTTCCCTCTTTTTCAGTCCATGGGAACTTCATCAGACTGCCACAACTTCTCATAAATGATGGATAGTGGCTTAGCGGTTCCCTCAGGACCTGCAGATGCACTTCGTCAGTTCCCATGGACTTCTGCACCTTCAGATTCCTTAGATGGTCTTAAACCTGATCTTCCCCTACAGTGGGAGGTTCTTCATTCTCCCAGTCCCTGCCTTTGCCTTGTGTGACTTGGGCAGTGTGGCTTGAACACTTGCCTGTGAAGACCGATGCAAAGAAGTCATTGAGTTCCTCAGCCTTCTCCATATCTTGGGTAACCAGGTCTCCCGTTTCCTTCTGGAGAGGGCTCACATTTTCCCTGGTCTTCCTTTTTAAACTGACATACCTATAGAAGCTTTTCTTGTTGTCCCTGACATCCCTGGTCAGATTTAATTCTATCAGGACCTTAGCTTTCCTAACCTGATCCCTGGCTGCTGGGACAATTCCTCTGTATTCCTCCCAGGCTTCCTTGCCTGCCCTTGCTTCCACCTGCCCTTGCTTCCTTCCTGCCCTTGCTTCCACCCTCTTTAGGCTTCCTTGTGTCGGAGTTTGTCCAGGAGCTCCTTGTTCATCCATGCAGGCCTCTTGGCATTTTTGCCAGACTTCCTTTGTTGGGATGCATCACTCCTGAGCCTGGAGGAGGCGATCCTTGAAAATTGACCAGCTTCCTTTGTCCCCTCTTCCCTCCAGGGCTTTATCCCAAGGGACTCTACCAAGCAGGTTCCTGAAGAGGCCAAACTCTGCTCTCCTGAAGTCTAGGGTAGTGAGCTTGCTGCATGTCCTCCTTGTTGCCCTAAGGATCTTGAAATCCACCATTTCATGGTCACTGCAGCCAAGGCTGCCTTTGAGCTTCACATGCCCCACCAGTCCCTCCTTGTTGGTGAGAACAAGATACAGCATAGTACCTCTTCTCATCGGCTCCTCTGTCACTTGGAGAAGGAAGTCATCATCCACACATTCCAGGAACCTCCTGGGTTGCTTGTGCCCTGCTGTGTTGTCCTTCCAACAGATATCGGGGTGGTTGAAGTCCCTCAAGTGGACCAGGGCTTGTGAACATGAGGCTACATCTACCTGTCTGTAGAGGGCCTCATCTGCTCAGTCTTCCTGGTCAGGTGGCCTGTAGCAGACACCCCCCCCCCCCCCCCCCCCCCCATAATGTCACCAGTCCCTGCCCTCCCTTTAAATCTGACCAATAAGCTCTCCATTGGCTCCTCCTCTATCCCCAGGCAGAGCTCCATGCATTCCAGCTGGTCATTGACATAGAGGGCAACATCCCCTCTTCATCTACCATGCCTGTCCTTCATAAAGAGCCTATATCCTTCCATTCCAATACTCCAGTCATAGGAGCTGTCTCACCCTGTCTCCATGATGCCAATAAGATCATAGCCCTGCAGGCATGTGCACATCTCTAGCTCCTCTTGTTTATTCCCCAAGCTACGTGCATTTGCATAGAGGCATTTAAATTGGGCCCTGGATGAAGCTGACTTACTGGCTGGAATTTCTTTGTGCTGCTCTTCAGGTGCTCTCTTGCTGACCTGAGATCCTTCTCCAGGCTCTGGACATCTACTGCTGGCCCTGGCATCAAACTGGCAGGATTGTGGTGGACTGAGGTTCCCCTCCCCCAGCAACTTTAGTTTAAAGCCCTCTTCACCAGCTTGGCAAGTCTATGACCAAAGATGTTCTTCCCCTTCTCTGACAGATGGACCCCATCAGCCCCCAGTAGACCAGGTTTCAGACTGTAAATTCACTATGCTACAAACTATAAATTCACTGCACAGCTCTTCATTGACTTCAATGAGAGCTCGGACATGTGGAGGCACATAGGAATTTCCTATGAAGTCTAACAGCTTTTACCAACTTCGTATACACTTATAAAACGGTGACATAGTTAATAAGTAATAATGACAAAAAAATTAAAAAGACACTGAATTAGTAGGCTAGTGACCTGAGCAGCATTGGCTACAAAGAATGAAGAAAATCTTGCTCTTGCAGCAGCGGCAGCACTTGAACAGAGTTTGTTTTAAATTGAGTGCTACTGATTCACGGAATCACGTTAGGGATTGGAAGGGACCTTGAAAGATCATCTAGTCCAATCCCCCTGCCAGAGCAGGATTACCTAGATCATGTCACACAGGAACGCGTCCAGGAGGGTTTTGAATGTCTTCAGAGAAGGAGACTCCACAACCTCTCCGGGCAGCCTCCTGTGTTCCAGCTTGCACCCATTGCCCCTTGTCCTGTCAAGGGATGTCACTCAGAAGAGCCTGGCTCCATCCTCATGACACTTGCCCTTTACATATTTATAAACATGAATGAGGTCACCCCTCAGTCTCCTCTTCTCCAAGCTAAAGAGACCCAACTCCCTCAGCCTCTCCTCATAAGGGAGATGTTCCACTCCCTTAATCATCTTCGTTGCTCTGCGCTCAACTCTCTCTAGCAGTTCCCTGTCCTTCTTGAACTGAGGGGCCCAGAACTGGACACAATATTCCAGATGCGGCCTCACCAGGGCAGAGTAGAGGGGGAGGAGAACCTCTCTCGACCTGCTAACCACACCCCTTCTAATACACCCCAGGATGCCATTGGCCTTCTTGACCACAAGGGCACATTGCCGGCTCATGGTCATCCTGCTGTCCACTAGGACCCCCAGGTCCCTTTCCCCTATGCTGCTCTCCAACAGGTCTGTCCCCAACTTGTACTGGTACATGGGGTTGTTCTTGCCCAGATGCAGGACTCTACACTTGCCCTTGTTATATTTCATTCAATTTCTCCCCGCTCAACTCTCCAGCCGGTCTAGGTCTCTCTGCATGGCAGCACAGCCTTCCGTTGTGTCAGCCACTCCTCCCAGTTTTGTGTCATCAGCGAACTTGCTGACAGTGCACTCTATTCCCTCATCCAAGTCATTAATGAATATATTGAATAGAACTGGTCCCAGTACCGACCCTTGCGGGACTCCGCTAGACACAGGCCTCCAACTGGACTCTGTCCCATTGACCACCACTCTCTGGCTTCTTTCCTTCAGCCAGTTCACAATCCACCTCACTACCCAATCATCCAGACCACACTTCCTCAGTTTAGCTGCGAGGATGCTGCGGGAGACCGTGTCAAACGCTTTACTGAAATCAAGATAGACCACATCCACAGCTTTACTGTCATCTATTCACCGGGTTATGTCCTCATAAAAGGCTATCAAGTTGGTTAAGCATGACTTCCCCTTGGTGAAGTCATGCTGAGTGCCCCTAATGATCCCCCTATCCTTGATGTGCCTAGAGACAGCACCGAGGACAAGTTGTTCCATCACCTTTCCAGGGATGGAGGTGAGGCTGACTGGTCTATAGTTACCCGGGTCCTCCTTCTTGCCCTTTTTGAAGACTGGAGTGACATTTGCTTTCCTCCAGTCCTCAGGCACTTCTCCTGTTGCCCACGACTTAGCAAAGATGATGGAGAGTGGCCTAGCAATGACCTCCACCAGCTCCCTCAGCACCTCCGGGTGCATCCCATCAGGGCCCATGGATTTATGGACGTCCAGATTGCTTAATTGGTCCCTGACCCAGCCCTCATCTACCAAGACAGATTCCTCCTCTATCCTGACTTCTTCTGGGGCCTCAGGGGTCCGGGGCTCCTCAGGACAGCCTCCAGCAGTATAGACAGAGGCAAAGAAGGCATTCAGTAACTCCGCCTTCTTTTTATCCTCTGTCTCCAGGGCACCCACCTCATTCATCACTGGGCCTACATTGCCTCTAGTGTTGGTTTTACCTGCAATGTATTTGAAGAAGCCCTTTCTGTTGTCCTTGACCTCTCTTGCAAGGTTTAAATCCAAGGAGGCCTTAACTTTCCTAGTTGCCTCCCTACATCCTCTGACAACAGACTTATATTTGTAGTGACCTTCCTTCCAGCCCAGAGTTTAAGATGCTTGTACACAACTCTTTACACTGGACTGAAACAATAGACAATAAGAGCCAGGATTTGAAAAGAGGCAGCATAAAAAGCAAGAATAACAAGACTATGTGGCAATGGAGACTTATAATGTGAAGCAATTGAGTAATTTACAACTGCTGAAAGATGGCTGGCGACTCCCATAGAAGTGGGGAAAAAACTGGCAAGACAGATTTGTTTTTGATGTCTGTTTTTGGAAATTCTAGATGAATGCTTGACATTTTTCAGAATGAATAAGAATTTACTACTACCATTCTCTCTATTGTCTACTGTTCCCATATGACACTTACCTATGACTTTTTCCTCCTCCCTCAGCTAGAAAGCATCATGTGTTAAAATAGCATTTAAAAGTTTATTTCATACTCTTTGCTGTGTATTGACTCTGCCCATTAGATCACATGCTTTCCAAAGCACTCATTCAATACCTTTGTCCTGTTCAGCACAATTATAAATATTTGAAACAATGTATTATTCATTTTTCCCCCCAAATCAAATAACACATCCCCAGATATCATCTTCTGAAATCTCAGAATATTTGGACATCACCTCCTTTTCTACCCTGAATCCTATTAAAATCGTGGAGATCAGATTTTGACAACAGAAACAAAGCTTCCTTCTTATTTTGTAGTAGCCTGTATGACATACAAAATAAATTTATGCTCAAAAGCAATAAATAAATAAAATCCAGATTCTGCATAAATGCATCCCATTTTTTGGAGAACACATGCATAATAGCCCATTTATGTTCTTCAGATTATTTGCATGCCCTGACCAATGTTGGTATAATTGAAAAGTTTTCCCTTTTTCTCTAGAAACCACTACTACAAAGGACCAGAACCACACTGCAGAATTGTCTGTACGCAGAAATATTTTAGGATAGGGAACATTTTCTTTTGGAATAAATTCTTAAATAGGTGGACGTATATTCCAAAATGTCTTGGCATCCACCTTATTACCCCATACTTGACTATGATGTTCTGCTGGCAGAAGATCAACAATGTTTGGGCTCTCTAGGTACTTCTTTCTAAACAGTGCTAATAAGGACTAAAAAATATATTGAAAAAACCCATCCAACAACCAACACAGTCAATGCTTATAAATAATGGATTTTCCTCTGGTGTCTGTTAAAGGTATGCAAACAGTTCTGGCCTAAAATATGATATTTGATTTTAGTAGCTCAGTACATTTGAGGGAATTTGTTACTTGCATATATTGGCAGCATGGGACCTCAAGTGATGACTACATTTCAGTATGTATTTTCACCAAAGAAAAGACTCAGCTCATTGACAGAAGTCTCTCAAAGTATTCAGTCCAATAAACAAGAGAGAGTGTCAAAACTGTAACTAACTCTTATCTGTTAAGACTTATATATTATACACATCTTGTAGATGCCTTAAATATATATATATTTCCAGGACAATCTACCATTCTCCACTCTTTGCAGCATGTGACACTGTCCTGGTTTGGCTCAAACCAGGCCAAATAGTCTTAGAGAACCCAAGGTCACTGCTTACGAGTAAAGAGCCGAAGGGGGTTGTACCTGCAGGGAGTAGTGGACGGGGCAGGTGACCCAGGATTGACCAGCAAGGTATTCCATCCCATACATGTCATTCTCACTTTCCTGTTTATCACTAACCCACTGCCTCCTGGAGGTGGGGCCCAGGAGGGAGGGGCCCTCCTGTCTCCCACTGATTGGTACCAGCTTTGCCAAATCTCCAGTTAAAAGCCTGCAGGTGTGATGGCAGTGGAGCTTTTGCATTTTGCCCTCTGCCCGTGCTGGGGGGAGCTACTGCCTTTTCCCCTCTGCCCATGCTGGGGGGAGCAATTCTGCCTGAGGAGGATTTCCAAGCTCTTGATCTTGGTTTTGTACATATTTGTATATATTTGGTTATTTCTATTATTATTGTTATTATATTCTTTTTCATTATTATAGTTTATTAAAACTGTTTTAACTTTCCAACCCATAAGTCTCTCTCCCTTTTCCCTTTCCCTTTCCCTTGCGGGGGGGGGGAGAGGGTTAACAGAGAGCATCTGCCACCTGGTTAATAGCTGGCCCAGCTTTAAACCGTGACAGATTTATTGGCGCCCAACGTGGGGCTCGAGAGAAGCTCCAACAGGTTGCTCTGATAAGTTGAATCCTGGCTCTGGTGGGAGGAGACCCAGAGAGCTCAGCTGAGAGAATATCAGATTTCTTCCTTTGAGATTTACGAGGGGTTGGAAAGTTAAAACAGATAGTGAAGATGGTGATGTCATTTTTGAATGCTGTGTTATCTCATCTTTTTATGGAGTTTCTTTCACAGTTGAGTATTGCAATGATGCCTTACCTGCCGTGGGCACTGTGTTATTGCTTGCTTCTTATGAATGTTTACATGCAGTTTAGCAGTGGGCGCTGGTCGAAATGTATTGTTTTGGTATGGGGTTTGATACTGATTTATGCTGTGATAAACTGGGCAGTTAATATTCCGATCTCTTATCTCTATGACACAATGATGGGCAGCTTTATCGCGAATCAGTAGCAGCAACTTCATCTGCACGCTCCAAGCGTCCTTTAGCTGATTCTGTTAATGATTACACTTCCAGTTTTACTTTGGGAAATAGTACCTTCTCCTTTTCTGCCAAGCTGATTCCACTAGATTTTGCGAAATTAGGATGGTGCTGTCTAGGTGGCATGTTTTTATTTTTGGTTGTCCTGAATGTGTTTCTGATGTGGGATAAGATTAAATATCGGTGCAGGGACAGTTGTAGGTGTTATGCAGCCACCTCAGATCCTACAGTGTGTACGGCTGCTACAGCCACTCAACCCACTGAAACCTTGGCAGCCTGTACCACAGCTGCTACACCCCCCAAGATGGCCACTGCAGCTACTCAGACTCTCAGCACTCCCACGACAGCCACTGCATCTACTCAGACCCCAGCATCTATCGAATCTGTACCAATTGCTCCTGTAACCAGGAAGAAATACCAAAAGAAATCAGCTCGTGAAGAGAAGGATGATGACTCAGAGCCTTCTAAGACAGAGCCATCATATGACCCAGGTGAGGGCCCTTCTCAGGCAGAGTTAGGGCCCGACACAGATGGGGGTTCCCTTGATTGTCCTTTTAAAGCAGACCCATCACAGAAGAAAGGCCCTTCTAAAGCAGAACTATCACAAGAGGACTCGGACGTAGAGATAACCTACCACTCCTTATCCCTGAAGGACCTGAGAAATATAAGGAAAGACTTCAGCCGTTATGACAGTGAACCTATTATTACCTGGTTGCTCCGATGCTGGGATAATGGGGCAGACAGCATGCAATTGGATGGCAGAGAAGCCAGACAGTTGGGATCCCTGTCCAGAGATGGTGGTATTGATAAAGCGCTCGCAAGAAAGTCAAACACTGTCAGTCTCTGGAGGCGACTCTTGTCAGCTGTAAAGAGCAGGTATCCCTATAAAGATGATGTTATGAGCCACCTAAGCAAATGGACCACTATAGAAAAAGGTATTAACTACCTTAGAGAACTGGCTGTGCAAGAGATCATTTATAGACACCCACGGGACATTGTAGATCCTGTAGATCCTGATGAAGTGGAATGCAACCGATCCATGTTCCGGAAGGTTGTGAAGAATGCTCCACCGACATATACCCATACATTGTCAATATTAGTATGGGGAGAAGATGCTATGGCACGATCTAGTGTGGGCGAAATGGCTAACTGTATGCGACAGTATGAAGATAGTATTTCTTCCCCACTGCAGGCACGCATCTCGGCTGTGGAAAAACTGACTAAGGAGAACAAGGACTCATTTAAACAACTGTCAGACAAACTGTCCATGATCGAGAATAAACTTGACTCTCTACCTACACAGGCGCGCGTTGCAGCTGTTAAGAGAAAACGTTCTCCTACAGGACCAGCTCAAAGGAAAAGGAACACATCACGAGGTATCCTGTGGTTTGCCCTGCGTGGTTATGGGGAGGACATGAGCAGATGGCATGGACAACCTACCAGTACCCTACAGGCACGAGTACGTGAGTTGCAAGCTAAAAGAAATACCAGAGAGAATTTTTCTAGGAGGATGGCTGCTCCAGTTACCAGTGAGCAGGACCCCAGTCAGGGGAGATGGGCCTCAAATCACTTTTTCCCAAGTGTGAATAGGAGAAATGAAGGTCCAGTCCCTGTGAGCAGCATGAATCCATTTCTTAATTAGGGGGGGCCCTGCCTCCAGCCAGGTGGAGGAGAGGGACAACCGGATTTATTGGACTGTGTGGATTCGATGGCCTGGCACATTAAAACCACAAAGGTATCGAGCCCTGGTAGACACTGGTGCACAGTGCACCCTAATGCCATCGGATCATAAAGGGGCAGAATCTATCAGCATTTCAGGAGTAACAGGAGGATCTCAAGTGTTATCTGTATTGGAGGCCGAAGTGAGCCTAACTAAAAATGAATGGAAAAAGCACCCCATTGTGACTGGCCCAGATGCTCCGTGCATCCTTGGCATAGACTACCTCAAGAGAGGGTATTTTAAGGACCCAAAAGGGTACAGATGGGCCTTTGGTATAGCAGCTGTAGAGACTGAGGACATTAAACAGCTGTCTACCTTGCCTGGCCTCTCAGAAGATCCTTCTGTTGTGGGGTTGCTGAAGGTTGAAGAACAACAGGTGCCAATTGCTACTACCACGGTGCACCGACGACAATATCGCACCAATCGAGACTCCCTGATCCCCATTCATAAACTGATTAGACAATTAGAAAATCAAGGAGTGATTACCAAGACTCGCTCACCCTTTAATAGTCCTATATGGCCAGTGCGAAAGTCTGATGGAGAATGGAGATTAACTGTGGACTATCGTGGCCTAAATGAAGTTACGCCACCGCTGAGTGCTGCTGTGCCAGACATGCTAGAACTTCAATACGAACTGGAGTCAAAGGCAGCCAAGTGGTACGCCACCATAGACATTGCTAATGCCTTTTTCTCTATTCCTTTGGCACCAAAGTGCAGGCCACAGTTTGCTTTTACCTGGAGAGGTATCCAGTACACCTGGAATCGACTGCCCCAGGGGTGGAAACACAGTCCTACTATTTGCCATGGACTGATCCAGACTGCACTAGAAAAGGGTGGAGCTCCAGAACATTTGCAATACATTGATGACATCATTGTGTGGGGTGATACAGCAGCAGAAGTTTTTGACAAAGGGGAGAAAATAATCCAAATTCTTCTGAAAGCTGGTTTTGCCATAAAAAGGGGCAAGGTCAAGGGACCTGCCCGGGAGATCCAGTTTTTAGGGATTAAATGGCAAGATGGGCGTCGCCAGATCCCGATAGAGGTGATCAACAAAATAACAGCAATGTCCGCACCAACTAACAAAAAGGAAACACAAGCCTTCTTAGGTGTTGTGGGTTTCTGGAGAATGCATATTCCAGATTACAGCCAGATTGTACGCCCTCTTTATCAAGTGACCAGAAAGAAGAATGATTTTCAGTGGGGCCCTGAACAACGACAGGCTTTTGAACAGATTAAACAAGAGATTGTGCATGCAGTAGCCCTTGGACCAGTCCGTACGGGACAAGATGTTAAAAATGTGCTCTACACCGCAGCTGGGGACAATGGTCCTACCTGGAGCCTCTGGCAGAAAGTGCCAGGGGAGACTCGAGGTCGACCCCTAGGATTTTGGAGTCGAGGATACAAGGGCTCCAAGGCCAATTACACTCCAACTGAAAAAGAGATACTGGCAGCATATGAAGGAGTTAGAGCTGCTTCAGAGGTAATTGGTACTGAAGCACAACTTCTCCTAGCACCTCGACTACCAGTACTAGGCTGGATGTTCAAGGGTAAGGTTCCCACTACCCATCATGCAACTGATGCGACGTGGAGTAAATGGATTGCATTAATTACGCAGAGGGCTCGAATAGGAAACCCTAATCGCCCAGGAATCTTAGAAGTAATCATGGACTGGCCAGAAGGCAAAGACTTCGGAATGCCACCAGAAAAGGAGGTGACACGTGCTGAAGAAGCCCCACCATATAATGAACTACCAGAGGATGAGAAGCAGTATGCGCTGTTCACCGATGGATCCTGCCGTCTTGTAGGAAAGCATCGGAAGTGGAAAGCTGCTGTATGGAGTCCTATACGACGAGTCACAGAAGCCACAGAAGGACAAGGTGAATCAAGTCAATTTGCAGAAGTAAAAGCCATCCAGCTGGCTTTAGACATTGCTAAACGAGAAAAGTGGCCAAGGCTGTATCTTTATACTGACTCATGGATGGTGGCAAATGCCTTGTGGGGGTGGTTAAAGCAGTGGAAGCAAAGCAACTGGCAGCGCAAAGGGAAACCTATTTGGGCTGCTAAATTGTGGCAAGATATTGCTGCTCGGCTAGAGAAACTAGTCGTGAAGGCACGTCATGTAGATGCTCACGTACCTAAAAGTCGGGCAACTGAGGAACATCGAAACAACCAACAAGCGGATCAAGCTGCTAAAGTGTTTCCAAATAGATTTGGACTGGGAACACAAAGGTGAACTATTTTTAGCTCGGTGGGCTCATGACACTTCAGGTCATCAAGGGAGAGATGCAACATACAGATGGGCTCGTGACCGAGGGGTGGACTTAACCATGGACTCTATTGCACAGGTTATCCATGATTGTGAAACATGCGCCGCAATTAAGCAAGCCAAACGGTTAAAACCTTTGTGGTATGGGGGACGGTGGTTGAAATATAAATATGGGGAGGCCTGGCAAATTGACTATATCACACTCCCTCAAACCCGCCAGGGTAAAACGCTATGTGCTTACCATGGTGGAGGCGACCACCGGATGGTTGGAAACATACTCTGTGCCCCATGCCACTGCCCGGAACACTATTCTGGGCCTCGAAAAGCAAATCTTGTGGCGACATGGCACGCCAGAGAGAATTGAGTCGGACAATGGGACTCATTTCAAAAACAGTCTCACAGACAACTGGGCCAAAGAGCATGGCATTGAATGGGTATATCACATCCCCTATCATGCACCAGCCTCTGGGAAAAGTTGAACGGTATAATGGGCTGTTAAAAACTACCCTGAAAGCAATGGGGGGTGGAACCTTTAAAAACTGGGATAAACATCTGGCACAAGCTACCTGGTTAGTTAACACCAGGGGATCTATCAATCGAGCTGGCCCTGCTCAGTCAGACCTTCTACATACAGTAGAAGGAGATAAAGTCCCGGTGGTGCATGAAAGGAATCTATTGGGAAAAACTGTCTGGATTCTTCCTGTAACGGGCAAAGGTAAACCCATTCGTGGGATTGCTTTTGCTCAGGGACCTGGATGTACTTGGTGGGTGATGTTGCAAGATGGTGAAGTCCGATGTGTCCCTGAAGGTGATCTGATTCTGGGTGAGACTACTTAATTTGAACTGTATGTTGTTGCTGCATAAGTGTCTTTTAGGTTAAGACAGTGGTGATGCGACCGGAGCTAGCTTCATCAAGTGGCGTCCAGTAACCTCCTCGAGTCTGACATCTTTAACCTGCAACCCGTGGGCACGAACCATGACAAAAGAGAGACTGCTAGCCAGAAAGACTGCTGAGAGACTGCTAACCAGATGCAAACCCACAATCCTGAACCAAATGAACTTGATGGACTTTTTGCATAAAGATGAATCATAGACTAGTGATATGTATATATATATTTGAAAATGAAAAGGTAGTGGTGATCTGAGTATGACATGAATGGTATGGAATAAGGGGTGGAATGTCCTGGTTTGGCTCAAACCAGGCCAAATAGTCTTAGAGAACCCAAGGTCACTGCTTACGAGTAAAGAGCCGAAGGGGGTTGTACCTGCAGGGAGTAGTGGACGGGGCAGGTGACCCAGGATTGACCAGCAAGGTATTCCATCCCATACATGTCATTCTCACTTTCCTGTTTATCACTAACCCACTGCCTCCTGGAGGTGGGGCCCAGGAGGGAGGGGCCCTCCTGTCTCCCACTGATTGGTACCAGCTTTGCCAAATCTCCAGTTAAAAGCCTGCAGGTGTGATGGCAAGTGGAGCTTTTGCATTTTGCCCTCTGCCCGTGCTGGGGGGAGCTACTGCCTTTTCCCCTCTGCCTGTACTGGGGGGGAGCAATTCTGCCTGAGGAGGATTCCAAGCTCTTGATCTTGGTTTTGTACATATTTGTATATATTTGGTTATTTCTATTATTATTGTTATTATATTCTTTTTCATTATTATAGTTTATAAAACTGTTTTAACTTTCCAACCCATAAGTCTCTCTCCCTTTTCCCTTTCCTTTCCTTGGCGGGGGGGGGAGAGGGTTAACAGAGAGCATCTGCCACCTGGTTAATAGCTGGCCCAGCTTTAAACCGTGACAGTGACACTTACTGCAGCATTTTTTGGGGTAGACAACCTTTATGGAAAACAAAACAAGGTACATTTCAATCAAGTAGCCTGGTAAAGTGTATAAACATAAGAGATACTACACTGTATGCCATAAACTATAAGTTCTCAGTTAGAAGAAAGTAGTCTGCAGCTTTATAAACCAATATAAGATCATTTTCCAAAAAAAAAAAAAACCACAATAGAGTTGTAAAGCCTAATGGTACTGATAGGAAAACAACAAAATTATGAAGTTGGTTTTATCTATTCCATTCCTATTTAGATAACTTTAGTTGAAGGGAATTAGCTTGCAGAATGCAGTCCTTCACACATTAAGCACTATAATCAGTATAAACACAATTTTGGTTTCATACTGCTGCCATGAAATAATATGATGATGAGTCTATGGCCACAGCAAAGTTCTAGTCAGATTGAAGAATGTCCTAATTAGCTGGTAATTATGTAAATATATTTTAAAAGATAGCAAATAAGTTTTCATGTGATGATGTAAAGGTAGTTGCTTTCCTCTCTTCTAATAATTTTATTAAGTCTTACAGCTTCCACATTACAGTTTCAGTTTAATTATATGTTTTGATACACAATTCATCATTACATGGTTTGAGTGCTGCCTGTGAATTCATCAGATGAATTATTTGAATTTACTTTGGGCAGAATGACACCTATTGAGGAAAGCTATTTTCAGTTAGGCAATGAACTGTTAACAGTAATATTTGTGATAAATACATTTTATCAGCATTTAGAAAGGCACCCTACTAGGTAGCAAGCAGAAGAGTACATTTCACTGTGCAATCTAATTTCCTTGTCCTAAGAATAGCTTCTTTCTTCCTCTTTCAAATTCAAGAACTTTGAAAATCTTGACGAGACAGTGTTGCATTTGTTTTGCCTCTAAGTAGAGTTGTAACACTTTAAAGGCTTGACATTTTGCAAACAAAGTGGATTCATCTGTCTTAGAGAAACAAGTGTACAAAGCAGTTCACTTCTGAAAATGGATATTTGGCAACACATATTTTGGAACATATAGATTTTGATGGTTTTGGAAACATGATTTTATATATGTGTAGGTGTTTACAAATAAAGAGAGAATGACAGTATGGTATTGTAAGGTACTATAAACTCTGTAGACATTTGTGAACAGTGTCTGAAGGCACTCTAACTCTGCAGCAGCACAAAAGATAGTTGCTTGTCTCTTAGGTGATGAAACATTTGACACATGCATACTTGGAAACAGTGCAAAAAAGCTTAGAAGATTGTAAACTTGAGATAAGAGGTTCAAGTATCATACTACAGTATTTAAATTGTAATATTTTAAATTATCTTGATATGAAAGTGTTCGTAGAAGCTGACTGAGTGTCATAAAGACTGAGGAGATAAAGACAGGCCAGCATCAGCTGCTGGATGAACTACTAGTGACTTGGACTTTGTCATTTTTGCTTACCAATAAAACTATTACTTTTGTATGCAAGTACATTATACTGTATGGTTAAACATTTTGTCCTACACCCTAGACTCCAGCACAAATAATGTAAATCAAATAAATCAATATCTTGAAAAAAATGAAAAAAGTTCAAAGAATACAGGAGTAAAGAATGTTTTTAATTCAATGTTTTTTTTAACACTTCATAGTGTAGTCTCATAATATGGCTGAAGATTTTTAAATAGCAAAGTACCAATAGAAATGATACTGAAATCCTGTAAAACCCATGTTCTATATTTTTAATTTTGAAAATGTCAAAGTACCTGATAAGATTCCATCACCATAGGTGTTATATTTACAGAGGTCTGCAATACATTGCATTGCTTATGTACAAATTATTTTTTATATAACTAGGAACTAGGGCACAAAGATCACATTGAACTTTCAGCCTCAGTTCAGCAATCTTTCAGATCTGAGTGTGCGAATACTTAATCTTATGACTATATTATGTTTAAATCCAACAAAACTAACATAAGATAAAATTATTATTTCATATTCTCTTCAGATTTTGTGTATATAATGCCTATTATTGTCTGTGATCTTCTCAGAGAATGTGGCAAATAAAGTTATATATCCTCTAGAAAAAGAAACATATCTGCTTACAATCTTATTTTGTGAGAATCTTTATTGATTGCTGATTGTTCCTGTTCTATGTTTCAATTACTGTGCTAGATTACTTGAATTACTAGTAATACTAGGATACTCCTAAAATGAGTGATTCATTACCATATTTACATGCATTTTTTAAAGAACATAATTAACATGTAGATGAAGCTAGCACAATAGCAGTATACAAGTGAATATTAGAAAATCTATATAATATTGTTATAAGGATCAGGGCAGATGCATGACAGTAATAAAAGAAAGATACTTAAATTATTAGCAACTGAAATGTGCATAAAAATGGGTGTATATAACTTACATTTAAACTACTATTGTTTTGAAGCCTTACACAAGTGACTTGTGTTTTTACTTAAAAAAACAAAAACAATTACCTACAATCCTCCTTCATACCTCACATAATGGTGTGCATGCCATAGCTGTATTGATTTAAATGACAGGATGCATAATCCATTCATTTGGACCTAAATTATTATTCCTAGAAGCTGAAAGGTAAGGCTGCGTGAAAGAAAGTTAAGAAATACTGAACTTATACATAAATTAAATAAATTGTGTGTATGTGAACTTCCCTAAAGATGATGTCAAATGACCTTTGTGTTTGACAGATCCTTTAGAGATTCATTTGAGTGAATGGAAAGCAATGCTTCTTAAAGACAGACAAAGAAAATATCAAGAAGTGGCTTTACTTTGTTCCTTTACAACAGAAAATAATCTCTTGGTGTTACAGAAAAAAAAAAAGCTGTTGCTTTTAGTACCATAGTAGCATATCTAGCAGGTTTATTGCAGGTCTTGGTTCCTTCTGTCCACTTCCATCAGAAAAATATGCTATACTCTGGAGTAAATATATGGTATGAAGTGAATGTGGAATGATTGTTAACTATATGGAATAGTAACCTGAGAATTAGGATGTTGGATCTACCCCTATGTTACGCATCCTTCCCTTAAGCAGCTCACCTACAGCGTAGATTGCCAGGCATCACGCTTGCAAGAAGGTTGCTCCTCACAGATAACAGCTACATATTCCTGTGTGGTGGGTACCCCTTCAGGATATCCTTGATATCGAAAAGATAAGATCTATCACTCTGAAGGGTTTTGTTTCTAGGTGTACATGAGTGTCAGTAAGGTGACTTTTGCTATATGAAAAGGTAGTATTTAAACCATTAGGAAATTTTGATCATGGTATTTCTGGACATTAATGCATATGCAGAAGAAAACAGATACTGAAGAACACATAAGATACTGAATGGGAAGTTTTCTCTGAAATATTTGGATTAATGTGTACAGAGACAGAAAATCTAAATATGGGCAAGAATTAGAAGCAGCAAATAAGGCAATTATTTTGAAATAAACACAGCCTATTGTGGAAATACATGTTTTATCTAAATCACAGTAAAACTATGTTGCTGAAGCCTAAAATACAAAGAATACAACCCCCAAAACTGTTTCCATAGACTTCAGCTAAAGACAAGCTAAAACCTAACAAGCATGCAAGAATGCAAGAGTTAAATGTTACTTTCTGTACAATAGAAGTTAGCAACATCTACCTCCAAAGAAAATGAGCTAAAGATGAATAAAACACTGGGATGGAACAGCAAAAAATAGTGAAAGTTCCGTACAAGCATGACATATAAAAATAAACAACCAGATCAAGACCAACTACAGACAGGTACTTGAACAAATGTGGTAACAAAATATAGTGAATGGAAAAACAAAAATCAGTGCCCTTTTTAAACCAGAGAAGAGGGAGGACCTGCAGAGGGCAAGCAGCAGTATTGATGAGACACAGCATCCTGGGTGGGCTGGCAGTATAGTGTGGGAGTAATTCCTCTCTATTTTTGCTTTGTTTCCATTCTTGGAAGTTTGGTTGTCTTTTCTACCCCCTTGTTATCTTCTGTGTTTTCTGTGTTTGTTTTGTAGGTTTGTTTTTTTTCTTTTTTTACTGAATCCATATGTCAGTTTTTTCTTTTTCAGATGCCTCGAAAGAATTCCATCCTGATTCTTAAGGCTGAAATCTGTTAGTGGCCAGCTATTGATCAATTGTGATTTGTGTTTATAGCGTTGAGGTCTGCTATGTCCCAGCACTTTCAAAGCCTCTGATATCAACCTATGTTTATATTCTTGGAGGCCCCAGCTGCAGTATTCAGTGGGTAAAAATGATGAAGGAATATTGAAGGAACATAGTGCTATGTGAAAATTTAGACTGAAAAAGAGAAATACTAGGTAGACTAGCTAGACAGAATAATGACCTGGTCTGTAGCATATTAAAAAAAAAATAAAAAAATCAGAAAATCTGTGAGAGCAGAAAACACTCAGAAAAATTCTCACGAAGATTTGTGTCAGAATGGAAATTAAAAAAGTTAATAGTGCATAAGGTATTTCTCCTTAAATGAACTCACCTTAAAACAAATAATTGGAAAATATAAAGAGATGAGGTAGTCTCAATCAACATACAAAATCTGGATCAAGATGTAATTAGTAAAAAGCTAACCTGAAAGATTACCATCATGCATTCACATATGTGTAGGAGTAAAGAAGTAACAATTAGGAAAAAAAATCTCATATATTAAGATGTCAAAAATAACATTCTTGTAAAGATGAAGAAAGTAGAATGAGCAGCCAAAAGGATGAAACACTTGTGAGATTGTCTTCATTTAGCCCACACCCAGGGGTAAACAATAACAGTTTTTCTATCACCCAAATGTCCCTTTCCCAACTGAGGAAGGAAACTGGGAAAAAGAGGGAGACTCATGGGTTAAAATTAAAGAAATTTAATAAAATAAAGAAACCAATATAAATGCTAACACAAAACACACAAAAGTATACTTAGCTACAGGGTTGTAACAGGTTGTCCAGGAATACCAATCATCAGCAATGAGTAAAAAGCAAGGCCAGAAAAGAGGAGAGCAAAACCAACCTCACCTCTCCTTAGCAAGCTTTCCCTTTTATAGTGAACTTGATGTCAATGTTACAGAATACACCTGTGGGCTAGCCTGGGTCAGCGCCCTGCATTTAACTGCTACTGGCCCTGATAACCATGGCTGGACACAAACTGAAACAAAATCCCAATGAAACCAGGACAGAGATAAAATGTTTGTATTGAAAATGTTATGACCATATAAGAATTTTAGTCTAAAAGTATACTTTTTTTTTTTAAAAAAAAGAATCTTTTATAAGTGATGTCATAAAGCTGGCATGGCTAAATACAAATTAAGAGAGACCATTAGAAATTAGAAAAGTCTTGTTTAAGAAAGAGAAATTGTATACAAATAATGAAACTGTAAATTAACTGTAAATTAACTGCAACTTAATTGCAACTGAACTGTAAATTGTGTAGTACTGCAACAGCTGAAACAAGACTTTGAGAAACATCTTGTTCTAGGAAAATATTTAACCCCCATAATACTATATTCAAACAAATCCCAATGCCAAAACCAAGAAGCCTTGCAAAATTCTGTATGGACAAGGATTAATACATTATAAGGGGTGTCTGAGAAAAATGAGGCCATAGAACAAAACCAAAATGAATTAACTACCTCACTGTGCAAGAGCTTAGGAATGTCACACATTAAAATTTTTTGTAACAGAAGTCAGTGCTCAGGAACTGTCTCGGATGAAATGTTAATAAAAAGAGTTTTCAAACAAATTAATAAAATGAATAGCAGCAAACTTCCAGAAACAGATGGTATTCATATAGAGTTATAAGGAAAATGAAATATGAAAGTGTTGAGCTGTTAACTAGAGTGTGTAATTTATCACTTAAAATGTCCTTTGTACAAGAGGAGTTGAAAATGGCAAATGCGATACATATTTTTTTAAAAGGGCTTTGGAGGACTATAAAATGGAAAGTCTATATCTGCACTCAGCAAACTGTTGAGCCTATGATTAAGAGTAAATGAGTAACTATGAAGTAGTAGGAAGTCAACACAGGTTCTGTAGTGATGCCTCACAAATGTAGTGTAATTCTCTATAAAGAAGGTGATAAAGTAGGCAAAGGTAAAGATTGATATATCTACTTGTTTTGCAAAATACTTTTGAGAAAGCCCCTCTGTAAAACAGAATGCCATGAGACAAGGGAGAAAATCTTCCCGTAATCTTTAATAGTGGTTAAAGAATTAAAAAACATGGTTTGAAAAGGTGGTTGCTTTTACCATTATGTAGAGATCTGTGGGAATCAATGCTATTGAACATATTCCTAAGTGATCTGGGAAAAGATATGATCTTTACCAAGTTTACTGACATGGTGTTTTTCAAGCAAGTAGGAACTATAATTCAATATGCAAGTTTATGAAAAATATTGTAATAGTGATTGAGTGGGGGATGAAATGCTAAAGTAATTAAAAGCAAAGTAATATGAAATCGTAGGATCTACACTAGCTATTGGCATTCAGGAAAGACTTGAGTAGTGCTTAGATTTGCAAAATATCAGATAGATGTTCAAAAATTAATAGGAAAGGAAGAAACAAAAACCATCATGGTATGTATCACTGTATAAATCCATACAGCACATTCCTCTTGCAGTTCTTCTCCAGGCAGTTCTCATTCTTCTGTATCAGGAAGGCTATAGTAGAGCTAGATACAATACACAAAAGAGAAACAAGTATGAAACGGGTTTTGAATGAGAAGAGACAAAACAGAAGAGCCAAAAAAAGACGAGCTCTTCAGTTCAGAAAATAAATGGCTATCACAGGATAGAGCTGTATATAAAATCATGAAAACCAGGGAAAAAGTGGTCAGGGTGTAATATGCAGTAGTACACAGGAAGGACGGTGACATTTCCATATTCTTTTCCTAAACCTCTACTTCTGCTCAGTGTAGTTTTAAATGGACTTTCAGTACCATTTAGTATGGCAGTTCTTGTGTTGTGATACAAAGATCTGACAAGATGAAGGTACCATTTGATTTCAGACTGCTTTATAGTTTGTAAAAGATTTTTTGGTGTTTATTCTATATCTTTTTGAGCTTCCCCAGTTTACTATGTCTGACCTGAAGAACCATGTGTTTTGGGACAATGATCTGACTGTACTCTGTGCACATACATGCCCACTTTCCCTCAGGCAATCAATATACTACCCTCAGTGCAGTGAGATATTTTTTAAACACAAAGGCCACTAATTCCAGATAAGACTTTTTTTGAATTTGAAGATTATTAAGCAACATGAAGGGAAGAAAGCTAACAGACCTTTAAATGTAAACCCCATGTGAACTTTCTATCTAGTCAACAAACAGATTGAATTATTAACTGAAAGTGCTGTTAGATAATAGGAATTACTCATTTGCTTAGTTTTTACACATAGAGATGAAGAAGATACAAACCTATTAAAGAAGATAAGGAGACCTTATTTTTCTCCAGTTTGGAAAAAAGTATTTTCCTTTAGTTCATGTTGCCTGGCCCTCCAGGTTTAAAATCTGTGGAACAGAAAGATAATTTTTCTTTGATGTGTAAATAAAAATAAGCTGGTTGTAAAATCTTTAAAAATGATTTTATTTTGTGATATAAACTATTTACGTCATAATGTTTCTATAAAATGATTGTGTACTGAACTGTGATGATGATTCCTCTTCCCACCTGCCTTATTTCACTTATAAAAAATGCTTTAGTTTTTAATTCTTTCTCATTTCTACAGGTCTGAATACAAGAATGGAAGCAAAAATATACAAGTTTTAAATCTAAAGATGGGTAAAGGCATATTTTCAAACACTTTTTGCTCTAGTTTCCACATATTGTAGTTGAGATCCTCGCAGTGAAGTTACCATTAGATAATCACGTAACTGATTCAGAATTAGCTACTTCATAATTTCACTTAAATTTTGTGCCTGTAATTGCAGGTGGTGTTATATACTGTGGTTTCTTTAGTGAAAGTGGACAAACACTGAGCTTAAAAAACCACTGTAGTCAAGCTGTAACATATATCTTCCTATGTCACTTCAAATCTGGATTAAGCTAAACTATTGTTTAATACAAAGTATGTTACAAAATCTGCCTAGTTCTTACATGTATTCTTTTTTTTTTAAAGTAGTAAGCAACATTTCGTATTCTTTGTGTTTGAATAATTTGAATCTTAAAAATAAGAATTTTCTGCAAGAATTCTGGAGGTATCACTTGGAAGCGACTTAGAATAACTGAAGAATAGTTGTGTAAGATTTGTGATTTAGCCTGAATGGACTCATCAAAGAGGAAGTCAAGAGGATCCTGCATAACACATTTAGAAGTCCCAGAATGTTGCTGTACTAAACTGAGACAGCAGCCACAGCCCAGAGATTACCACCTCTGTGAATTACAGTATTAATTCCCTTACATGCATAGCTGAGGTATGCAGGTGCAAACCAAGAGAAGACAATCCTTAAAGACTTCATGTTTCCAGTTTTTTGTAACAGAAAGACATACACAATTCTGAACATGATCAAGAAATCCAGCCCATGTATGTACCAGGCACTTGTATATACATATAGAAATTCCTCAGAACTGTTCCTGAGCAGTGCCAAAATACCAGTAATTCTTTCTTTGTATCTATATCACAATGACAGGGTCACATTTAATTTCTGCTGAAATCAAAAACACTTTCTCTTGAGTTACTGCATATTGTGAAATCTTCTGTGGTGTTTTTGGTTTTCTAAATATACATGATTAAATAAAAAAATTGTTGACATACATAATCATTAAAATATATTCAATATTTTGTATATCTTGATGTTTGATTCATTTTTGTTTAAGGTATTCATGCTTGAAATTCTAATTAATAATTATTATGTAATAATGAATAAATTATTTATTATTGTAATGTATTGCTTATATTATAGCTCAAGGACCCAATCAGAATTTTCAGTCTTTGTTAGAATGAATGCTATTACCTTAACATAAATTCATGTCAGTCTCTGAATTATCTTGCGTAATGTTGGACTCAATAGAATAATTGGAATATGTAGAATGCATTCCTGTTGACTAACTTTTGCCATATACACAATGATCTTAACAACATGCTTTAGCTTTTGGTCAGCCCTGAATTGGTCAGGCAGTTGGACTAGGTTGTCACTGAAGGTCCCTTCCAACTGAAACAGTCTATTCTATTCTATTCTATTCTATTCTATTCTATTCTATTCTATTCTATTCTATTCTATTCTATTCTATTCCAAAGTACCTGATTACAAAGTTTCTAATTAACTTTCTAAATTTTGGGCATGTTATGAAATTATACTGCTTGGTTGAGTTGTTCAAGGCATTGCTGATGAGAGAAAACATGGAAGAAATTATGGAGGAAATTCTGATTTTGCTAGAAGAATACGATGGAAATTTTTCTGATACTCTTCATTCACTGGCTTTATTTTATGTCTGAAAAAAATCTTCATAATTCTTCCATTGGAAGTAAATGCCTAATGTAAGAAGAAGAATTACTAAGGTGTTATCTTCTCCAACTGAACTGACATCTTTTTACCTACCTGCTGCTAAATCTGACTGCTAAAGATTTTCTGGGTGACTATTAGCATGTTGGCACTCTACCATTACTGAGAAATATATTATTTTCTTGCATATCTCAGTGTATGAACCACTTTACAGACCCATTTCAAATTAAACTGAGAGCTTTTATACAATAGCTGTTAGCATTAATTTGGTATGTTCTCAGCACTCTGTGAACCTTTGCATTCACAACCATGTCACTAATTTTCTTGGAACAGCTTTTGTTCATAAACATGCAATAAGAAGGAAAAAAGGAAATAAGATGATAGATTCAAAATTTTTTTGTTTATTTCTGCTATATGTCTCATAGGATGTTTTTGATATAATATTCTTAACAGTAAAAAAAGCTAAAGTATGCTCTACTTAATTCTGGAATCAGCAGCTAAGATGAAAATACCAAATATATAACAAAATACTGTAAGAGGCACAAATGCAATGGAAAAGGTGAAAACCCAAATATTTTCACATCCACATAATCTAGAACGAAGACTATCCTTTATGCATAGAGGATGGAAAAAAACCCTGACCTATGACTAGAATATGATAAGGGGAAAAAAATCCACTTTGACTCTACAAATCTGGTATTAGCTTTCAATTTAAGTTTGTGAGCTGGACGTAACAGCCCTAATAAGAATTAAACCCCTTTAGAAACACCTGTCCACAACATATATAGAAGTAATCAGTAGCGAGTACCTGAGAAGAGATGAAAAAAAAGCGCACTGTGGACCAAGGACAGGAGGATTCCTTCTTTCTCCAGAAAGCAACCAATAAAATATTTGAAGAACAGGTTTAATAGTTTATGAATGTAATGTAGATCAGTCAAGAGCTATTCAGAGTGTAACACCACAGTGGAAATATCCCAAATGTAAATCATCTTCAGTCATTCTTTTAACTTATATGCACTATTTTCCATGAATTTGTCAAGTTACATCCTAAAAAATATTTAATTCCTTGCTCTTACCGTTGTATTTAGAAAAGTATTCCGCTGCCTAAATGATTAAAATCTCCTTATCTGATGCTGAAATAATTTTTTACCTCCTTGGTAAAAGAGATAAAATACATTTGCTTTGGCAAACAGCATCATAACCCTTCTCTACTTGTTTGGTTAGGCTTAACTGAGACATTACCAATGCAGTTGTACCAATGAAACATGTAATTCAGTTTCTCTGCCTTTTTTGAAAACATGTGTGTTTTAGTCAACACCAGAAGTGTAGCCATACAATTTAACTGAATAACCAAGATTTTAAAAAAGCATTAATAGTAATGGATGAAATTAATAGTATTGATAAGACATGTGTGAAGCAAAACAGTATGAAAACATCACGTGCAGCATGTATTCTTCTCAGGAGGGAAAGAACATGCACTTGTTAAATGCAGCAAAATATAGACAGTGCTTGTACCAACCAGACAGAACAACTGTGTTTATATCAGCCATTAAGGAAAAAAACCTGTTGCAATTCAGTGAGAGAGGAGTTGTGGAAAAAAAGTATTTACAATCCAAATCAACTTCAAAAAGCATTTCCAAAGCTTGGGGAAAATGACCTGATTATATATTCTGCTCATAACTCACATTCTGTCTGATATTGCTGGTATTTTTTTTCCCTCTGTTTGCCTAAAATCAAATGAGATTATTTCTGAATATTTTTCCTGGGCAATTAATCATCTAAAATTTTAGACTGGGGAGTAAACGGACCTCACATTCAGTTCCACACGTAACTCAGCTAGTGGGAGGGACAAAATTAAAATGGCTAAGGCTAAAGAAAATTGTATACATAATCTCACAGGAACCTTTAGGAGATTAGGGACTTGGTTTTACTCTCATGTTATGGCATACCAGTTAACACACGTAGAATTATCCTCAACTTGCCTAAAGAAGACAGAAATTTTGCTCTTGTCAAAATTTCTACTGTTCACTTCAGAATTGGAACTAATTTAAAACTAAACTTTGATTTTTAATTTCAAAATAAATTCAAGGTCTGTTAATTTTTTTTTTGGTCAGTTAAAATTTTGATAGATACTTCAGGTGAATGGGATAAATGTATGGTGCGGGATACATGGGAGTGAAAAATACAAGTTTTTGGTTTTAATTTCCTAACAGAATTTGTTCACCTGTTTCCACTTAACATTTCAGTATCCTATTTTCTCCCCTCCACTGTCTATAAAACATGTTTTTGTTGAATTACACTGATAGCATCTATATAATAAGCAACACCACAAGAAAAATAAAAACATATTTTGAATGTCTTGACTCACTTGTAAGATTTACCCTTGATGTTGGCAGCTGAACATATCATTGAGAGTTAATTAGCTATGAATTTGGGAGACAGTTTTCAATTTAACACATTTGTATTTTAATATGCCACAGGGAAAAACATAGGTACTATGTCTATTACCTAGAATGTCCTGAATACTTTTTATGGTCTTGGAACATACAAGGAAAAGTTTCATATAGCTTTCAATTTAGAAAAAATCCCAAACCTTACATCTTGACTTTTTGGGTGTCCAAGAATATTAGTAATATGAAGGACATTTGTATAGTTTTCAAATATTTGCTTTTTAAAAGCATGAATTGAATTAACCAGATAAAATATGTAGGAGCTATACCAGCAAGTACTGGTCTAGATTATTCATCTGGATGGACAATTTTCCGGTACTTTTCCAGGGTAAGTCTCAAACTTAACTACTTCTACGGGTTGGAGAAAAATTGAGACATTTGTTAGAATGTGTAAACATTAATCAAGAGAAAGACCAAGGAGTTATCTTTGGTATCTTTGCTACCTTTTTACATCTGCTACAATTATTTCCATATGTATCTATTGGCATAAGTCACTCAAACACATACACATGATTTCGATTGGCAACCCTGATATTTTCAGTGTCTATTCACAGTATGTCCAAATGGAACCATTCACATGAGCTCAGCTTTGACTAGTGATCATCTTGAGCAGGTCAGAGTTGCTTAGACAAAACCAAACCATATCACAGTAGCTATCTATTGAGTTCACATCCAGTTCTGAAAGTAGAATAATGTGGACATGCAGTGCAAAACTTAATGAAATATTGTAAAGAAATGAAAGTACACTACTACTGACTGTATCTCGTAGAAAAAGAAAGTAGAATTCATCTGGAGGTCAAATCCTGGAAGAATCTAAGCTTTCTTTTACACTCCGTCAGCTGTGCTTCTAAACCCATTTACGTTTTAAGAAGCAAGGAAAATTTGGTGTAATATTTTGTTACTTAATGTTTTCTCTGTTATCAAAGTAACCCCTAAACCTGACATAAATAGTGAGTAAAATAATAAGAACATCTATACCTTTATCTCCAAGATGCATTCTGCATTAAATCTCAAAACGCGGTCCTTACTGAATCATGTAAACACCACATTTTTTATTGTCAACAGATCCAATATTTTCCTGTAACTGACAGCAAAAATAAAAGTTTTTTAGTCTTCCCACTCCTGTTAGAACTGTAGAAACAGAACAACTATCACAGAATAATCAAATCTCTGTCTGACTCATTTGCAGCAGCAGAATTATTAAACCATATGAACAATGGCCTCAGCTTCCTTGTCTGCATTGCAGCCAAAGGCAGGATTTGGAAAGGTTACACACAGAGTCATAGGGTAGTGTAAGCACTAAAATTGTCTTTCATAATGTATTGAATAATGTAGAAGGATGTAATGAGGCTTTCATTTCCAAACTTGAATTTGAAATGGGAATATTTAGGAAAAAAAATTCTAACCTGTGAGACAAACAAAAATGAAGGCAACAGGATCACCAACTGAAGTTGATTTTACTCAGATCACAAAAATCACTGAAAATTCAATCAAGAAATTTCTATTATGTTTTTTTAAAAAATCAGTCAGCTTCAATAAACTGTGATCAAGTACAATATTTTGTAACTGATGTTCTAACCTTTAAATTTTTCTCATCTGTAAGTTGTTGTATTAGAACTCCCTTTCATTTCACAAAGGAACAGCAAATAACTGCTGTAATCAATACAAAGAAACATAAAACACAAGAATGGGGAAGAAAATAAATTCTGCTTTTCTGGCATAACGTACGAATCTCAAACCAAGGCAAAGCAAAATAGAACCCAGATGCTTCAGGCAAGTAATTCTGAACCACTTATCACATGTCATTTTTTTCTAGGCACATTTCCTACTACTTATCAGCTGCAACAATAAATATCAATGAAAGTTTTGGCAGAAATGCTATGATATTAGCAGGAAAGAATACAGACAAAACTAAGATAGGATAAGGAAGGCATCTGATGAACCTTATACACTTTTTTGCTTATCTACAAGGTTCTTGTGAATGTAGGCAAAGTGGACAAACAGCTGTGGCCAGAGGAGATACAAAATATTTCAAGGTTGAGGCATGATAATAATTGAGTGTCTTGTAGTTGATCTTTTATGGAGGTGTCACAGGTCTCTTTTGCTCAAGTCCCCAGTGTAAACTCACAAAGCCTTACTTCCCTGTGGGGAAAAAAGGAGAAGACAAGCACATTTCTCCAGTTTTGTTTGGGTTATGTTGCAGTGGTTGTATTCTAGCTTTTGCACAAGGCCAAACAGAAGGATAAGCAATAGTTTTACTAATAACAATCATATTCCGCTCTGTTACTCTGGACTGAGATGGTGTTATCTGTCTCAGGCAATTACCTGATGTAGATTAGGTCTTCAGACAGAGTTTCAGGGCATTCACTGGACATACGTATGTTTTTGCCTGGTCTTCCCTTTCTTTTTCATCTTGTCAGTGTGTGTTTTCTTTCTCTCTCCTTTAGTTCTGGGATGCAGCTGGCAGCTGGCAAGTGACAGAAAAAGATGATGTTTTCCATCTCTTACCTTTCTAAATAGGTACATTTAGAAGACCAAAACTGTCACCTTCAGACTGAGAAATTCAATCTAATGATACTATGCATTTATGTAGTACTTAGTCCCAGGGGACAGGATCTCAATAGGCTCTCTAAAGGTCCCAGGGGACAGGATCTCAATAGGCTCTCTAAAGTATATGGTATAAGTGAATAAGAAATCAAGATGCTAATCATCAAAGGATTCTGATCTATTAGAAAATCATGTCCTTGAATATTTATTTATTTTATCAGGTGACTTCAATTTCCCATTTCTGCAGAACTGTTTCTTATTTGGTTTTCTTTTGCTTGTTTTTATTTCTCCTCAAAACTTAACACTGAAATATAACTCAAAACTTATAAAAATGTTTTCTTTACATTGCTTTGGTTGTGGGCTATTGGGAGATTGGAGATGACAAAATTATTCTCATTTTGTCTGAGTCATGTCTCAGAATCATACAACGTTCTCCCTTGATCCTCCGTCCCTAAAGGCCTTTACTTTCAAAGTGAGAGAAGGAGAAAACAGAGAAAGACAATCAAAACTTCAAAAGTTATTATAAAAGACAATATTTGTTACTCTCTGGTCACCATCTGTAAAAATACAGCAACTGAGCAGTAACAGACAAAGCATGCTGATTGGGCTGGTTTCACATTACTGGCAAGAATATTGTTGATATATGGACTCCTTTAAGACTTCTTTTTCTTTGCACGGATTTAAATGATTGATAGACATTATTTTATATATATTTGCTTCTACAGTTTTTGCTACTATATTTCTTACATTACAATGAAATAGTAAAAAAAAAAAAGAAGAAAAAGAAAGACAAACCCTACACCTAGATATCATTCTCTTTTTATAGTCAGGTATGACCACATTTTAACTTGTTTCCACATATCCTCTACACAAAATTCTTGTACACTTTATAAACCTACTATCCAAGGTTCTTTCCTGACCACCAGCTTTCCCTTCCTCCTAAACCCCTCATAAATCCATGCACCAACCCAACAGGAGTACAAATAATGATGCAAAATAAAACTCATTAATATAAAGCCAAATACAAAGTTAGCATATATGGTTGGTAGGATCAAGTGAAAATTGTGTTTTATTCTGTCAGTTGGAAAAGATATAGACCCTTGTAGATATATTTTATTATTATTAATACATTATAAAAATGTAAGTACATTGAGTTGCTAGTGAGTGAGACAAGTAGGTGACTTAAAAAGACTTAAAAAGTGTATAGAAATAGGTGAAATAATTCCTTTAGGAAAGATCACAGTCAAAATGTCAAACAGTCCCTATGTACCAGCAGAGATCTGATTCAGTCAAGTCTACGAAACAGATATACCTGCAATATACGGTAAATCATCCCGATATACATCATCATTTTTAAGTACTATGTTACTTTGTGCCACTTAACAATGTGTGTTCCAGAAGAGGTTCCCTACTTTGTTAATGCTCCTAGCAATTCAAGTAAAAGACAATTTGTCAGTTGTCTGCATTTTTGGAGTCTGCAGTTAAAAGAACAATACATTTCCTAAAGAAAGTTTTCTAACAGAAACAGCAGTGTAAACGAAACTAACATTTTTTATAGTAAAATATTAATTCTATTAAAAAAACAAAACAAAACAAAACCAAACTAAAAAAACCTTCCCATACGAAACAGTAAAACACATATTTCATTTCACAGTATGGGCATGGGCAAGATCATTTTGAATGCACTTGGACTAAAGTGTTCAACAAAAAACTAGACAAATCTAAAATAGATGCAGTCACATGGGGGTATGAGATTGGATTGTTTCTTTTAATTCTAGTAGATTATAGGTTTTTGTTGTACATTTCTCAGTGGATATAACCACAGTTGTTATCAAAAGAAAAAAAAATTGTAGTAGTACAGATCATCCAAGGCTGACTCCCTGAACACTCATTATTCAAAATGCACAGATAAGCAGTTTATTTCTGAGCATTGAGAAAAAGTGACTCAACCTAAGAACAAGAGTAACGAAAGAATGAAGGAAAAAAGGAGGGTGAGGGAATATTCGAATGGAGTAATTTTTTCCTATTACCTAAACTTATGTAATATGTGAAAAAGAGACAAAAGCTAAGCAAAATTAATATATATGCATGTGCATGCACATTCTTGCCTAAGCACAAAATAGTTGTGTATACACATATAAACATATACGTACATATTCATACACATACATTTATATATGTAGGTATAAAAACCAAAAACCAAAAACCAAAGGATATTGAAGAAGGAATTAATACCTTGGGAGAAAAAAATAAGTTTTCCTAACTGAGAGTGAACAGAAAATTTGGGAGGCTAATCAGAACCGATGAAAATCCAAACAGCATGCTAAAATGTCCTGAATGAATTGTAGAAACCAAACAGAAAGCCATTTTGGGGCTGAAGTATGTATCTGGGTTCTCCCGGTCAACCGTCTTACAGAGATTACAAAATTGTCAGGCATTGCCTTTTAAGGAACTTCCAATTATTAGCAGGTCCAACAAATGCATAATTGTTGAAAAAAACTAGAAGAGTAAATTACATGTGTGTCAGAATAAATTGTCAATTTTCCGGCTATTTTTTCTGCTTTGACACAGTTTAAGAATTTTCTTTAAATGATGACATATCAAAATGTGAAGAAAAAGCATAAAAGACTTTTTTACTTTAAAAAGATACTCCTTAGATAGAAAAATCACAAGCTGTGCAATGAAGTGCTACTCTAACAAAACATCAGACTGATTAAAAATACCAGAGGAACAGAACATTGTTTCATAAGGCCCTCTTTTCCATGTGGATTGTTAGTGTGGGAGAAAATCCTTCTAATTCTTTGCACTGCTCCCACACATACACCTACACATATCATCACTTGACTTTCAAACTAACAATAGAAGTGTTAGTAGAGCTATCACCATCTGCAGAATGTACTGTGCATTTTTAAGGCTGAACAGTCTCAGACATTAGCAGCAATAGTCATATAGATGGAAAGTAATACCCTCTTTCCACAAGAAGAACCGGGGTCAGTTAATAGATATGTTTCTCCATTAAATCATGAATATAAGTTCCTGCATATTAATAAATCAATAAGTTGGAAGCTCTTTTTCAGTTTCTGTGGTTTAATATGAAAAAAAGAACATCCACAAAGTATTGGTGGGAACAATGAGATACACCACTGCAGAGCTCTCTATACTCACACAAGTAAATTATTTTGCTCAGTATTTTAATGACCTTGGAGAAAACCTTACAAAGATCAACTAGTGATTGTTTCACATAAAGCTGTAAGGGGACTGGAAGTTCAGTTCAGTAAAGCATTCCTGTATCTATTATTTTTTCTTTTTTTTCTACTTGGGAATTCTGACGAATCTACTGCCTGCTCCCCCCAAAAATGAAATCTGTGGTACTCGTTCTTTCCTTTAAATGTCTGTGTCTTCTGGTTATTTTGAAGAAAAACTTAAGGCTTCACATGTTTGAGATCTCTAACTGTATGTAAAATTCTTGTTGCATAGGGATGAAAGCTTTATGGTGCAGATTGCGAGACTACTGGTCTGGTAACATAGGCTGCTTTTTTCCTTGCTACACTGAAACCATCAAGAAATCCTCAGAGGAAATAAATATTGTCAAAATATTGAAGTCATACAGGAAAGGAATTCTCGGAAGTTTGTAAAGATGATTACACAGGGAGAAAAACAAGAAACAGGGTAACAAAGATAAAAATCAGTCCATAGAATAACAGAGCTGGAACATAAATTCAGTTCCAGAATGCTGAAGGTGTCCAAAAGAACAACATCAGGACTGAAGAGGAGCAGGATGACTGAGTCTTACAGCAGACACGAGGGACAGACTTGGATGTAGATGATCTAGTCTGCACTTCCAGCTTCTTCCTCTATCAACTACTGCTTGTGTTGCTCAAGGTACGTCACTTAGAGATAGAATTTAAAAACATCTCCACAGTTTATTTTCAGTGACCTGAGATTTCACTCTTTTAAAGATATTTCTGGAAGAAAAAGAAATCTGAGACAGCCTTTTATAACAGTGTAATGGCAAAAATATTAGCCCAGCAACCTCAGTCTGCATCAGTAATAAATCTGGAGAAAATCTGAAGGGTTTTACATACACATCTTCCAACCTCAAGATTAATCTTCAGGGATGCCACAGATTTCTCCTAATAGTTTTGGTTTTGTGTAATATGGAATTTAAGGGTTCTCTGATGCAGGGAATGTCCTATTAGGGACATTTGTATATAAGCATTATCCTAGTCATTTCCGTATAGAAGTGGTGCAAAGATCTGAGCTTGCTCTGTCTGGGTCCAAACTGGTTTTGATTTGAAAATTTTGCAGCAGGAAACAGCGGGGCATAATTATTTGGGCAGTGCACACTAATGCAGGCATATGATTTCTGGCCTAGAAAAGTGTATGCCTGTCTGCCACTGGAACTGTAGCACAAAGCGTTCCCATGTACTTCATTTTCAGACTAGCAGTGCAGCATGATGGATGTGCCTGTCAGGATTACTTGAGTTTAACTGAATGAATAAAAAGATTGAAATCCTCTAATTTCTAATCACTCTCCCCTGACATCCTTGAGGATATGGGTGTTAGTTATCATTTATCAAAACTGAAGCTCTTCCTTACTAACTCAAAACCAAAACTTTTTTGTGTTTGGAGAGTAGTAAGTTGAAAAAATGTGGAGTTCAGCACCTCCTGAGATGGGAGCAGGTGAGAAGGCATTTTCAAGACAGTCAGTTTGGAGTCTCTGCACATTTTCTGCAACATGCTACTTTAAGCACTTTATGGTGTCTTTCCTTTTTCCATTTTCCTTTTCCCTCCTTTTTCCTTTTTCCCCTTTCCCCTTTCCTTTCCTTTCCTTTCCTTTCCTTTCCTTTCCTTTCCTTTCCTTTCCTTTCCTTTCCTTTCCTTTCCTTTCCTTTCCTTTCCTTTCCTTTCCTTTCCTTTCCTTTTTTCCCTTCCCTTCCCTTCCCATTTTCCGGTCTTATCTGTTTTTCTGTATCATCTGTAATTAAGGAATGATAACACTTCACTATGTCCTTAAGCATCTTTACTGAGAACAAAAATCCTGTAATATATGTGAAGACCTTGGAGGCTACAATGTTTTGAGAGATGTGTGTATGGAAAGTTACAGTGCCTTGAAAGGTCTTTCTTACATCTGGCATTGCTTTGAAAGATTGTGTTTCATTTGGCTGCTACAATGTGGTGTATTTGATAAAGTAGGCATACAAGTGATATCAAGTTTATCTTGAGTTCAGCAGTCTGCTGTTCTTCTTTCTGTTGACCTCCCTCTTCACTGCAACACAATCTTTTCTCTAGAGCCTTTTTTGTTTAGATTTCTAAAAGTCAGCCAATTAATTATGGTTTGGGTGAGTATTATGACAATGTAATACATACATAAATACATATATACAGGGTAGGTTTTATAAAACTCAAATGTGAATCTTTCAGTCTTAAAGCTAAAGAGCTGTAATGCACAAACCCCCCCGTATTTCTCTTCTTCTCTACTATCATTCTCACCTCCATTTACACCAACTTTTGTCATGAGTACTACTATGCAAATTGAATAATTTTCTTTCTTTTCAGATATAGGACTGGTATTATTCAGCAAAGAAAGACTTTTTGAAAGAAATAAAATTATTTACTTCATGGGTGAAATTAGTTGCATTCAGATAAAGTAAAAGATTTATTTGAAAGGAATTTAAGATGTCTCATGTCCCCATCTCTTCTATGAAGAATGGAAAAAGATTTTAGTCAAAAATGAGATAAAAAATAGAAGGCTTATTAATGAAATAAAAATAGCTACGTGCACTCTTATCTGAAATAATTGCAGGGTTTTTTTCTTTATTTTACTATGTTGTTTTGATGATGCAATGCCTTCCTATCTTTGGGTTAATCTGAACTGAATAATTTTTCAGTTTGCTCAATGAAACAGAAAAATTATGCTTGCTGATTTTCTTTTAGTATGTCAGGAAAGTACTTCGGCTGCTATAGAAAAAGGAAAGACCCCATTTCATTTGAAAAGTTTTGCCTATGTTGTAAAAATAGGTAGGTCAATTTTTCCTTATAATTTGGAAATCTGGAGTTTTGTCTAGTGGATTTTTGACTCTAGGGTTTCTGTTTTCCAGAACCTCAGCTCAATACACAAAGGAAGGTGGTGTAATCATCCACGTAGTTATCAGTTTCTTGGTATGTGTGTGTGACTGAAAGTGAGGAAGGAGAACAATAAATCTTATGTTGAACAAGCCTTAAGGAAAACATGTTCTGAGGACCTATACGGACAACTTGACTGGAGAGAGATGCTGACATGCCGGGCTTGGGGAGATTCACATTAGAAGGGATTCTGATGTTGTACCTTGTCAAATCTTATTCTTTCATGTCTCCAACAGTGATTGTCCCAATAATATTTTAATTTACAAGTCTGATTGACTTTCTCCTCTAGGTATCTTGAAGCAACATTCCAGCAATGGACCTTGGGCTTAAGCTATCCAGAACATAACATACCACTGTCCTTCCAAAGAAGACACTCTGGTTACCAGCCATCTTTGAGTGGCCAGCAGCAAGTTAATTTCTGAGACCTCTAACTGCCATACTCATAAGAGTGAGGTCTAGCCATTGTTACTACAGTCACAGTTTTAAGTGGATATTTCTCTTGATAGCCTTTTAGAATAGGACTCAACAAATGCTCCTTTTACTGCCATTCTCTGCCTCTCAGTCTCAGTGGCAGCAGTCTTTCCCTCTGCAGTTACTTTTATTTTTACTATGGTATGATTGGCTCTTGCCAGCTTATTGTGTGCTAAGCCACCACATTCTGCTCCCTGCACAAGTTAGTGGATGCAAAAAGAAGTTGGAGCTAAGCAAAGGTAGAAATTGTGGTGGATAGGAAGACGGATTTGTTATTAAGACGAACCTTATCAGACCTAGATTCAATAACCAAATCATGTGCAAATCTCTTAACTCTGAGTAAGCTACAGAGGTCTCAATCATATTGACTCATTTCCAGAAGGACATCCCTGGGAGGAAAGAGACTGAAGAGAACCTGATGACAGGGATTTACTCAGCTGAACATGTTTCTCATCAGTGTAGGATGGTTAGAACAGAGACAAATAAAACTCAGACCTCCTGGATATGGCAAAAGATAGATGCACCCTCCTATGGAAATGTCAGCTCAATCACTCCTTCCATTGCTTTGTGTTTGAATGAATTCTGTGTTCAGCAAGGACTGGAAAAAATATTCCCCTGATATCAGCTAGAGCTGTGTGAAAAAAATAAAAGAGGAATACACTGCCTTATGCATTTATTTTAGAATTATAATTAGATAGAAGCACAGATTGTTGATATAAGTTTCATACAGAAATTTATGGCTTTGTAAAAGCAGCATGACTTTTATATAAATATATATAAATTAACAGCAATAAGTTATTGCTGACATTGGTTATGGAACCACAACATCTCACAACACGTGAAACACAAATTATAATTTATTTGAATAATTTCCTGTTGATATCACAAACAGACTATGGGATTTACCCAAGATAACCCAGGAGCAAACACTTGATTTAATGTTTACAGTCACATTTTTATCTGTGGGAAAACATAATTAGAAAGAAAGATACAGTATAACTTTTTTTTAACATATTATATTTCACATATGGTTTATAATTCAAAATGTTGCACCATATTTGAGCAACTAATCCTCAAGTGGGACCAACTTTCACAATTTCCTGTATCTGCCTAACATGTCTAGAAATCAGAATTTACATAACTGAGGCGTTTTTGGTTTTATTTTTTTTTGTATCCGTGATCGACACAAAAGGCAATAGGAGTATTTTCAAAGTGCTTGCTAATCTCTGCAACAGTTTACTAGAAAAGGAAAAAAGATATAATTTAAACATAAGGTACAGGTGGCATTTAAGATTAAAAGTATTTCCAGTATACCCATGTCTTTAGAATTTATGATTACTGTTGTGAGAAAATATTCAGACAGGGTCACAAACACTATTAGCTCCAGAAGAAATATAAATAGTTTAGAATAAGTTTACAGAAAAGTTTTATGTTAATAATCTGTTGATTAGGAAGGAGACATATGATCTAGGAATTGGATTATGGCACAGAGAATTGTACAACACAAATTTAACATTACTATTTAGAAGTTAAACTCTCCTTTGCACAGGATGGTAAAAGAAAAGTGGATAGGTTCAACCAAGTATAATCAGTCTGTACTATATCAGAATCTCTTCCAGTGGTTTTTTTTTTTTTTACAATAAATGTCTAAAAGAAGAGGTGATTACTTCAGCCAGGCACCAAAACTGATCTTTTTAACTGAAAAAGCTATTGCCTGAAGATCCCTGTCATCCAGGAGAAGTGATGCAAAGCAATGTATTAAATCCCCCTATATCTGAAGATATATTAGGATATGAATATATAATACAGAAATTTCTAACATGCACAACACACATCCACAAACATGAAGTAGTCAACAGTAAACACTGTCATTCATTCTATTTATTAAAAGCAGACAAACTTAAAGAAATTTGTATTTCCTCATATATATTATTTATTATTTTCTGGACTAGTACAGAAATGCTTGCAGTCAGGTACTTACTGAAAAGATATTTCAAGGTGAATGTCTTTTATTTTTAAATAATAACCAGAGGCCCTTTCTATCATTTACTAGTCTGAAAATTAACTGGAAAACCCCAACATATTTAGTCTATTAGCACTTATATTTATTTTTAATCAGAATGTTAAAATAATCAAGAAAAAAGATGCTACTCATAGTTCCAGGTAAGCCTTACATTTGTTTCCTAATACTTCTAATGCTGTTTCATAACATTAAATTATTTTCAGGGCTACATATTCTCCTGCCCCAAGCATACGCTAGAAAAGAGTGGAAACGTAAGTTAATGGCTTTCATAAGGCACATAAGAAATGAAGCAAAACAGAATTAAAACACCTTTGTATGAGCAATGGACTCTCACAATGCACAAACCAAAAGCAAAACAAACAAAAATCCTAACAACAACAACAACAAATTATCACCAAAATTTACTTTTGTGTGATTAGGGAAGGTTGATTAAGGACAGCGTTTTCAGAAGATGGTCAAAAGAGAATACTTGTAATGTTTATTCGAGTGCTTAAAAATGAATATCCACATGTACACATAATGGGAGTCCTTTTTTTGTTAATTTATTCAGAGAGACATGCATTACTAATAAAAGAAGATTTAACTCATATGTTGAATATATAAGGTCTCAATGGAACGTTTTCCCCAGACAAGGAGTACTCCAACATTGCAATCCTCTCTTCATGTTTCACCACGAATTTGATTTGTTGTAGACCTACAACAATTAACATGAATAAAGATTGTGGTGATAGAAAAACAATGAGGTTTTCAGAGGATTACAAAGATCTGCATTATTCTGTATGAAATCTAAATTCATTAGATTTCTAGAGAAATTCATTTATGTAATTCTTAGAAATAAAATCAGTAGATTATTTTGAGATCTAATTTTAAAAGCATATTGAAACTGTATTTTAAGAAAACCCTTGGTTATTCTTATAATGGTTTATAAATAAAAAAAAAATCCTCTACAATAACTTTCAGAAATTATTGAAATGAAAGGTTTTCCTTCCCTCTTATAAACATCAAATGCAGTGACAAATTAGTGTAAATTACTTGTATGATCTCTTCTACTACTCCAGGAATGTATATACAGAAGTACAAAATCTACAGAAAAGCAATTAAAATTTTTCTAGGCAGAAGATGTCAAGCTTTAAAATAATTTCTGAGGAAATTTTATAACAGTCTGGCTTTCACTTCATATTGAAGGTTTTCTTTAAAGAGAGCAAAATAAAGATTTACCTATTCTGTGTCAGTATAAAAAACAACAGTGACAAATATTTTGATCGATTTCAGTTTTTCCAATATGTTTTCTATTCCTCAATGAGAGTACTGAAAATACACTAGGTGAAGATGTGTCGATTTCTGTTAAAATCCTTACACTTCTTTTTGGTCATTAAATAATTTTTAATAATTAACATTAACATATCTTTATGTTTTGGTCTTCACTTTGCTAGAGAAAACAGAAAGTACCAAAGTGATAGATGCATTAGCATGATAAAAACTGTCACTAGTACTTGCTTTGAAAGACTAAAAAAAATTTTAGTATTAAAGCATTAGATAATTTCTCCTGTAGTGAAGTAAGCATCTGGGGAGAACAAATATTAACTAAGCAGTTTATCAGTAAATATGTAAATTTATAGTCCTAAATTACTTGATGAACAAATATCAGCCCAAACTATTTGTTAGATCATAGTCACTTACCAAACCAGAGTTTAGATTGCTGAAACCTACATTGAAAGTTTACTGCAGTTAAAATAAAGAATTTTTCTAAATGTAAATCAACTTCATTAATTTATTTGAATGAAACATACCTATGGAAATGAACTACCTAGACTGTAAAGTTAAGTAAGTACTACCATGTATTAAATCATAAAAGGAAATTCATATTTCTTACTTGAAATAATAGATCATTGACTATGACAGGTGTGAAATATTGTTCATTTGATCAGTGTACACATGTTCAAATACTTTAAGTTTGCATAGCAGTGAATGACACACCGTGAACTGTTTTAAATTATTTACTTTCTATTGAGTGTAATAAATGAGTGCATAATAATGTGCTCTGGATCCATGCAATAAATGAAATTCTGTTTTAAAATGCTTCTGTAGGGTTTAATGGTATAAATGAAAAGTGAAGTATCATCCTAGTCAGCATCACCACTAGACATAGTCATGTATAAACTTTGTGAATCTTCAGGTAATCTGAGGAGGAAGGGCTTATCTGGATACGATCTTCTTTCATCTTTGGCTTTCACAGAATCACAGAATTACAGAATCACAGAATGTTAGGGATTGGAAGGGACCTCGAAAGATCATCTAGTCCAATCCCCCTGCCGGAGCAGGATTGCCTAGACCATATCACACAGGAACGTGTCCAGGAGGGTTTTGAATGTCTCCAGAGAAAGAGACTCCACAACCTCTCTGGGCAGCCTGTTCCAGTGTTCAGTCACCCTCACTGTAAAGATGTTTTTCCTCATATTTATGTGGAACCTCCTGTGTTCCAGCTTGCACCCGTTGCCCCTTGTCCTGTCAAGGGATGTCACTGAGAAGAGCCTGGCTCCATCCTCATGACACTTGCCCTTTACATATTTATAAACATTAATGAGGTCACCCCTCAGTCTCCTCTTCTCCAAGCTAAAGAGACCCAGCTCCCTCAGCCTCTCCTCATAAGGGAGATGTTCCACTCCCTTAATCATCTTCGTGGCTCTGCGCTGGACTCTCTCTACCAGTTCCCTGTCCTTCTTGAACTGAGGGGCCCAGAACTGGACACAATATTCCAGATGCGGCCTCACCAGGGCAGAGTAGAGGGGGAGGAGAACCTCTCTTGACCTACTAACCACACCCCTTCTAATACACCCCAGGATGCCATTGGCCTTCTTGGCCACAAGGGCACACTGCTGGCTCACGGTCATCCTGCTGTCCACTAGGACCCCCAGGTCCCTTTCCCCTACACTGGTCTCCAACAGGTCTGTCTCCAACTTGTACTGGTACATGGGGTTGTTCTTGCCCAGATGCAGGACTCTACACTTGCCCTTGTTATATTTCATTAAATTTCTCCCCGCCCAACTCTCCAGCCTGTCCAGGTCTCTCTGAATGGCTGCGCAGCCTTCCGTTGCGTCAGCTACTCCTCCCAGTTTGGTGTCATCAGCGAACTTGCTGACAGTGCACTCTATTCCCTCATCCAAGTCATTAATGAATATATTGAATAGTACTGGTCCCAGTACCGACCCTTGCGGGACTCCGCTAGACACAGGCCTCCAACTGGACTCAGTCCCATTGACCACCACTCTCTGGCTTCTTTCCTTCAGCCAGTTCACAATCCACCTCACTACCCGATCATCCAGACCACACTTCCTCAGTTTAGCTGCGAGGATGCTGTGGGAGACCGTGTCAAACGCTTTACTGAAATCGAGATAGACCACATCCACAGCTTTACCATCATCTATCCACCGGT
This sequence comes from Nyctibius grandis, assembly GCF_013368605.1. Lineage (NCBI taxonomy): Eukaryota > Metazoa > Chordata > Aves > Nyctibiiformes > Nyctibiidae > Nyctibius > Nyctibius grandis. Next base: position 33,132,720 of record NC_090659.1, read on the forward strand.
TTACGTCCTCATAAACGGCTATCAAGTTGGTTAAGCATGACTTCCCCTTGGTGAAGCCATGCTGAGTGCCCCTAATGATCCCCCTGTCCTTGATGTGCCTAGAGACAGCACCAAGGACAAGTTGTTCCATCACCTTTCCGGGGATGGAGGTGAGGCTGACCGGTCTATAGTTACCCGGGTCCTCCTTCTTGCCCTTTTTGAAGACTGGAGTGACATTTGCTTTCCTCCAGTCCTCAGGCACCTCTCCCGTTGCCCACGACTTAGCAAAGATGATGGAGAGAGGCCTAGCAATGACTTCCGCCAGCTCCCTCAGCACCTCCGGGTGCATCCCATCAGGGCCCATGGATTTATGGATATCCAGGTTGCTTAATTGGTCCCTGACCCAGCCCTCATCAACCAAGACAGATTCCTCCTCTATCCTGACTTCCTCTGGGGCCTCAGGGGTCCGGGGCTCCTCAGGACAGCCTCCAGCAGTATAGACAGAGGCAAAGAAGGCATTCAGTAACTCCGCCTTCTTTTTATCCTCTGTCTCCAGGGCACCCACCTCATTCATCACTGGGCCTACATTGCCTCTAGTGTTGGTTTTACCTGCAATGTATTTGAAGAAGCCCTTTCTGTTGTCCTTGACCTCTCTTGCAAGGTTTAATTCCAAGGAGGCCTTAGCTTTCCTAGTTGCCTCCCTACATCCTCTGACAACAGACTTATATTCCTCCCAAGTGGCCAGCCCCTCCTTCCATGATCTGTACGCCCTCTTCTTCCACTTGAGTTTGCCCAGCAGTTCCCTGTTTAACCATGCAGGTCTCCTGGTACTCTTTCTTGACTTCCTACCTGTTGGGATGCTCTGATCTTGAGCTCGGAAGAAGCAGTCCTTGAATGCGAACCAACTTTCTTGGGCCCCCTTACCTTCTAGTACCCTGTCCCATGGGATTTCCCCTAGCAATTGCTTGAAAAGGCCAAAGTTGGCCCTCCTGAAGTCCAGGGTTGTGATTCTGCTAGCTATTCTGGTCCTGCCACATGAGATCCTGAACTCTACCATCTCATGGTCGTTACAACCAAGGCTGCCCTCAGCCTTCACCTCTTCAACCAGACCCTCCTTGTTAGTAAGGATAAGATCCAGCAGCGCTCCTCTCCTAGTTGGCTCATCCACCATTTGCATCAGAAAGTTATCATCAACGCACTGGAGGAACCTCCTGGACTGGGGATGGCTGGCTGAGTAGGCCTCCCAGCAAATATCAGGGTAGTTGAAATCCCCCATGACAACCAGACCCTGTAATTGCGAGACTGCTCTCAGCTGCCTGTAGAAGGCCTCATCACCCTCCTCATCCTGATCCGGTGGCCTGTAATAGACACCCACAACAGTATCACCCCTGCCAGCCTGCCCCTTAATTCGCACCCACAAACTCTCAACTCGCTCCTGATCCGCCCCTGGATAGAACTCAATACATTCTAGCTGCTCACTCACATAAAGAGCAACTCCACCACCTCTCCTTAGTGGCCTGTCTTTCCTGAACAGGACATAGCCATCCATGACCACATTCCAGTCATGCAAGGCGTCCCACCAAGTCTCTGTGATTGCCACTAAATCATAGCCCCCCGACCGAACACGGATTTCCAACTCCTCCTGTTTATTCCCCATGCTGCGTGCATTGGTGTACAGGCATTTCAGGGAGCGAGCTGAGCTCACCTACAGATGTGGAAAGTTAAACTTAGGTATCATCAATGTAGGTGTCTACAAGTGGGTACAGTCTTTATGCCTCTGTTATAACTAGTGAAGAGGTGCTCAGTTTATCCGAAGAGGCACTTGGTTGACTAGCTATTCAGGTATTGACTAGTTCCGGTATTCAAAAAGGGCAGGAAGGAGGACCCAGGCAACTACAGGCCAGTCAGCCTCACCTCCATCCCTGGAAAGGTGATGACACAGCTCATTCTGGATGACATGTCTAAGCATGTGGAGGAAAAGAAGGTTATCAGGAGTAGTCAACATGGATTCACCAAGGGGAAGTCATGCTTGACCATTCTGATGGCCTTCTATGGTGACATGACTGGTTGGGTAGATGAGGGGAGAGCAGTGGTTGTTGTCTACCTTGAATTCAGCAAGGCTTTTAACACTGTCTCCCACAACATCCTCATAGGTAAGCTCAGGAAATGTGGGTTAGAGGAGTGGTCAGTGAGGTGGATTGAGAACTGGCTGAATGGCAGAACTCAGAGGGTTGTGGTCAGTGGTGCTGAGTCTAGTTGGAAGCCTGTAGCTAGTGGTGTTCCCCAGGGGTCAGTACTGGGTCCAGTCCTGTTTAACTTTTTCACCAATGATCTGGACGAAGGGACTGAGTGTACACTCAGCCAGTTTGCTGATGACACAAAACTGTGAGGGGTGACCGATACACCAGAAGGCTGTGCTGCCATTCAGCGAGGCCTGGACAGGCTAGAGAGCTGGGCAGAGAGAAACCTCAAGAAGTTCAACAAAGGCAAGTGTAGAGTCCTGAACCTAGGGAGGAATAACCCCATGTACCAGTACAGGCTGGGGGCTGACCTGCTGGAAAGCAGTTCCGTGGAGAAAGACCTGGGAGTTCTGGTGGACAAGTTCACCATGCGCCAGCAATGTGTCCTTGTGGCCAAGAAGGCAAATGGTATCCTAGGGTGCATTAGAAAGAGTGTGGCCAGCAGGTCAAGAGAGGTTATCCTCCCCCTCTACACGGCCCTGGTGAGGCCACATCTGGAGTACTGTGTGCAGTTCTGGGCCCCTCAGTTCAAGAAACACAAGGAACTACTGGAGAGAGTCCAGCAGAGGGCTACAAAGACGATTAGAGGACTGGAGCATCTCTCTTATGAGGAGAGGCTGAGGGGGGATCTTATCAATACTTACAAATACCTTAAGAGCGGATGTCAAGAGGATGAAGCCAGACTCTTCTCAGTGGTACCCAGTGACAGGACAAAGGGCAACGGGCACAAACTGAAACATGGGAAGTTCCATCTCAATATGAGGAAAATCTTCTTTACTTTGAGGGTGACAGAGCACTGGAACAGGCTGCCCAGGGAGGCTGTGGAGTCTCCTTCTCTGGAGATATTCAAAACCCACCTGGGCATGACCCTGTGCAACGTGCTCTAGGGGAACCTGCTTTGGCAGGGTGTTGGACTAGATGGTCTCCAGAGGTCCCTTGCAACCCTAACCATTTTGTGATTCTGTCATTCTGTCATTCTGTATCCACTTGTAGGTAGCTGAATGTTTTTCTCTAGAACCTATCGACAACTATGATTAGATCTCCACTGGGAGTAAGGAGAAGCTAGATATGCAGGAGCATGTATTGACACTTTCATACAGAAATGCAAATGCAGGGTGCAGAATCTCAGTAGAAGTGACCAGTGAGCGGGAAACTAGAAGAAAATTCTTGCATTCCCCGTAACGCCAACTATGCAATGCTCATGAAAAAAACAATAAACAAAACAAACAAAAACCCCACCAAACATGTAATGACTTGTTATGTCAATAAAATGCAACTGGTTCCAACATCAGTGTAAATAATCTGGAAATAAATTCATTACCTTTCACTACCTTGTTCAGTCCAAGTCGTAGTGTAGCTATGAGTTAGTTGGTTTCTCATCTTCAAATTACATACTGAAAAAGGGCAGCTTTAATCTACCATTATCTTAACCAGAATGCTGAACAAGTTAAACAAAATAATATTCAGATGGCCATCTCTCAGTTTGGAAAATGCAACATCAGCCATATAAGACTCTGACTTTGATAATGGGAAGTAGGTTTAAAGAGGAGAGATGTAATATCTGTAAGGATCTGCAGGTAAAAATCACTATTGAAGTAATGCAATATCACTGAACATAGTATATCCATCGTAACTGACTAGGAGCTTTATTTGCAGATTAAATGACAATTAATGAATAAATCCTAATCTGGAAAAGGTGGTTGTTTTATTAGCTAAATGACATTTTTTTTTCAGTGATTGCAAAATCGCTCAGATATAAATAGATAAACCCTTTACGGAATTGAAGGAATAGAGATCTGCTGTTTTCATAGGATTTTCATAAAAGTGTTCCCTTGGATTTCTTTATTTTATTTTATTTATTTATTTATTTATTTATTTTATTTTAGTTTTTTCATCATAAAGTTCATTTGCTTGTCAGTCTATACACAATTTCACATACTGAGCTACAGGAGGAACTGCTGTCAGCAGCATTTGCTTTTAATGCAGCATATTTAAACAGACTTGTTTTTCAGTCCTTGTCTAAATGAATACGAATCTCATTTGCTTAGAGAACACATAATCTTGTATGCAAGTTATGCATTTATTAGAAGACAGGTATAAATCTATGTATACCCTAATTTTCAAATGCTGTCATTTTAACCATGGTCAAACTAAAATAAGTAAGACCAATAAGACTGTTGAGCTAGCTTCAGCAAAGTCATACTGTCTACCAGCTGATTATTCGGCTCATAAGCTACATAAGAATACACAAAAAAAAGGGAATTTGGTATTTACTGACTTTGTGTTAAACAATGTTGTCTCTTCACCTCCTTATAACTTTATATTGTCCCTTACACTGCCAGAGGTAGAAAGTCACAACAAATGTCCACAAGTTTTAGTGACTGCACACTGGGCAGGAAAAAGTAAAGCACATTATGTGTACAAGGTAGCTAGATTTCCAGAAATTATTATTGTCTTCTACAAAATAATTCAATCTAATGAGGTGTGCTAGTAGAAGTTCTCACTGTATGTGGAAAAGACTCTGTTATCTTATCAAACCCTTGCTACTGTCATCTTGATGATTTTGTTTCCCTCCCATATCACTTTGCCATAGAAGAGAAAATGTGACTGATTGATTCAACTACAGTAGTAATTTGGAAGGTAGGTGTAAGAAGTAAGAAATATTCATCAGTTTGGCAAATAACTTTGTTTTTATAAGTTTGAAATATTGGAAACCACTCATGAATGTTGCTCAATTTTTCAAACCAGGTTTACAAAGATAGTGTTTATGATCTATGTTTGCTTTTACAAAAATCTTGCAAGTTCATAGAAAGAGTGTATTTAAAGTTGTATGTGAAAATACACAGATAGAACTGTTTTAGGAATTTAACCGTGCATATTTACATTAGAAACTTAATTGTTATAAACAACCCAAACGTTCTAAGTAATAAATTACTGCAAAACGTGTTTGCCATCATTTATAAGTCACATGCCAATGGCCTAATACTGATTTATTTTGCTCTGAGTGATAAATAAAAAGAACTTTCCTCAAATTTGTGTACTACATGAAAAGTGACTAAGTTAATCAAGAAATTTATGCTATGAAATATCTGTTGATGTAAATGATGAAGCAAAGGAAGAGACAGGGAAATTCTACTGTTCTATTTATCTCAGGTCTTGGAAGCTTGCCCAGAAATAAGTAATACAATTTTGTTATTCTAAAGCTGAATATTGCTGAAAAAAAACCCCTTTTAATTTTCATTCAACTTATCTTTGTCAAGCATTTGAAAATTGAGATACTCAAACTCTCTAGCTCTTACTGAAAATTAATTTGATATCTTCCCTCCGTTAATTCTGCCATATGCACATACCTAGTTTCTTGAGATCCAGTGACAAACCAGGGAAAGAAATTTAGCATTACAAACACTTGCTTCCTTAAATTACCTGCAACTATATGTAGATTTGCGTTTAGAAGAGAACGTGTGAGTGTGCAATAAGGGTTGAAGTTAGTACGGTGGGGGTAGATGTAGAGTGGTTGGATATCTGGAAATGGCTGGTGACTGTGATAAACTGTGCTCCTTCTACTTCACCTTTCAATGCAGACTGAAACAATTTTACCTTTTCTCCAAACTTAGTGCCTAAATGGTAAAACGTACCCTTGTCCTGGTTTGGACTAGGACAGACTTTTCAGTTAAGTTTCTTTTAAGTGACTATACTTTCTGAAATTGACTACACGGACTTATTGCCATGGAAACTAGGGTCCCTGTTGGGTCTCTTTGTCCCACAAAGGAAAGGACTGTAAAAGTGTCACACCTGTGGGGAGGAGTGGACAGGACAGGTGAGTGAAACTGACCAACAGGGTATTCCATCGTACCCATGTGATACTCAGTTTAAAGCTCAGGGACCATGAGGGTCGTGCTCTTCTCCCCCTATGGCCAGTGTCCGGGGAGGCCTCTGCCCGCGCTCCTGCCTTCGCTCCTGAATCTGTTTCCCACCTGCTGCTGCGTCTGGTTCGGGACTCTGCAGCACCTGCCCTGCAGCATCAGCGGTGACATAATCGTCATCAAGGGGAGCTCAGTAGAAGTTTTGTTTATAGTTCTTTCTTTGTTATACTCTTTTTTCATTGTTATTATTTATTAAAACTGTTTTAACTTTCCAACCCGTAAGTCTCTCTCCCTTTTCTCTTTTCCTTTTCCCCTCTGGGGAAGCAGAGGTTTAATAGAGGGCGTCTGTTGTCCGCTTGACAGCCTGCCCAGCTTTAAACAGCGACAACCCTTTGCTGGATAATTACAATAATAAGGGAATATAGCATCTTTGAAGACACAGAGGTACCATGAGACTGTGTAAATAGCAGGAATGACCTTTAAGACAACGTTCAAATGACTACATCTCTCTTAATGCAATCTTCTCTGCTAGGGTTACCTAGACACAGACATTATAAGAGTCTTTTGGAAGATGCAATTCCGTTCTTCTTGAGTTAATGGCCAAAAATACCATAATTGAATTGAGGCTTTTTGTTTTCTCCTCTGCCAAGGGGACTTCAAATACACTGGCTACCTCTTACAAGACCTGCAAATACTAAATCATTTTCAAACAGAACACCAATGATAATGTATGTCTCTGAATCACTATGCTGTTTAAAGATATATTTAAATATTTAAGCAACATACACATAACCAAACTTAAGCAATCAATGGACTTAGTAAGTATTGTAACTATGTTATGTGGTTTCTCTGAAATTCCTTTGTAGTTCTGTAACAAAACCCAGTTTGAAACAGGAATAAAACGCAACACATTCATTATTCAGCCTCCAGTTCAACACACAGATGAAGAGAAGCACTAACTCTTCAGTTAGGTTAGAGATGTTTTACATGCACCTGCATTCTCCATGTAGCTGACAGAGCTTGAAGCACCCAGTCAGTTCTGCACAGTGTTGATTATACATTTTGTGCAAGAAAAAATATTAAGAGAGCAGAAGAGTACTTTTAAACATGTCTTCACTACACACACCGTGCCAGAATAATATGCAAAGAAATGAAAAAAATACAATGCAATGCAACTTTAAAATAGGAGTAAAGGGAAGTGATGTGCTCTCTCAAGAGATATTTTCAGTGAATTAGTTTCATTCTGACTGACATTAATACGTGAAACATACCAATGATACAATAATTTTTATTAGAAAACAATGTGGAAAATATTTGGAATAAAACTTCTTTTCTTTTTGCAGGTAGGATACAAGGAAAAGGACAAAACAAGGTTCCCAACAGCCAATTTTTGAAAAGCAAAATATAATGTTCTTATTCTTTCCTCTTTCTGTTCTGCTACTGGTCATTCTCAGATATTTGCACATAAAGCTTCCATCTCATGCCATCCTTAAACCAACTTATAAATTAGCAGTTATAAAGTAAGCAATTAATATTTAATTCAATTTAATCGAATTGAATTCAATTTAAATAAAGATGCAGCCGTGCAAAGTATATGCAAAACAGTTTTCTTGCATACTCATGCCTATGTAAAAGATAGCCAAAAGATACTGGGGCATTTGGCACTATGAGATTTACTGGCACAAATTCACTTTGTCTCAGTTTGTGGTCACATATCAGTGTGAAAGAGATTCCTAATTACCCCTCAAAGTCTCAGTCTGGAAATGTTTTGAGTCTTCTGGTGAGCATTTGCCCCATTTATAATTTAATTTTTACTTCTAAAGTTTATGTATTCTGCATACTAGACATAATTTATATTATTTTAATAGCATAGCTCAAGGCATCCTAGAGATAAGTTTTGAAATAGAAATTGATGGGAGAATAGCTTCTTATGGGAAAGTTGCATAATTCCAGTTGACATAGATACTAGAGCTCTTCTTTGAATTATATACTTTTCTGTTTGTTTTCAACCACCCTTTAGGATATAGGATGGTATTCCATGACTGATAAAAAAAAAAAAGCTAGGATTAAAAGAAATGGCTAATGTAAAGAATTAATACTTTGACCACAAAACTATGTATTTTAAAGAACTGCCTTCCTAGAAGAATGTTGGAAAGCAGTTCAATTATTCTTCCTTACTTTCACAAACCAGATTTGGTTGATCTATTGTCATTTTCAGGAGTCCCATTCACCTCTCTACTGCTTCTCATTCCTGACATTGTGGAAGACATAGTCACCCTTAAAAGTTCCCTTGAATATTTGAATGAGCAGTCAGTGTGACTGTCCACTTACTGAGGAGATGTAATTCTCCACGGGGGGAAGCAGAAAGGGAGAACAAACTGCTCCTTCACATCATTGACTCACATTGCCTGGAAGGCACAACTCACAGGTCCAGTTGGTAACTTCTTTCTCTGTTCCTCCTCTCTGGCTTCATGCTACTGATTCAAAAAAAATGGCAAATATTTCCTCCAGTTATACTTCTATTCTCAGTTCTTTGTGAAGAACACTTTCTACTTTGGCACTTTTCCACCTATATATCCCAAAATTACTTTATCAAAATTGTTTTTTGTTTGTTTATTTTCCCCAATAGTGCACACCACTTAATGTTTCCATGTAGAGAACATGGAACACAAAAAGATATTTTTATTTTTTCTTGTAGGTTTTTTTAAAGAAAAGTAGAACACAAAAATTTAGGGCAGAATATTTGAAATAAAGCGAAGTAAACTGGAGTGAAGCAGAGCAACTTTGCTAGAAGGGATCAGAAATGTCCAGAAGAATGATGAAATAACAGGAAGTCCTCAAAAAGTTCCTTGAACCTATTTAGAAATCTATGATTATGGGCAGGCAGGTCTAAATTTTTTTCAACCTATGATGCTTAAGAACTGAACCAATCAGAATTCAAGACTGGAAGAAGTCATAAATCTATTTATAACACAGAATGTGATGGATTTGAGCAAGGTACTTCAGCAGTAAAATTGAAAAACGGAGGAGAAAACAGTTTGGAACTTGGAGAAGTTTTATTTCAGGTAGAATGAACTTACAGCTGCAGAAAGACACTGACTTTCTTTTTTGTATCTGTGCTTGCTAAATTCCTCCAAACTTTTTTCCCATTTAGAATTTGGAGCTTTTGAGAGCTGGAGAAGATACTATTTAGAGAGGGGAGGGAGAGATTGATGACTTTTTTGTTAGAATTAGAGTGAACAACAACAAAAAGTACCAGAAAAGGAAATTTCCCTTTTAAGAAAATATTGTTTTCAGCGAAAATTCTGTTTTCTGGCTGTCTAGAAAACTTTGATGTAATCTTCATCCCTGTAATTCAGGTGACTGTGATCCAAGGTTTAGTTTGATGTCACATAGCTCTGTGACCTTGGCTCAGTTTTACTGAGAAAATTATTGTTACAGTGTGAGATGTGTAAGCTGAAGCCCTGCATAATAGCAAAAGACAAAAATGCAGGTAAGTATCATTGCTGAGAGACTAATTAGGAGCTCAAGGATTCAAGAGGAAAAATACAGACATGAAATTATTATGGAAAAAAATATAGAATTTAAAGTTAACAATTCAGCGTCACCAAGTCTCAGCACATTCCAAGGTGAAACAGAAATGCTTTCCCAGGTGACTTCCTGACTATAAAAGGTTCTCTGGCTATCTCACTGGGAATGGGTCAGCATATTAATCCTTAGCTTACTATTTTATTAGCCCTACATATTTTTTGTACTCTTAAGTATATTCTGCTTGGGGAGTTTCTCTGTGCATCCCTGAACAAAAAGGACTCAGTGAGTAAGTGAGTGCTACAGTGCATCTTTGACTTTACTGGTGCTCTCCCGAATATTTTATAAGGCCCAGAATATTTGGCTAGCAATAAATGGCATCTTTCATAAAGCATCTTTTGACCAATACAACTGTCAAAGGATTTTTATGTCAAGTAATACAGGAAAATGCCAATTACAATTGTTTCTTTTGTTTTGTTTTGAACTAAGATCTCCAGATGTAAAAGTAATCATAGCCTTTTAGTTACACCTGGGTCATGTCATTAGTGTTATTAGATGAAATAAAATTAGTTATGTAAGTAACTTTCAACGAGTCAGCTCTAAATTGTAATGCATGCATTCTAACTCTGAAATTTGAGTTTGGAATATTTATTTTAAAATAAAAACTTTGAAAAGTATTTATGGGAACGCTAAGGAGGCACACAGCCTATGTGCCTGCATGCATCTATGGACACACACACAAGGTAACATTTACCTCTGATCTCACAATAGAGAAACTCACATTGTTCACATCAGAAGCAGCTTCTGCCTTAATGCAACCATATAGCATAATTTTATTTTCATAAATAAAAGGAAAGTCTTCACGAATAAATTTGTGTGTCTCATCTCATTTGCACATCTGATGCAAGTCCTCCCCTCCAGTCTTTCTATCTGCTGCTGCATGCTGTGAGAATGTTGATATTGTCTTTATAATCTTTTAAATATTGTTTCTACAACTCTGAACCCTCCTGTTTTATATACCCTTCGTCTATCTAATGCATCCACCAACTTTTTTATGCCTACTCCTGGACGCTTCTTCAAGAAGTTAAATTTAATATTGCCAAAAAGAAACCACTGATGGTCTTTATTAAAAAATGGCTCCATTTACTTTTTTTTTTTTTGGTCATTATTGACAACATCATTGTCCCTGATCATCCAGCTCTTTGACTCCTGCTCTGTTGGTTCACACATACCCCTCCAGAAGTCCTGGATGCTTTGAAGACAGTAATTCTGCATACTTGCATTTTCTTATGTGGGGCAAACAATAACAAACATGAGAACAATTGACTATTGTCCACGTCTTAACTTTTTCTTGTTCAGTGTACTAACCTTAGGTACTCATATTCCAATCTATCCAAACTTATCTTCCACTACCTTGTTGTCTGGTATTATCATCTTATCATTTCTTTGTTTCTAATGCTAGTCTACATGACTCACTAAATCCAGCTATTACAATTGCTGTACTGGTGAATGCTGTCAGCCTGTGTTACTTGATCTTACCTCCTCAGTCCAAAGCGAATTTTGCATGAAACCCTGTTCTCAGTGAGGTCTCTACTGATTATTCTGTTCATGGTTGATACATATGAATGATACCTAATCATAGTTGCCAGCCAGAATACCAGTGGAGTATGTACATACATATATATATATATATAGGTATATGTATAACTGCTGATTTCCTAGTGGCGTGGGGACCATCAAGGTGTGTTTAACTAACCAACACAAATGCACATGATTATGTAGCCAATACAGTTGCTTGTTTAGAGCTTCCATTATTCTATTCAATTCTGCTCTTCCAACATGCTGCGCTGTGCCTTTTGAAGCAGGAGCCATATTTTCTTGTGTATTGCTACAAAAATAAATCCAGTAGAACTTCCCCTTTTATGCCAACCTCTGGATGCTACAAAGACAGTAACAAGTAAATACAGATGCCTTTTGGGAGGAGGAGTTCAGCATTTACTTGTGTTAATTTGGAAAAGTGAAAGCTATAACAATATGAGTACTTCAATCAATTTGCGAGAGAAGGTAGTATCAAATGGTGTAGAAATAGCTATCATCATTTTCACAGAAAAAATGTAACTCTTTTATAATGTATATTGTGGTTTTGCAGGTGACTTGGCAATGAAGAAAAAGTAATTTTCTCCAATGAACTGCATTTCATGTAGTTGTCGTTACATCTGTTGAAAGATAATCACTATTTAATTTTATTTACCCTGACCATTTCCACTGTAGGTGATTTATATATATATTTATTAGCAAAAAAAATGGTGGTTTTCCCTTTTAAAAAGAAGCAAAAAATGTATAAATCTTAAGAGTTAAACCTTTTGAGTTACTGTTGTAGTATCGAAGTAAGGGTCTACTACACAGATGGGATCATCACAGTGAGATTTTCTCTAATCCTATGCCTATTTAGTTCTGAAGGTCTGAAAGAGAGAGGAAATGTAGCCATCCTTTGCGTTTGGAGTCTGTTACTCAGCTTTGTTTTGCTATACTTGTTATTTTGGACATCTATAGGATCTGGTTTTCTCCTAAAATATTTTTTATGCAAAGGACAGCTTACTTTAGACAACAGAATGAAAAATCATAGTAATCCAAAGTGATCTAATGATCTAATCCTTATATGGAAATGACATCCATGGATCAAAGACCATTACTAAATAAATTACATATTGGAACTGGCCAGAGAATGAAAAAACATATTGGAACTGGCCAGAGAATGAAAAATTTGTTTCCTTTCACTGTTTCAAGAAAGTGTAGCTTTGCTTCTTTTTTTTTTTTCTTTTTTCTTTGAACAAAAACCCCCAACATGTCAATGTTTTCATAAAATGGAAAGGATTTGAAGTGTACACCTCCAGGTGGAAGAAAGGTCAGTGTTTTCACCCAGTTTTCTCTGGAGAAGTGACACAGGGATTTTACTTTGGGCCCCAGACACCTACTGTCTGAAATCTTGCTGAGTATCATGAGCTTTGAAAGCTCAGTATCAGCCTCAGCATATTTTGATGAAAAGGCATTTAATAAAAAATTCCCCCCTCTATGCTAGTAATTTGCTTTTGCTACTCTTCTACTAAGAAGAAAATGTCCTTCTTTGAGAAATGAGGCAACCTGAGAAAGATTTCTCCATGTTCTCTCTTCACTCAGGCAAACACAAAAGGATTATAACTGGATTAAATACAGCCTCAAAAAATGCCTATATTACTGAGAGGTAACAGGCTGGCCAAACTACCTTTACAATCATCTTTCTATCCAATACTTCAAAGTCTGTAAGTTCTGTATGAATAGTGTTCAATTACTGGAAAAATAGACCTCTACTTCTTGTATATAATAACAAAATGGGCATTTTGGAAATGTTAATTTTCTTAAGGATAACAAACTGTTGCAGGTGTCATTCTACAAAATAAGTAAAAACTATTACTTTTACAATTTGCGAAGGTTAGATTTAGCACTAGAAGATATATTACAGGGTTGACCAGGCTTTGTCTGAAAAGATGTGAATGATGCAAGGATTACACAAAAGGATGGAATGATTTATGCTCAGCAGTATAATGAACTTAGCACTAGCATTTTTAAAAATAAAAACATGAAGATTTTTGGCAGTGACTAGTGACTTCAGGTACATTTTCATAGAAACCAGGAGGAAAAAATGTATGGAGCTATCAGAACAGTAATCAGGAAAATAAAAAAAAAAAACACCAAAAAATGCCCATATACACAATCAACGTGCAATATTTCAGTATACAAACATGTCTGAATAATGAATAGAGAGAATAATTTCTTCCAGCAATAACACCACCACTCTTGTATTTTTTTCTGGGAAACACTGTTTCTTAATTGTATGAGAGGTGGTTAGGGAACTAGAGTGAGCCTGGGGAGTGATTTCAAAGTTGCTCTGATTATTCAAAGATATAGATTTCTGATAAAGGGAAAGAAAAAATTTGACTAGCATTATGCCACTGTGTTCCTGGGAGATGGCCACAACAAAAACTTTTATATAACTTCATATATTCATAGAAAATGTACAATCATTATTCCCTTGAAGTTAGGTTAGTCCATTAAGATATTGCTTGCCTGTTTTATCTCTGACCTGGCAATGAGGGAAATCAGTGTCAATTGGTAAAACTATCTCTAGAACAAAAGAGTTACTGCTAAAGACTTGACAACCATGTTATCACAATTGCAGAGAGTTTTTACTACCACTGTCTCTAGACTGGTTTTGATGGATACGAGTAGTGGAATTGCTCTAGGTGTGCTGCTGGACAACAATTTACTTGCATCTAAAGGAAATCCAGATAGTGCACTCTGAGACTACTCTGTGATGTATATTAAAATATGATGAATGGGAAAACCAAACAGTTTACTTCAAACAGTACATTTGATACAAGATTAAACACTAACGTAGATGCACCTATATCAATGTTTTCAACATTTTCAGCTCCTATTAAAAACATCTGGTTTCAGAAATGTTGCCTAAATTGGTAGAAACAGCTTTTAAATACATCCCTCATAAACCAAATCAATTTGTTGTAGTCATAATCACATGGAAGACGCAACAAATATGCCACACTCAGTCTTCTTCCAGGGTAGAATCAACATTTAAGGGAATGAAATTTGTAATTATCACTAACTAAGAAATATCACATAATAACACATCTCATGGTCTCACATCTCCAGACATTATGGAATTCACACTCTAATTAAAAAAGTATCAACTACAAGAAACGAAATCCCAAAATTTTGCTTAGCCCTTACTCATGCAACTCTAAAAGGCAAAGGATCGGAGAAAATGTCTGTTTCTTTTTCATGCTAATTCCATTACTTGGTTTTGCTTTGTTCTTTTTTTTTCTTCTTGCAAATGTAATAATTTTGTAATACCTTTTATGCAGATTTCCAAGATATATTTGTATCATTGAGATAGAAAATGTGTGGGACTTTTGTCTCTTAAAAAAAAAAAAAGACCGATAAAAAAAATTGAGCCATGACCTTAAGATTCAGTTCAAAGTGAGCAGATATCAAAGCTAACACAGCTGTTCTCCATTGATGGATTAGCTGAAGAGAATCTCAGTGTAAAGTCCGCACGTGAAAATGTCGGAAATCAAAAAGGACTGTGGGAAAGAAGAAAAAAAAATCTGTTTAGCTCAGACCACCAATGTGTAGCATGAAAAGGTTAATTCTGCAGTGAACACTCATGATACCTAGTTATACTAAGCTGTATCAACAGCTCATATAAAGTTGCTTCATTGCAATTAAAATTTGCTGAGTTACCTTAGATAAGTGACTAAGAGTTAAACTTCTGCATCAATTCTGTGAGAGTGAAGTGGCTCAAATCCCACGCACAACATATTATTAATTTCTCATGAAACTACAGAGGGTAAGCAAACCTGTCCAGAGAGGACATTCAGAGTAACAGGCTTCCTCTCCATCCATAGAATACAAGATTAGGGCCAGACTCAGCAGGGAATAGATTAGTTAGCGATCTTAAGCCCCTGAATGAAATGCCTAGTCTTCTTAAAGGCTTACGTCAAATTCCAGCAGGATCATCTCAGTTCCAATATTCCTTCTGTTCAACAGAGACATTAATGAGAAGGTGGCTTTTTTTCATTGATGTAGTGGTTTGACATGGTACTATTGAATCAAAAGTGAACCTCCTGGTTCTTAAGTTGCTATGTTGTTACTGTTCCTGATAGTCCTCAGACTTATTTCTGTGGATTAATAAGGATGAAGTGAAACAACAGGAGTTAAATAATTGAAAGAATAGTATTTTTAAACAAATGGTAGTACTCTGCAAGACAAGAAATGTACTTTGTGTATGAATAATATAATATCTTTTGTGGGTACTATTATGGATGCAGTATAATTATCAGATAGATCTTGTGAGAAAATATGTCTCACATCATTGTCTATGACCAGTAGGGGAAAAATTTTTCACAAAAGGAAACCACTCTGCCATCTCGAGTACTGATTCCCTGTAATTCTGTGCACACATTCTTGGCAGGGGGAAAGGTCCATGAAGCTGATTAGATATTTTTAAAAAGAAATGTCTCCTTAACAGTGTTGGTTTGTCAAAAGAGAAGCTGCTGACAAAAACATGTCTTGATGACACTTCTTATAGACTTTTCATTACTGGAATAGGATTTCTGGTCAAACCTGTAGTGAATTAGGAGGAATCCAAGGCAGATGACAGCTTAAAAAGGGTTAAATCACTCCCTTATGAGAGTTAAATTCAAATCCTCACTCTTTTTAATTCGCAGGATTGATTTATCTTCACTAATTATGATGTCTTCTTCCTACTGTCCTTGTTTGACTTTACAGTGCCCCAATCTCAGGGTCTTTTGAGGTGAACCAGATACAAGTGTATCAGTAGATATTCCATCATCTTTCATGACTTGATAATTCAATACCCTCAAGCATGGATACTCTCTTGGGCCACCTGCTTCCCTGAGAAATCGCAGCTCCTAACAAAATCAACACAAGTAGTCATGCTGTTTGGAGACATGCTACCACTTGCTGGCACAAACAGCCCTCACAAAACCTCAGCTACTGTAAGGTATAGAGTTTTTTAAAAGTAGAGATTTTCCCTCATCCTAAACCTGCTGCTGATCTAGACAGCTTTTTCCTCCTCTCCCAAATGCACATATTTTTCAGGCTGTGGCTACAGTCCCAACTTAGTTTTCCTGTCATCAAATTTTGGATAGGAGAATAGCAGTTTTCATTGGGACTTATCACCACATTTCTTATCATGAGAACACGTGTGAGAGAAGAGTATAGAACAAGTATTGGCATGAGTCAGTGTTTCACCAAAGTTTGAAGTTTGAAGCTCTAAGCTACCATGCACATATAACAGGATATAGAGGACAATCATACTCATCATTTAGGTACTCTGAGGAACGATTTTACTGACATCCAGCACAAGACATTTTACTTGTGTTATGCTGCATACTTCACATACTGTTCAATTCTTGTTTACCCAGAATTTTGTTCCAGGGAATGGGGAGAAGGTGTGTAGAGAGCAAGTAGTAGATACATTTGGAAGAAGTTAATACAGTAACAAACAAAACAAATTTTCGAGTTTTACATGCAGAATGATTGAAGATTCATTAAAAAAACAATCTGTCTCCTACCCCCTAAATACCAGGAAGGAATATGCTGAATGAATCACACTACTATTTTGCACAATAAGGAATTACGACCTGTTAGAATATGGTTTTAAATGTTTTATTTTAAAAATTTCTTTCAGAATGAAGAAAATCAGTCCATGAATTCTAGTGTTTAGAAACCAAATCTGGGTCTGCATTTTCAAATAACAAGTTTGTGTACTATGTGCTAAGACTTCCTAAGGTTATATGTTAGGTTATGAAAGTGCAAAATGCTAATTAAAATGCTGAACTGCAGATCAGTGAAGTTCTAATATGCAGGCATAACTAAACGTGTAAAATGAAGTTGAAGTGAGTAACGATAAAGGTGGTCTGTTAGAAGGGGAAAATTACCAAACAGAAGAAAATGACTGCTGAAAAATACTGAGAGATGTTGCCTGCCAGCCTGGGAGTTGTGAGCCTAGGACTAGGCCTGGGAACCATACAATGCACTAATATTCTGTGTGATTATAAAATATTTATAATGATGGAAAAAAGAGAGGAAGTGACAGAGAAGTGTGACATTTGTTTTCAAAATATGCAAATCTTTTTGCAAAATGTCACTTTGAAATAGAAAGAGAAAATAAACCACAACTAACTTGTTACGTGATCCATATTAAGAAAAAAACAGTTTCAAATTCACTGAATAATTGTTCTATGGCAGACCCAAAACTGTTTTAAATGAACATGAAATTCTAAACCTTTCAGCCTGAATTCTTTAATAATCAAAGCTTGTGTTTGCTAGTTTGCTTTTTTGTCCTTCCATTCTCAATTTTGCATTGATGTTCTTTGTCCCATAAAAGTGATCACTAGCAAAGAATACTACAGCTTTCACAAGTGAGGTCAGTGGAGAGATTTTAATTGACTCAATCAACCATCCACAAGGAAATGTAGAGATGAGGCCTCATTGTGCTAGTTCTTATAAAGCATAACAGAGTTTAAAAGGCTGGGAAAGCAATAAAGCATAATAAATTGATATAAGGGTGGAAGTGGTTTTATTTTTTAGCAAAATACATGCATTTTATTGCTTGTCTTTTTTTCTTCAAAGCAAGTAAATTAAGCAGTATTAAATGATTCTACTAGTCATTCCAAAGAAAATGTATGCAAGTGACCTGAGGCAGGGAATAAAACGAAATATTTCAAACTTATCTGATGGGGAAATGGCTGAAGACAAAAAACAAGGTGATTTTGTGTTTGGTAAGTATTTAACCTTTAAATACAAATTCTGCATTTCATATTTCTTCTTTAACTTTCTCTTTTTCTTCTTATCTGAGAAAGAAATATATCTCCTACTTCTAAAGGTTTGTCTTCCCCTGAAAATACATGGCAGGATCAAAGACAACATAAACTGTCAGAGATTAAGAGTGTTAAGATGTTGCAAAAAAGCAAACAAACTAACAAGCCTTTCAATAAAATATGCCATATCTCATTGGTTAAGTAGGTAGGGTTTTCACTTCTTGAAAGTACTGCTTGAAAATACTGCTAAGAATAATTCTTATTTTTGCTGAGGTCAGCATTCACAATTAAAAACACAGCAGCAAACAAAAGTCTCCATTCAGATTACCCTGGACATCAATTTTAAGTAATACCAGACCTCCTTCTGTGTCTGTGTGCAAGGGGGAAAGGAGAATTAGACTGAGATCTCCTCTTCGACCTGGTTGGGAAATTATTTTTTTTTCCTATGAATAATCTTAAACCTCTTTAAGTTGACTTTTTTTTTTCAGGATATGTGTCAAGATTCTGAAAGCTGAAAATTTTATCTTTCTCAGCTTTTATTTTGAGAAAAAAAATGATTACCAATTGTTTTTTAAAAAAAGAAATAATTTTGTTCAAAAGCCATTTTACAAAAAAATTATTATTTTATGGAATATATTCTGCCAATCTTAATTGCCATCTGTTAATATACGTGAGACAGTCAGATGCTATGGTAGTTAGTGCCACAGAAATACCTGTAGAGATATGATGTAATGGGGGACAGAGAGGAAGAGTAGACAGAAAGGCATAGTCAAAAAGGAAAAAAAAGGTGTTTATTTATTTTTATACATAAGCATAAAGGTTTTCTGTATTCAAAACAATTCCTGTGACAACATCACAGGCAGGAACTGATGGAGGGAGGAGTCTACTATTTCTTTATTTTGTAATTCTGTAACAATAACAGTAGCAGTGTTTCCATATATATAAGGCAAGTATAGTCCTATCATTTTGTGGGGTTCAGTTGTCCTCATGGGACGTCCAAGTTTATCACAGAATGAAAAAAGGCTTTAGCACACAGAAATTTTCAGAGTCTGGATGCCCCTCTTCAGATTCCTTTTTCTATCTCAAATAAACAGAACTACTTCCTTTTTATGTGTATGTCACTCTAATCTGTCTTGTTATTTGAATATATAACCACAAGTCCTGTATTTCAATGAACGTACACCTTTTCCTTTTTTACCATTTAAGAGCATGTTCTTTTATAGGCAGAGCCATAGGATTTTGTGATGATTTAGTGAAGATTTACTGTACTTCAGTGGTAGCAAAAGGGATGTCGATAAATAATTTCCATAAGCTCTTGTACACGGCACTTTATTGCAGCAGAAGCCTCAGTCATATAAGAGCTTTCAGGAAGAGACTTTTTGGCTCTTGACTATACATGGCTACATCTTCCAGTTCCTGAAAGCATGCGTAAACTGTGCTCCAAAACTCATCACAATGGCAAGTACTGGCACACATTGCAGTTCTATTACAATCTGAATGAGGGATGATATTGGAACAGGCAGAAAAACAGGTTTTCTCTATCCAAGCTGTAAAACCATAGAAGTATATTCTACATGAGAGCAACTGCAGAAATGTGTCATGGGATAACGATTCCTGACTATTTCTAAGGGTGCAATCAACAATAACAGCTAATTGTTTATCACAAGCACTACAAAACCAAAATAACCTTCTGTGCTCTCTTCTGTTTTATCTCAAATAGAAGACCACAGAATGTAATTATTCTAAAGTAATGGGGTAGTTTGAACATTGCTATCTCTACTCATGTTTTTAACTATTTAAGCTTACATAAAACTCAAATACAAATCAACACATATTCTTGTCATTATAACCAGGAAAAGAAAGAGCTAGTACTTTTATGATTCTTATGTCAAATGGTGTGCTTCTCTCATAACTTATAAAGGCTCAAAGGAAGTAAATGAAGTATGGATAGTCTAAGTTTAAAGATGGTACAGGAAACTGAATTCTATCAGAGGTTTCAGTCACCGCCATTTCACTCAGCTCTACAGAGCAACCACCTGTATATTCAACACCTCTTGCTTTCCTTAGAACTATTGATTAGTAATTATTTCAGATTAGCTCACGTCACCTAAAAATACTGCTCTGTTCCATTTATTTTTTTCATGAAATTTGCCATTAACAGTGAATCCTGATCAGTTTCCTCACTTGCAGAGATTTCCTATTCTTCCCACTGATGGAGACTCCATTTTGTCAACCCCTTTTATTAAAATAGGCTTTTGTTAGTAACGCTGTTTCCCCCCATTCCTTCAAAAAAAGCTGTTTTCTGTCATGCACTGGAGCTTTTACTTAGTTTCTCAACTTTTCTTGCTGCTGTTTGTGGTGAATTTTGTTCACACCACTCTTACTCATCTCATATGAGGATATGAAGCCCAGTTCACAGTTTGCTGAGTCCCCCAGCTTCTCGTTTGACAAAAAGTAAAACAATAGATTTGCACAAATGTGTAGAATGGATGCTCCATGGATTGTACAGGACTCCAATTCCATTGTCTGGTAAGCATAGTGGACCCTGCATCATATTCTTTCTCCTGAAAACTTTCAATTGAGGAAAACTTCATCCTTTTCAAAGGTTTTTGAATATGTAAAAAAAGTCATGATGAGTGAAGTCACCACAGCAATTATTTAAATGAAGATTTGCATATTTATGTGCTTTATTTACAGATAATACATTTGAGTTACACAGAAGTCATAGTGCATTTTTTTCCTTAAAATCATCCCTCTAAACTTACACTTCAAAGATAATTAAAGCCCAAATGTGGCTTTTGCCTTGAAAATTTAAATGTTACCTGCTTGTGATAGAAGGAATGGATCAAATGAAATTGATTTCTATTAAACAGACAGTCTTATATGTGGTGCTTTTAACTTTTGAGATATAGAAAAACTCATCAAACTGTTTTGGAGAAAGACAAGATACCACAGCAATACGTTTGCATTGTTAGTAGGGAATTTCTGAAGAGGAACTAGAGCAAAAGGAAGCAGTAAAGCTAGGATGATGAATAATAAAGCAAAGCTCAGTGGATAAGTACCTGGGAGCACTGAGACATTTGGGATATAAGTCAGATGAGAGATGGTGGTAAGCCCTACCTGAGTTTTTAGAGTACTGAAGGACAGAAAGATAAGCATGTGTGACTGAAAGGGCCATATGAATGACTGTGGCTAATTTATCCTAGTGCTCTTGTTCCCTAGTTGCTGGTAGAAACCCAAGTCAACAGATGTTTAGACTAAGAATTGCTGAAACATCCCATACGTGCAAAAAACCTGTATTCCCGTGACTCTATAACAAAATATTAAGACATTTATCTTTACCATTAAAGAAAAAAAAAAGATGTAAAGCCAGACACTCAGCAGTCTCTCCACAACATCCTGGATCCAGGTGCCTGTAAGCAGTAAACTTCTTTAGACAACAGGTCAGGTTGACAGATGAGTTTCTCTGTGCCTTGCAGCAGGGAGTCACCCACGACTATCACTTGCCACTTCCTCCTGGTGGTCTTGCATGAGTCAGGGTCAGTTGTCCCCAAAGTCTCACTTGAAAGCACACCCGGCTCTTCCTCAGCTTTAAGGTCAGTGAACCTGTCCTGTAGTGACACTTACTTATTGCAATTCTTCTATTTTATTTTCCTAAGTTGCAGAGATATGATTTAAGTATCATCTGAGTAGGGTAACTTCTCACTGCATTATATTATTATACATTGGCATGCACTGTTTGACAGATGAAATAAGCTCCTTTCATTAGTTTGTGCTCTTGGCCATTGGCATGGCGGGCGATGAGATTATTAGCCATGTAAATCTTTTGATAAAACCAGACAGAGCTACTAGTCAGGAAAAAAAGCCTAATTTACTATGCTTGCACGCATAGTCCTATTCCCAGAGATCAACAAAACACCTTTATATGCCCTGGAGAATACATTATAAGTAGTTTTAGTCAAGATTACTTAAAACATAAGCACTACAGTTGGAATGTGGGGTTTTGGCAAATGTTTCAGCAATGGTAAAATACTTGAATGTTCTTGAACATGACTGGAAAGTTCAGGTTTTGATGAAAGCTCCTGTTTCAGTCAATGACCTGTGGATGTATGGCAAAATAGAGTGTGCAAGTAGTGGCTGGTATTATTAATGCTTGGCAGTGCAGTGGATTTATTTATTTGTGGTTTGTACATACTATTTTTGATTACCAAATAAATTGGCCAGAAATACTGTAGCTTATAGCTAAGCTAAAGCATACCTGGGGTATCGCTCCCAAAGAATGTCTTTTGTTTGAGACTCAATAGAAGAGAATACAACTGTATTTTCAGTTTCCACATTAATACCTCATTTTCCTCTTTTGAAGGCGTTCTGTCATTCATTATTGCTATATGTGAACTTGCTATATGTGGACACGTAATGTCACTCCTGCATTCTCCATTAAATTTCTTACCTTGCATATTTCAACATTATTGATCATCAAGGACATATATAAAACTATCCCACCACTCTTTTTGCATTTATTTCCCCTGAATATTATGCTTTGCCCACATCTTTTACTTTTTCTAATTCTCAGTTTTCTGCTAGTTTTCATCTTTCACATTCAGATCTTTGCTTATGCTCTGATAAACATTTTGCTTCTATCCTTGGAACACTCCCCTTTCTCATGAAGAAATACTTTCACAAATCATTTTTCTTCACATGCATGAATAATGTACAGTACATTTTTTGATTCAGTCTATGTATCATGGAAATGTATGACATGACTAATAAATCAATCATACAAATATTCATCTCAGTACTTCCTAAAATTCAGAATACTATATTCAATAAATCAATTTAAGCGAATAGTTTTCCATATTGGCAATAGGTGTGGAATGTGTTACCAAAAAAAAAAAAGCAGATCTACTGCTTTACTAAAGATTATAATGGTTGACGGAAGTTTCTTTCATAGCGATACAGTGTATCACGTATCTAAAAAGAATAAAAATTAAATCTACATGCTGTTCATGTAAAAATGGAAACATTTGGTTTTATTTGTTGCTTTGTTTTCATTCAGACCTTCAGAGACAATTATGAAAAAAAATGTTAAAACCAAATATAGCTAAGATGAATGGAACAAAATTGTTGTCTGTTTACTGTTGTTATTCAGTCTTTTCATGGAATAATGTTTTTTCTATATGACAAATGAGAAATAGGAGAACTGATGTTAAAATCCTTGCTAAAATAAAATGTGTTGGAAAGGTTAGATTTGTGTTCCTGCATCTCAGTCAACAAGGGTAGTTTTGCATCAATGTCAGTATCTGAAGCAGTAGGAACTTATTTTGTATATCTGTATCATACCTGGATACAGAGTGGAACACAGATAAAGTACAGTTAGAATACCTTCTTTCTTATAACTAAAACTACATTAAATATCATCTGAGGAAAACCCTGTGAGAAGAATTGATGTGGAAGATTTCCATTAGAAGAAAAGTGTTAGATTAATGATTTTTGCACTGAGTTCTAGCCTCAGTATCTTTACAAATAAATGATACATTCAATAAGACTTAAAATAAAAAAATCACAACTGCAAACCATATTTACTCTATATTATTTTTGTTTTCTCTCAATAATATATCTTAAGTTGCTTTAAAAGAAGATATTCAAATTCCTAAACTTTCTTAATATTTTAAATTGATTCTGCAGGTTTTGGAAGATTCATTGAAACGTCCATTCTTGGCAAAACTATCTTGCTCCTTTTTATGATATAAAGCCCAGAAGATGATGCTTTTAACCAAACTTTTATTTCTAAAAAAATGTTTTGAGTGCTATTTCTTTGTTGTATCCTAATATCTAATTTTCTCCCTTAAATCAGTTTGGTGGTGGTGTGGAAACACTTCTTTACATATCTTAGAGACCTGCCTAATCTACTATTGCTCATTTTGCTCTGACGTTTACGCAGCAGTATCTACTTGGAGTTAATACAGTTAGGTAAGTTTGGGCAATGTTCCAAAAGGAACCATTTTGCTTTATGATGAGGCAATCCTCACTCAGCATAACTCCAGAAATATCCATCCTTG
Source organism: Nyctibius grandis (assembly GCF_013368605.1). NCBI lineage: Eukaryota > Metazoa > Chordata > Aves > Nyctibiiformes > Nyctibiidae > Nyctibius > Nyctibius grandis. The sequence goes on from NC_090659.1 coordinate 33,156,791, forward strand.
GGCTGGATGGCATATGTATGATTCTTCAATGTTATTTCATTTTTGTGAGTTCCACCAGTATATGTAACATCAGTTGCAACTTATTTATTTCAGTCAACAGCATCAAGGCATTTGTGAGGCCTTCTGTGTTCTCAGACTTTGTGAAATAAATCAATACAAGGAAGGATTTCTTTTTTCAGAATGTGCTTCTACGCTGTATTCTGACGGAAGTCCCTTCCAAACCAAATGAGCATTTACCCAAGGAAACTGTATCTTGATTCTGTGTACTTTTGAAAATTTGGCATTCCCGGAGTTTAATAAAGAGTTGTGTAAGCTCTTTCCCTTTGGCCATGATCACATGCAGCACCTATCTGCCACTAAGGAATAAGAAACCTTTCTGGGACTTATAGTTTCTCATGACAGAGAGAAAGACCAGGTTTATAGAACTCAGTACCAGATTACAACAAAAGGAAAATGCAATATCTCTGTAGCAGTACTACCTTCCAGAGATATTACAGCTCTCTCTTAATCCAGGGAGATATTTGTATACAGAACTCCGCATGCCAATCAGCAGCTATACAGAAAGCAATGCTTTCAGTTATACATGGGTAAAAAAAAAGAAAACAAAAACAACAACAAACAGTGAAGGACAAATATGTTACTGAAGGATGAACAAAGCCAAGGGACTTTATTTGTAATCTCATCAGCTCAAATACTGATTCTTTTGAGGTGGTCTATGTCAAGTCATTGAATTTCATCATCAGCATTACTTTAGACATAAAAGGTAGCAGTCATGCTTAACTACCCATATTATAAGGTTCGTGATGATTCACTAGTTCATACTTGCAACATTTGAAGATATGAATTTTAAATAAATACTTATTAAATACTGATAGACTAGTTTTATTATCACTCTAATAATCTACCTAACAGAAACATCTGTGCATTTAGTCCTCTCCAAAATTGTCTACTTTAAACTGATAAGCATGCTTCTAAGTTCTGTAGCTGGAACACAGAAATATGTTGATAGTGTACTCTGTACTCCAAGCAGTTGTCTGGATACAGCTACTCCTCAAATGTATGCAGATTAAACCACATTTCCACTTCTGGTTATAAACTTTGTTTTCTAATTAGTTAGCACAGTATCTCTGGATGTTTATTGGCACCTGTCCAGTGCTTCTCTCTGACTTTCACATGCCACCCATATTGGGGATTTTATTAAAAACCTCAAATTTTCATGAGTTTAAAAATCAGGTGTACATTTTGATTTTGAATGGACTCACTGGGAAAGTTTTAAAGTTAAGAAACCACAGGTCTCCATTTAATTTATCATTTTTAGTAGATCTTTACATATTAAGCAGTTTACATTGATAATGAAATAGTAAAGAGGTGGTCGTTACTGTACAATAATGGCCTACATTTCGGAGGAAAAATAAATGTACATAATAACCATTCAGTTTAATTTTAAGGATTACCCAGAGTGATTGTTATCTTCATCTGTTAACAGTCGTTATACATTTGATACATGCATTACATATCCACTACACTCACACTGAGATGACGACTGACTGAATTTCTACAACAATAACAAAGATCAGGATTTTATCACAGAATCACAGAATGTTAGGGATTGGAAGGGACCTCGAAATATCATCTAGTCCAATCCCCCTGCCAGAGCAGGATTACCTAGACCATATCACACAGGAACGCATCCAGGTGGGTTTTGAATGTCTCCAGAGAAGGAGACTCCACAACCTCTCTGGGCAGCCTGTTCCAGTGTTCAGTCACCCTCACTGTAAAGATGTTTTTCCTCATATTTATGTGGAACCTCCTGTGTTCCAGCTTGCACCCGTTGCCCCTTGTCCTGTCAAGGGATGTCACTGAGAAGAGCCTGGCTCCATCCTCATGACACTTGCCCTTTACATATTTATAAACATTAATGAGGTCACCCCTCAGTCTCCTCTTCTCCAAGCTAAAGAGACCCAGCTCCCTCAGCCTCTCCTCATAAGGGAGATGTTCCACTCCCTTAATCATCTTCGTGGCTCTGCGCTGGACTCTCTCTACCAGTTCCCTGTCCTTCTTGAACTGAGAGGCCCAGAACTGGACACAATATTCCAGATGCGGCCTCACCAGGGCAGAGTAGAGGGGGAGGAGAACCTCTCTTGACCTACTAACCACCCCTCTTCTAATACACCCCAGCATGCCATTGGCCTTCTTGACCACAAGGGCACATTTCTGGCTCATGGTCATCCTGCTGTCCACTAGGACCCCCAGGTCCCTTTCCCCTACGCTGCTCTCCAACAGGTCTGCCCCCAACTTGTACTGGTACATGGGGTTGTTCTTGCCCAGATGCAGGACTCTACATTTGCCCTTGTTATATTTCATTAAATTTCTCCCCGCCCAACTCTCCAGCCTGTCTAGGTCTCTCTGCATGGCAGCGCAGCCTTCCGTTGTGTCAGCCACTCCTCCCAGTTTTGTGTCATCAGCGAACTTGCTGACAGTGCACTCTATTCCCTCATCCAAGTCATTAATGAATATATTGAATAGTACTGGTCCCAGTACCGACCCTTGAGGGACTCCGCTGGACACAGACCTCCAACTGGACTCTGTCCCATTGACCACCACTCTCTGGCTTCTTTTCTTCAGCCAGTTCACAATCCACCTCACTATCCAATCATCCAGACCACACTTCCTCAGTTTAGCTGCGAGGATGCTGTCGGAGACTGTGTCAAACGCTTTACTGAAATCAAGATAGACCACATCCACAGCTTTACCATCATCTATCCACCGGGTTATGTCCTCATAAAAGGCTATCAAGTTGGTTAAGCATGACTTCCCCTTGGTGAAGCCATGCTGAGTGCCCCTAATGATCCCCCTGGGGCGAAATCGGTGTGCTCAGCTCGCCCCCTGAAATGCCTGTACACCAATGCACGCAGCATGGGGAATAAACAGGAGGAGTTGGAAATCCGTGTTCGGTCGGGGGGCTATGATTTAGTGGCAATCACAGAAACTTGGTGGGACGCCTTGCATGACTGGAATGTGGTCATGGATGGCTATGTCCTGTTCAGGAAAGACAGGCCACTAGGGAGAGGTGGTGGAGTTGTTCTTTATGTGAGTGAGCAGCTAGAATGTATTGAGTTCTATCCAGGGGCGGATCAGGAGCGAGTTGAGAGTTTGTGGGTATGAACTAAGGGGCAGGCTGGCAGGGGTGATACTGTTGTGGGTGTCTATTACAGGCCACCGGATCAGGATGAGGAGGGTGATGAGGCCTTCTACAGGCAGCTGAGAGCAGTCTCACAATTACAGGGTCTGGTTGTTGTGGGGGATTTCAACTACCCTGATATTTGCTGGGAGGCCTACTCAGCCAGCCATCCCCAGTCCAGGAGGTTCCTCCAGTGCGTTGATGATAACTTTCTGATGCAAATGGTGGATGAGCCAACTAGGAGAGAAGCGCTGCTGGATCTGATCCTCACTAACAAGGAGGGTCTGGTTGAAGAGGTGAAGGTTGAAGGCAGCCTTGGTTGTAGCGACCATGAGATGGTAGAGTTCAGGATCTCATGTGGCAGGACCAGAATAGCTAGCAGAATCACAACCCTGGACTTCAGGAGGGCCAACTTTGGCCTTTTCAAGCAATTGCTAGGGGAAATCCCATGGGACAGGGTACTAGAAGGTAAGGGGGCCCAAGATAGTTGGTTCGCATTCAAGGACTGCTTCTTCCGAGCTCAAGATCAGAGCATCCCAACAGGTAGGAAGTCAAGAAAGGGTACCAGGAGACCTGCATGGTTAAACAGGGAACTGCTGGGCAAACTCAAGTGGAAGAAGAGGGCGTACAGATCATGGAAGGAGGGGCTGGCCACTTGGGAGGAATATAAGTCTGTTGTCAGAGGATGTAGGGAGGCAACTAGGAAAGCTAAGGCCTCCTTGGAATTAAACCTTGCAAGAGAGGTCAAGGACAACAGAAAGGGCTTCTTCAAATACATTGCAGGTAAAGCCAACACTAGAGGCAATGTAGGCCCAGTGATGAATGAGGTGGGTGCCCTGGAGACAGAGGATAAAAAGAAGGCGGAGTTACTGAATGCTTTCTTTGCCTCTGTCTATACTGCTGGAGGCTGTCCTGAGGAGCCCCGGACCCCTGAGGCCCCAGAAGAAGTCAGGATAGAGGAGGAATCTGTCTTGGTTGATGAGGGCTGGGTCAGGGACCAATTAAGCAACCTGGACGTCCATAAATCCATGGGCCCTGATGGGATGCACCCGCGGGTGCTGAGGGAGCTGGCGGAAGTCATTGCTAGGCCTCTCTCCATCATCTTTGCTAAGTCATGGGCAACGGGAGAGGTGCCTGAGGACTGGAGGAAAGCGAATGTCACTCCAGTCTTCAAAAAGGGCAAGAAGGAGGACCCAGGTAATTATAGACCGGTCAGCCTCACCTCCATCCCCGGAAAGGTGATGGAACAACTTGTTCTTGATGCTCTCTCTAGGCATATCAAGGTTAGGGGGATCCTTAGGGGCACTCAGCATGGCTTCACCAAGGGGAAGTCATGCTTAACCAACATGATAGCCTTTTATGAGGACGTAAACCGGTGGATAGATGATGGTAAAGCTGTGGATGTGGTCTATCTCGATTTCAGTAAGGCGTTTGACACGGTCTCCCACAGCATCCTCGCAGCTAAACTGAGGAAGTGTGGTCTGGATGATCGGGTATTGAGGTGGATTGTGAACTGGCTGAAGGAAAGAAGCCAGAGAGTGGTGGTCAATGGGACAGAGTCCAGTTGGAGGTCTGTGTCCAGCGGAGTCCCTCAAGGGTCGGTACTGGGACCAGTACTATTCAATATATTCATTAATGACTTGGATGAGGGAATAGAGTGCACTGTCAGCAAGTTCGCTGATGACACAAAACTGGGAGGAGTGGTTGACACACCAGAAGGCTGCGCTGCCATGCAGAGAGACCTAGACAGGCTGGAGAGTTGGGCGGGGAGAAACTTAATGAAATATAACAAGGGCAAGTGTAGAGTCCTGCATCTGGGCAAGAACAACCCCATGTACCAGTACAAGTTGGGGGCAGACCTGTTGGAGAGCAGCGTAGGGGAAAGGGACCTGGGGGTCCTAGTGGACAGCAGGATGACCATGAGCCAGAAATGTGCCCTTGTGGTCAAGAAGGCCAATGGCATGCTGGGGTGTATTAGAAGAGGGGTGGTTAGTAGGTCAAGAGAGGTTCTCCTCCCCCTCTACTCTGCCCTGGTGAGGCCGCATCTGGAATATTGTGTCCAGTTCTGGGCCCCTCAGTTCAAGAAGGACAGGGAACTGGTAGAGAGAGTCCAGCGCAGAGCCACAAAGATGATTAAGGGAGTGGAACATCTCCCTTATGAGGGGAGGCTGAGGGAGCTGGGTCTCTTTAGCTTGGAGAAGAGGAGACTGAGGGGTGACCTCATTAATGTTTATAAATATGTAAAGGGCAAGTGTCATGAGGATGGAGCCAGGCTCTTCTCAGTGACATCCCTTGACAGGACAAGGGGCAACGGGTGCAAGCTGGAACACAGGAGGTTCCACATAAATATGAGGAAAAACATCTTTACAGTGAGGGTGACTGAACACTGGAACAGGCTGCCCAGAGAGGTTGTGGAGTCTCCTTCTCTGGAGACATTCAAAACCCACCTGGGCGCGTTCCTGTGTGACGTGATCTAGGTAATCCTGCTCTGGCAGGGGGATTGGACTAGATGATCTTTCGAGGTCCCTTCCAATCCCTAACATTCTGTGATTCTGTGATTCTGTGATTCTGTGATCCTTCATGTGCCTAGAGACTGCACCAAGGACAAGTTGTTCCATTACCTTTCCGGGGATGGAGGTGAGGCTGACCGGTCTATAATTACCCAGGTCCTCCTTCTTGCCCTTTTTGAAGACTGGAGTGACATTTGCTTTCCTCCAGTCCTCAGGCACCTCTCCTGTTGCCCACGACTTAGCAAAGATGATGGAGAGAGGCCTAGCAATGACTTCCGCCAGCTCCCTCAGCACCCACGGGTGCATCCCATCAGGGCCCATGGATTTATGGATGTCCAGGTTGCTTAATTGGTCCCTGACCCAGCCCTCACCAACCAAGACACATTGCTCCTCTATCCTGACTTCTTCTGGGGCCTCAGGGGTCCGGGGCTCCTCAGGACAGCCTCCAGCAGTATAGACAGAGGCAAAGAAAGCATTCAGTAACTCCGCCTTCTTTTTATCCTCTGTCTCCAGGGCACCCACCTCATTCATCACTGGGCCTACATTGCCTCTAGTGTTGGCTTTACCTGCAATGTATTTGAAGAAGCCCTTTCTGTTGTCCTTGACCTCTCTTGCAAGGTTTAATTCCAAGGAGGCCTTAGCTTTCCTAGTTGCCTCCCTACATCCTCTGACAACAGACTTATATTCCTCCCAAGTGGCCAGCCCCTCCTTCCATGATCTGTACGCCCTCTTCTTCCACTTGAGTTTGCCCAGCAGTTCCCTGTTTAACCATGCAGGTCTCCTGGTACCCTTTCTTGACTTCCTACCTGTTGGGATGCTCTGATCTTGAGCTCGGAAGAAGCAGTCCTTGAATGCGAACCAACTATCTTGGGCCCCCTTACCTTCTAGTACCCTGTCCCATGGGATTTCCCCTAGCAATTGCTTGAAAAGGCCAAAGTTGGCCCTCCTGAAGTTCAGGGTTGTGATTCTGCTAGCTATTCTGGTCCTGCCACATGAGATCCTGAACTCCACTATCTCATGGTCACTACCACCAAGGCTGCCTTCAACCTTCACCACTTCAACCAGACCCTCCTTGTTAGTGAGAACAAGATCCAGCAACTCTCCTCTCCTCATTGACTCATCCACCATTTGCATCAGAAAGTTATCATCAATGCACTGGAGGAACCTCCTGGACTGAGGACGGCTGGCTGAGCAGGCCTTCCATTGAATATCAGGGTAGTTGAAATTCCCCACTACAACCAGACCCTGTAATTGCGAGACTGCTCTCAGCTGCCTGTAGAAGGCCTCATCACCCTCCTCATCCTGATCCGGTGGCCTGTAATAGGCACCCACAACAGTATCACCCCTGCCAGCCTGCCCCTTAGTTCATACCCACAAACTCTCAACTCCCTCCTGATCCGCCTCTGGATAGAACTCAATATATTCTAGCTGCTCACTCACATAAAGAACAACTCCACCACCTCTCCCTAGTGGCCTGTCTTTCCTGAACAGGACATAGCCATCCATGACCACATTCCAGTCACGTGAGCTGTCCCACCAAGTCTCTGTAATTGCCACTAGATCTTAACCCTCTGACCGAACACAGATTTCTAACTCCTCCTGTTTATTCCCCATGCTGCGCGCATTGGTGTACAGGCACTTCAGGGAGCGAGCTGAGCACACCAATTTCACCCTAGGGGGATGGGAGGCCTCCTGGTCTACATCAATACTAGACCGTTGCCCCAGTTGTGCAAGCCCAGCTACAACCCCATCCCCCTTCAAATCTAGTTTAAAGCTCTCCGAATGAGCCTTGCTAATTCCTGTCCCAGAACCCTTTTGCCCCTACGACATAAACCTTTCCCATGTATTACTGTCAGTCCTGGTGTCTTATAAAACCAGCCATTATCAAAGAATCCAAAGCCCTGCCTGTAGCACCAGTCTCGTAGCCAGGCATTAATAGAGAGAATCCTACTATTCCATCCCATGTCATCACCCGAAAATGGGAGAAGGGAAGAGAAAACAACTTGCGCCCCAGACTCTTTCACCAACCGTCCTAAGGCCTTGAAGTCTTTCTTCATCCCCCTCAGACTACGGGATGCAGCTTCTTCCCCACCTGTCTGGAAGATCAGCAGCGGGTAGTAGTCTGTCGACTGCACCAGGCTGGGGAGTTTCCTGGTGATATCCCTGATTCGGGCTCCAGGTAGACTGCAGACCTCCCTGTGATGAGGGTCAGCTCTTCATATTGGGCCCTCAGTTCCCTTTAGGAGCGAGTCTCCAACAACTAAAACTCTTCTCTTCTTCCTTGTGGAAGAGGTTGCTATATGCCTGACAGATTTTTCTGACTGTGGTGAGGCCTCTGATACAGGTTGCCTCTCCACCACATCCCCATTGGACTGGCTGTATTCCACCAGGGCCTCATATCTATTTCTCAGAGGCACCTGTGGAGGCGAGGTGGGCAAGGAGGGCACTCGCCTTTTGCCACGGCCATAAACTTGCCTCCACTCACTCCTTTCATTTAGGTTACTGTTTTCCACCTTAGAGGGGCAGAGTACAGGGGTCCCTCGATCCTGGGAGCTCTCTGGCAGGTGCTCCCATTTTTGTTGCAGGGAGGGTAGCGCCTGGCTCCACCAGTCTATCTCCATTTCAGCCTCCCTAATGCTCCTAAACCTTTCTACTTCAGCTTGAAGCCTTTCAACCTGGCCTTGCAGCTGTGCTGCTCGGCCGAGCAGATCATCTACCTGCTCACAGCGCACACAGCCCCCTGACACCACAGAGACGCTGTGGCATTCCCTGCAGCCTGTGACCTGCACCATTGCCTCCTTCCATGGGAGCTCTGTCTGGGTTCCCACATCCATTTTGGTCGTCTTCCGCCGAGTGGTGATCATTGTTCTTTCACGGAGCTGGTAAACACCTCCTGGTGACACCCCTGGTTCACAGCTCCTTGGCGCCTTCCTCGCCTGCCCTGCTCGTGCGAACTGCCCCGTGCCAACTGCCGTGCCACATCCCTGTTTGCCCGCTCCTGTTCGCCGCTCCGGGTCTCTTAGACCGATCCCACTCACCTTGTGCACTGGGAGAGAGTCAGCGCCCTGCCCAACGAGCTGCTAACGGCTGTGGGCCCCCCGAGACACACACAATCACTGTTTGCTTGCCCTATACCCTACGGGCAGCTACTAGTCCCTGCCCTCCCGGAGGCTTCTTATCTCCTGATCAACGGTGGGTGGTGCTACGCCCCCTCCTCTCCTGATTCACTGCCGGGAACGTCTGGGTCCAGACGGGACTCGGGGCTGCTGCTCGGGTGGCTCTGGGTACGGAACCCGCCTGGTACAGCCCTATCTTACCCTCCACCCGGACTCACCTCAGTCGCTGCCGCTGCTGCCGCTGCTGCGTCGCTGGCTCAATACACAGTATGCTCACTGCAAGAACACACTTCTGCTAAGTGGGTGTTAGGTGAGTACTTGGTGCTTGGTTTAAAGTGGATCTGTCTTAGTATAGTTGACAATACATGGTAGAAAGGTAGCTCTAGATACAATATATAACCTGTGATACCTTAAGAATACCATTGTTGATTGAGTAATTTGAGATGTTAGTACATGTATGAACTTGATTCCATAGTAGGTGTTTTAAAATAATACACGTAGTTAAGAATCGCACTTGTTCAGATATTTTGAAAATCCTTGCCAAGTCAGAGTCATCAGAACACTGGATATAATTCTTTGAAAATGAATAGGTCCAGCTTCACAAACAATGCAGTAATCATTAGAAACATCCTCTTTGATAGCACCCTCTTGACCAGTAGGAAAAAAAAGTCTTCAATCCTGGGTTTAAGGTTTCTAAAATTATTGGAGTAACATTAGGAGAGTCCTGAAATTTTTCTCTAATAATGAAAGGAAGGGCAGAAATTAAACATGTAAGCAAGCTATTGATTGTTTTACAGAAAATATTTATTTTCATATTGATGTATGCACTTTCCATGATTCACTAGTAAGTAAACATTTTGCTTCAGGATCTGCCTGGTTAATGTCCTCTGCATGACGCTTCTAAAAGGAAAATCAAGAAGGTGTCATAACTGTGATGGCTCACATAGAGTTAAAAAAGTAGTACCTGAAACACAGTGTGCTTGGACCCAGATCCACAGGCTGACTTCTCAGATTGCCTTTGGACTGGCCTCATTATACTGGGGCTGTGTGGCAGTTTTGACTCTAAGCTGCACGTGGTTGCCTTCACCAACCTGCTCTCCTTCCCTTGCATGGGTACTTTGAGCCTGCAAGGTTGCTGCTTGTTGTTTTGCTTGGCTCCCGGCTCCCCTTCTCATGTGGGGCAGCCAGCCTTCGCTGCTTCCTGACTTGGTGCACCTGGCTAAGATTTCACTGGAAAAATCATAATGCTCCACTCAGAAGAAAATGGAATATGCCAATACAAAAAAATTATGTGGGTTGAGACAGGGTAAATAGAATCACAGAACCATAGAATCATTTCGGTTGGAAAGGACCTTTAAGATCATCATGTCCAACCATTAACCTAACACTACCAAGTCCACCGCTAAACCATATCCCTAAGCACCATGTCTACTCATCTTTTAAATACCTCCAGGGTTGGTGACTCCACCTCTTCCCTGGGCAGCCTGTTCCAATGCTTGACAGCCCTTTTGGTGAAGAAATTTTTCCTGACATCCAATCTAAACCTCCCCTGGCGCAACTTGAGGCCATTTCCTTATAGATGCTTTACTGGTCTTACATTAGTAAAAATAGTGATAGTCAGTTTCAAGCAAGGTGCCAAATGTCATCTTAAGCATCCATACATGAATCCCAATCTCAGAGTCAAAAAACATGCAAATGTATTAAGTAAGACAAGTTATGTAGCTTGCCATTCTTGCCTGAAGTCTCCACTTCAGGTATAACCATAGAGATATTTACTTCCTGTGACGAAAAATTTATCTACAGTACAAAAATAAATCAACAAAATAAAAAAGAAATCAGGAGAAAAATCAAGCATTAATAGTGTTTTGCAACTATAAGGTAAAGCGAATTAATTATTTCTCAACAGCGTATATGTTATTAAATTATGTTGACAGTATACATGAGTGGGATTTCAGAATTTTAGACTAGTTGTTGATTGGATCATCCCTGTACTCAGTAAACATTAGATAACACAGGAAGTATGAAGACAGACCTAATCTGCTGATATCCAAAGAGGTAACTAAAAATCATTCTTAAAGGCCTTATATTTTCTGCTGTTTCCTTCCGAGATTTGGAATGCTGTTCCTCTGGGGTTAGTCTTATGTCAATTTTTAACAGCTCTAATTGCCTAATTAGATGCTCCAATGCAATGACAAAGCTTCTCTAAATATTCACTATTAATTTTCCTATTAGTATAAAATATCATAATTTGGAAATTCTCACATTGGATTCCCAGAACTCTTATGAAAATGTGTCCCTTCCTGGTCTTGGAGATGCAGCACCTGTACTTCCATTGCAGTCTTGTTACTCATGCTACGGCTAAATTAAGGAAGAGGAAAAGCCACTTGCCTGAAGTCACAGAATGAATCAACCTAGTGAATCTCAGAATAAAGAACTAGCAGCCCAGAGGCAAAATATCAGAGCAAACTCTTTTCTATTGTCTCATTTCAAAATGTTACTTCATTCATTTTTATACAACCCATATAAAGGAATCAAGGAATTGTCACATGTTTATCTTTTTTTTTTTTTAATATGGATTGTGAGTTGATATTATCCTCGAATCTGAAAGAAATACTCTGGTGATTACAATACAATAACTTCATAGATATCAGAGTTTGATTCAAAAGCTCTGTCCTTGTGTTTTTATCAAGTTTTTATGAGCCTCTATGCTCTGATCTGTAAAATTGACCACTTAGCCTTTGTATCTCTTTAGTACAGACTTAAAGCATCCTTGAACAGTTTTTATAGAAAAATATTATGACAAATATGTTGCTGAATATTAACAGGACCACTTAATCAAATTTTAATTTATTGGCAGATGATATATTTATATTATAAGGGGACCAAAAAAAGACAGAAACAGAGGGATATGGACAGGTTAGATAGATGGGCCAAGACCAACGGCATGAGGTTCAACAAGAACAAGTGCCGGGTCTTACACTTCGGCCACAACAACTCCATGCAGCGCTATAGGCTGGGGGAAGAGTGGTTAGAAAGCGGCCCAGTGGAAAGAGACCTGGGGGTGCTGATCGACAGCTGGCTAAACATGAGCCAGCAGTGTGCCCAGGTGGCCAAGAAGGCCAATGGCATCCTGGCCTCTATTAAGAACAGTGTAGCCAGCTGATCTAGGGAAGAGATCATCCCTCTGTACTCAGCACTGGTGAGGCCGCACCTTGAACACTGTGTCCAGTTCTGGGCCCCACACTTCAAGAAAGATGTTGAGGTGTTGGAGTGAGTCCAGAGAAGGGCGACCAAGCTGGTGAAGGGTCTGGAGGGTATGACCTATGAGGAATGTCTGAGGGAGCTGGGGTTGTTTAGCCTGGAGAAGAGGAGGCTCAGGGGTGACCTTATTGCAGTCTACAACTACCTGAAGGGAGGTTGTAGTGGAGTGGGAGTCGGCCTCTTCTCCCAGGCAACTAGCGATAAGACAAGAGGACATAGCCTCAAGCTTTGCCAGGGAAGGTTCAGGTTGGACATTACGAAGAATTTCTTCTCAGAAAGGGTTATTAGACATTGGAACGGGCTTCCCAGGGAGGTGGTGGAGTCACCATCTCTGGATGTGTTTAAGAAAAGACTGGACATGGCACTTAGTGCCATGGTCTAGTTGACATGGTGGTGTCAGGGCAATGGTTGGACTCGATGATCCCAGAGGTCTCTTCCAACCTGATTGATTCTGTGACTCTATGAATCAAAATTGTATCTGGAAAGCATAAGAAATACACAGTGCATATTTATCAGTGATAATGTATGCTTGTAAGTGAACAGTGGTATCATTCACTGAAAATTTCCTTGTGGAACCTCTCAATCACACATTATGTTTTGAGAAGCAAGAAAAATCTTTAAAGAAACTGAAACCTGTGTGCCCATTAACCTTATATGCAGTTCCTATGCATATCAGAAAATCAGATCATGTAATTTGAAATTTTGCCTCATTTCAAGTTAAAATACAAGCATCTCTTTATTTATAATTCTTCATTAACATGAAGTTTAAAAAATCTTTACTAAATATTGTATCACCATGATGCTTTTTATTTTTAAAATGTTATAGGAATTAATCTAAATATGTCTGTTGTTGTAATACACATGTGCTTTCACATATATCTGTTTGGATGTCAAAAAATTTTTTTTCCAGTTCATAGCAGACATTATCAAGACCTCCCAGAGCAGTATGAAAGTGATTGTGGAAGGGTGATGTCCATAGAGCTTGCTTCACACTCAATAAATGTATTTTCTTAATGTGTGGCTGTAAATTGACAGAAGGATATAGGTTGCTTTCAAAGAAGATGGAACTCAGTGTGGAGAATCCTAACAGAAGAGCCATCACAGAAAAAGAGGAGTGGAGAAGCTGTTCAAGACAAAGTATGGTAATATAGTACTAGGAGGAGTGCTTCCAAGACTCCATGACTGAACAGTGTAGACATTGCTCACTGAAAACCCTACTTTCCAAATGAAAGGTAAGGCCAATCAGCTCCTCAAATATGTGTTCTTGATTTAAAACATATTATGAAGGAGTGGAAAATGCTGTATAGGTTTCTCTTTCCATCTTTAGCCACTGGTTCATGTATCTAACATAATTTATAGACTTAGGCACTTCACCACAATTAACTATTGACATGATCATTGACATTATAGTGTTCATCAATCACATTATTTATCAATTTCTTTTTTATAAGAATATTTGAAGAAACTGCCAAAAGCTCTTCCTGACCGCAAGGAAGACAAAGCAAAATCCAGATTCTTTCAACAGTATACTTAATAGTGGACTTACCTATTTTAGGATTTTTTTATATGAATTATTACATAAATTATTTTTCCTACTTAAATAGATATATTCTAGCATTGACATATCCTCACAGTCTTAATTTATGCATCTCAGATAAAAAAAAATAATATCCTTAAAGAAAGTAAAGTATTGGATTTTATTCATTAATATTTTTAATTCTACTGAGTTATCAAACCAATGAAAGCAAGAAATTTTGCTAGAACATTTTCTCTGGACACTGTTGTCATAATCTAGTAATGGGATAATATCTGGTATGTTTCTCAAAATCTTATATGAAGCACTATTCATGTTGGGAAACTCAACATTTGTTAACAAGAACATTCATTATTTTCTTTATGTTTGTTCTGAACAGTAACTGTGGTGGGCACCTTAAATGTATAAACCCAACAGAGTTTCAACTAGAACTAAAGGCAATCCTTAAAGCAAAGAACATATGACCTGGACATTGCATTCTTTTTCCAGGGACTGCAGAACACAGTTACTTTGAATCGAGTTTAATCAAGCATTTGATTAGCCACATTGCTCTAAGGCCATTCACGAAGTAAACAATGTAATTTTTGAAGTTATATGTAGTTTAATTTGTGATTTATTTCAGGTCTTGAATTAAGTAATCTGGGAAATGAGAAGATAAAGTGAAAACCAGAAGCTGAATAGAAATATAAAAAGATGAAAATCAGTTTATTACCACTAGCAGATAATGGATGTAAAATGATGACACATAGGAATCATAGTTGCGCTTGCAAGATTAGTTTAAGAATATAATGCACAAACTTTCAGGATGATCAACCCGAACTTGAGTAAAAGACTGGAGTGAGAGATATTTTTTATAATTAATGAAAAGTGAGGTAAATTTTTTCCTAGCCTAATTAATTAACGAGTGTTTATCAAATGTCAATTAAATTATATGTCCACGTTTTGAAATATAATTAAAACTAATCCATTAAAAAAAACCAAAATCAAACCAACAAAAACCAACCAAAAAAACCTATAAAGACAAAGGTTTGAAATTCAAAATTAAAACTAAAATGAGATAAGCTTCCATTATGAATCACAAAAACTACTGAAATCTTCAGCATCCCTCCAAAACTTCTTTACTTATCTACATTTTCCATAAAATATTTATTTCTTAGTGATTTTCCATCTTCTGTCCAGGGTAGCACCAGATTTCTGCAGCTCTGGTTCTAATTGATGCTGAAGTGATGACATTACAATAATACTCATACACAGAAAGAAATAACTAACAGTGTATTTATAAACATTCCTAAGAAGAAATATGTTTTTTACATGCCTTTCTATGTGGGAATTTACTGCAACCTTGAAATTTAAATTCAACTAATACTGTACAAGGTAGTTCACATATGAATGAATATAAGAAACCAAAAAACATGCCGAAATAAGAAAAGCTGGTTTTTGTTCTATGATGGAAGAAGAAATTATATGCAAGCATAAGTTGGCTAGGGAAGGAGAGAGATTTGGAAGTATTTTTTTCTTTACATCAGCATACAGGGCAATGGTCTTTCAGACAACAAATGCCAGTTCAAGGGACAATCAGTGTGGATGAGTGAGGACATATATTCAGCCATCATTTGAAATTTTCATGAGAGAACACAAAATAGCCACAGCCTGTTAGATTTGACATTCATCACAGCATCATTGAGTGGAATGTTGAGCCTGAAGAAAAACTTGGCATACAAGTTTGCCATGTCAGCTGCAAATATTCAACTTGACGATAGATAAGAGCCAACCTGACAGTGGAAACATATGAAGATGAATTAGGATAAAGGGGTAAAGCACTGAACTTATAGAGCAAAAGAGGAAATACCTTGAATTTAGTGGATTAGACCTCCTGCTTGGGGAGCCCCAAATGGTAGGAGCACTCCTAAACCTTTACGACAGAAATTGAACGTCTGCCTCTGCAGATATGCAGGCTAACTAGTCAAGGTGTAGGAAAGACAAATATCATTTAGATTAAACATGTAGTAGAGGCTCAAGTAAATCGAGAAGGAATGGAAATTTTTAGTTATGATCTTAGAATATTAAACATTCTTCTTCATAAAGCTGTGTATAGCTTTAGGAAATTTTGTGGGTGAGTGTGGTTTTAATAGAATTTGGTAAATAAGTCTTCAGTTTATTTGCTCTCAGTAAGTCTAATTTTCTTCTTTGGTCTTACGGAAAGAGGGCTTGATATAGAGCTTGATGACAGTGATGATAGGGTTGAGTGTTTGTGCGTAAGATTCAGGCAGAAGGCCAACAAGGAAGATATCATGGTAGGAGTCTGCTATAGACCACCCAACCAGGATGAAGAGGCAGACCAAATATTCAATAAGCATCTGGGAGAAGTCTCATAATTGCTAGCACTTGTTCTCCTAGGGCATTTCAACTTACCAGACATCTGCTGGAAATACAATACAGTGGAAAGAAAACAGTCTAAGAAGCTCCTGGAGTGTGTGGAAGACAAATTCCTGACACAGTTGGTGAGGGAGCCAACTAGGGAAGGCACCCTGCTGGACCTGTTGTTTGAGAACAGAGAAGGACTTGTGGATGATGTAATGGTTGGAGGCTGTCTTCGGCATAGCGATCAAGAAATGATAGAGTTTTCCATTCTCGGAGAAGCAAGGAGGGGATCAGCAGAACTCCTACCTTGGATTTCCAGAGGGCAGATTTTTGCCTGTTTAGAGGCCTGGTTAACAGAGTCTCTTGGGAAGCAGTCTTGGAGGGGAAAGGAATTCAGGAAGGCTGGACATTCTTCAGGAAGAAAATCTTAAAGGCGTAGGAGCAGGCCACTCCCATGTGCCAAAAGATGAGCAAGTGGGGTGACAACTAGCCTGGCTGAACAGGGAGTTTTGGCTGGAACTCAGGAACAAAAAGAGAGTTTATGACCTTTGAAAGGGGAAGGCAACTCAAGAGGACTACAAGGATGTCGTTAGGTTATGCAGGTAGAAAATTAGAAGGACTAAAACCCAACTAGAACTTAATCTAGCTACTGTCGTAAAAGACAATTCAAAATGTTTCTATAAATACATTAGCAACAAAAGGAGGGCTAAGGAGAATCTCCATCCTTTGTTGGATGCAGGGGGATGTATAGTGACATATAGGATGAGGAAAAGGCTGAGGTGCTTAATGCCTTCTTTGCCTCAGTATTTAGTAGTAAGACCAGTTGTGGTGAAGGAAGTTAAATCCAGTTGGCAGCCTGTCACAAGTGGTGTTCCCCAGGGCTCAGTACTGGGGCCAGTTCTCTTCAATATCTTTATCAAGATGTGGATGATGGGATCGAGTGCACCCTCAGCAAGTTTGCAGACAACACCAAGTTGGGCGGGAGTGTTGATCTGCTTGAGGGTAGGAAGGCTCTGCAGAGGCATCTGGACAGGCTGGCTGGATGGGCCGAGGCCAATTGCATGACATTCAAGGCTAAGTGCCGGGTCCTGCACTTGAGTCACAACAATGCCATGCTCTGCTACAGGCTTGGGGAAGAGTGGCTGGAAAGCTGCCTGGTGGAAAAGGACCTGGGGGTGTTGGTCGACAACCAGCTGAATATGAGCCAGCAGTGTGCCCAGGTGGCCAACGAGGTCAACAGAAATAGAGTGGCCAGCAGGACTAGGGAAATTATTTTCCCCCTGTACTCAGCACTGGTGAGGCCACACCTCCAAATACTGTGTTCAATTTTGGACCCCTCACTACAAGAAAGACATTGAGGTGCTGGAGCAACTCCAAAGAAGGCCATGAAGCTGCTGAAGGGTCTGGAGAACAAGTCTTGCGAGGAGCGACTGAAGGAACTGGAGTGGTTTATTCTGGAGAAAAGGAGGCCGAGGGGAGACCTTAACACTCTCTACAATTACCTGAAAGGAGGTTGTAGCAGGGTGGGTGTTGGTCTCTTCTCTCAGGTAACAAGCTATAGGATGAGAGGAAACGACCTCAAGTTGTGCCAGGGGTGGTTTAGATTGGATACTAGGAAAAATTTCTTCACTGAAAGAGTTGTCAAACATTGGAACAGTCTGCCCAGGGAAGTGGTGGAGTCACCATCCCTGGAGGTATTTAAAAGTGTAGTAGATGTGGTACTTAGGGGTGTGGTTTAGTGGTGGACTTGGCAGTGTTAGGTTAATGGTTGGAATTGATGATCTTAAAGGTCTTTTCCGACCTAAAGATTCTATGATTTGCATCTGACAAGACAGAGGCTAGGGTGTAAAGTAACTGTTATTACTCGGTGGGAAGTAGTTGGAGTCTTACAGGGGTGGCTTTGCTGAACTGATATACACCTCTGCTAGGATAAGCAGAACAGAGAGTATCTGCTGCAGCCAGAAGCATGCTTTAGCTTGTATTGGGCAGTTTATGCTATGAATAAGAAGACTTTAACACCTTTTTTTTTGTGACAATAAGAAGAAAGAAGTGCTAATATAATCTTCATGTGCTTTTCACAATATGGCTCTTACAAGACAAAAGACATAGTAGACCTGCAGTGTGTCTGCCAAATTTTCACGCAAGCAATTACATTCAGCCTATCTTGAGTTCCAGCCTACAGTAACTGTGCTGCTGTGCACTGTTGAGCAGTATCTCCCTTCCATCTAACGGTGGCTGCATTTCAACAGTGAATGAAGAGATCCTATTATTATGCTTTGTTTATAGAGGACATGCTATTTATGGAGACTGTAACTTTAAAGAGGAACTATGCAAGTATATGTTTACTAGAGAGCTTGAAGTGTGTATTTTAATGGATGCAACACATTCTGACGACAGTTCCGGCCCAAATGAATAATTCTGGGTGAAATGGTACAAAGAACAGTAACTGTCCACAAATTATTTTATAAGCCACTGGGGAACTTTTCCTTGGAAAACCAAAAATCAGCAACCAAAACCCATCCAAAACCTAGAGAGACTGAATGTCAGAAGAATGTAGAAACAAACTCATGAGCAACATCTCCAATACTTTGTGTCTTCTGAAGTTTTCCAGAAGTAGGTCTTTTCCATATATCAGATTTAGCTTTTATTTTTCCATTTATTTTTTTTCTTCTTCTTCTGAAGACATTAAAGATCATAAGTGTTTTTGGACAAGCAGGAAAACTATGGATGGATGCACACAACTCTTAAGTAGTGAAATTGTAGGAAAGAGTATCTCCTAATGTTATTAAATATTCTTGTTTCCCCTTTCCCCTTCAAAATGCCACAGCTAGGTGTTAATAAATACAGTTGCATCTTCCAAAACTAGAAATGATTTTAAGATTTTTTAAAAAATGAGTAAACCTGGTTCAAAACAAAATCCTACTGTATACAACTGTCTAGTACAACTTCAGCGTGTTCTCTAGTTAAGCCTTATGGTCTTCTTTCTGGCACCTTCTTTCCTTAAAAATGCAACTAGACACCCCCTCTCCTTTTCAGAGGCCTCCTTAATTGGCTCATTGAGGTTACAGAACACATCTACCCGCACTAACTGAATCACAAAGCACTTTAGTTGCCTTTTCTCACACCTAGATCCACCAGACAGAAAGGAACTTGCAATTACTCACTCCTTAGGAATTCAGCTCTGTGGGATACTCAGACCCCAGACAGAACCCCTGTTGATCACCTCATTTATGCTATAGCACATAAAACCTGCCTAAAGTGTCTTTAACAGTCTAGTTTGGTTGTAGCTGATAAATAAGACTTGCCTGAATGGCAGTATAAACTGCTGGAGGATTTAGTGTAGGGCTGAGGACCATCAAATCTGAAAGCTCTTTTTTTTTTTCACTGTGAGATACAAATAATGTTTATTAAAGTCAGTGGAAGTTCTTTTATCCCAGAAAATAGGACTCTGTTTTATAATCTCTTTTCATTGTGTAGCTTTTGATTGTTATATGTCTCAGATTACCATCTGTAAAATGGGGATAATAAAGCCTCATTACATGCCACCTACAGCTGTTGAGGTTGTCACCTTTCATAATATATGTCAGAGAAGTGCTGAATATAACATTTTCTCAAGAGTTTTCCCAGCTTCCAAATAAAAAAAATGACATTTTTGTTATCGGCTTTACTTTTACCTTAAATTTAAGAAGCAACCGCCTTTTCAGGTTGCAGACTCTATTATCTTTGACTCTAATTCAGCAACTGCTTTTGCCCAGGTTGTTTGATATTTTGTTGGACTGAAGTGTGAGAAGACTTATGCAGTCACTGACTGTGATAACTAGCATTGCTAGTGAACAACAGTGATTCCAAGCATGCACTTCTTAATGTTTTTACCTTTTTTTTTTTTTGTTTTTCCTGATGCAGTGGGCCACAAAACCTCTTTGGAAGTTCTTCCAATAAGGGATTTTGTCATACTTTATGCTACTGTAACGACACCATTGTTCTGTTAATGTCATTGCTACCCACAAACATCCATCTGATTCACTAATAATCATGATGAAGTTTTCAAATGAAATAATGTCTGATTGCTTGAACTGTATTTACTTTTTTGTTACCAAGTTTCTAATTAGAATGAGAAAATACTTCTCATTACAAATGGCTTGCTATTTATTAGCTTGCAACTAAGTTGGAATGATATAATTACTTGAACAGAATGAAAAGATGGAATTTTTAATTTAATTTTAAAGGCTGGTTTCTTCATATTAAAAATGGCCAGAAAGTCTGAGAGCAAGCTCGGTAGGATGAAATTTGAAGAACAACAACAAAAGAAAAAAAAACATTTAAGTTTCTATCTGAAGTTAATTTTATGGGCTTAATTGTAGACCCTGGTAAAATAGAGTGTGTGTGTATAAATGTATACGTATTTATAAAATGGAAAAAACTGGCAGAGTTTAACTATAGTCATGCCAGTGAAACTGTAATTATAATTCTAACTGACTGATTACAGTAGCAGAAGAGAAAATTATTTCAGCCATGGAAGACATTAAGTCCCTGATACTCATTGATGAAGTTTACCGGAGATATTCAGTACATACTTGTGTTTTATATTTTTACCCATAGAAGATATTACAAGAGTTATAGGAGGTAAAAAACAAAACCAAAAACTAAAACTGTAAGTTTTTGCCTAATTTTTCTTCTGGCCAAAGATATTGCTGCAATTAAATTGCCCAAAACAATGTACATTCATTTAATCTACCCTTCTACAAATTAAAAAGAATAAAACTTTCATTAGGATGCACAATTTACAGTCATTTTATATCATTCTGTAAGTGCCTTAATCCAAATTCCATGAGGGTCTGCATTGCCTTTGTCTCTGAATGTGCCTGGGGTTTTCACCAGTACAGCTGGGAGGGCTACATACGGGTATGACAAAGCACAAGCCATCGGCCTTTATGAGTCCTGTACCGCCCCTTCACATGAGATCTTGACAGCCCCTGGAAAGCCCATTCCTGGACCTTTCCACATTTAGGAATACATGTCCCATTACGTAATAGCATTACAATTCTTTTTTTTCCACACCATAACTTAATAATTATAAAGATTCCCTCTTTGGAAAGGCTGCCCATAGCCAGGATACCTACGTTTCTTATTCATTGAGCTACCAAAGAACCATATGTGCTGGTGTGCTAACCAGGATTGCTCTGGGTGAAACTTTTCTATGGACAGGAGTCTGCATACAGCCATGACCAGAGGAACATTCCCTCAATCCAAAGCTGTGATGAGAAACATTTCCTGGTTCCTCATTCCCTCTGCCTCTTGTTTTCAAAGATAAGATCTACCTTTTCCCTCCTATTCTCTCACTAATCCTCCTCACCCCAATTCCTTGCCATGACAATGCATCTGATTTAGTAATTACCAGGTAAATACCAAGACTGACTAATGCTCATATTACAGCTCAGGGCAGCATCAGCCATAGCACATGTGTAAAACATTTAAGACATTCGCTTTTCAGTAAATATGAAATACAGGTTTTATTATATCACATTCAATGACTCTTCAGCCCTAGTTCCAGCCATGTCTCCAACCATGCTCTCAATTAATTGACTTATCATACCGTCCTATTAACTGCCAGGAAAATGTAGTACCACTTCTGAATATGGAAATATACAATAGCTACCTTTTATAGCTATCTTTGTTGCCTATGCCTGGGAGATAGTTTAGGAAAGAAATTTGGCAGCTGTGCTCCACACATCCAGAAGCAGCGTAGTTGAAGAATTACATGAATTCACCAGAAGTATAAGTTAAAGGAAGTCTTCTTTCCTTAGACACTCTTCCAAAGCAAGCTTTAGCTGGTCACATTTGAGAAAACCCGGAACGCAATGACTTTCCAATGCATTGTCATAAAGGAAGTAAGTAGACAGAGACCTACAGGACTCAAGAAATGTTTAAACCATTGGTGTTTTTTGAAATTCACTTTTAAAATAAGATTTGATATGTCCTTCTATCTAGATCATTTAGCTGAGACTGAGGACAGGCAACTGTCAGTCTTGGTGGGATGGCTAATGAAGAAGACTTGAGAGGCTGTGACCTTCTTTGCTGAAGTTCTTGTTTGCAAGGTCAAAGCTCTTCACAAAGGGCACAGCTGTTTTGGGTGACCACTCGAGTGTCCTACATTGATAAGCTCTCCTTATCTTTCTTAGTCTGTCATAGAGTCCTGATGCCAGGGATTGTCAGGGAATAATGAGGGTGGAGTTCTCCCTAATAAATGGAAAGCCAGAAGCTGAGCAAGAGCCCAGCCTGAAGAGTGCCCTCAACAAAGAGGTGCAGTCCCACTGGGTCTGAATGCAATGGGCTGAGCTGGTAATGGAAACACACAGAGGAAGTAAGGAACTAGGTCTGGAGTACTTCCAGGAGGGTTCAGTCAGGAGCAAGTGGTCACAGGCCCATAGAAACATAGCCTTGAAACAAGGCTACAACATGGATCCAGAGTCCACTCAGGAGATGGAGCCCAGTATAGGACTGGAGACAAACTACAGTGTACATACAAAGAGTTCACCTGGGAAACAAGCTACCTTCAGCATCTCTCTGAGATACATGCAAGAGACAAGGCTGGAGACAGGCATACTGGTCCATTATGGTCTATTGGTGCCTTCACAAACCTGGAAAGGATCACCCAGCACAAGAGCTTGCTCCATTTGGGGACCTATAGACCAGAAATTATTTTTTCTCTCTCTGTGAATGGTCTGTGCTCATCTTGAGTCTTGGTAAGTTCTGGTGATTTTGGAACAGGCTGTAGGCTACCTACAAGGAGTGGAGGTGATGAAGGAAGTGTGTCCACATGACAACGTCACTCAGCTTTAGAGTCTGGGAAGAAGTAGCACTCTTTTTCATAATGTGCCAAATATATAGGTTCAAATAAACTCTGGAACTGCCCTAGGAGTGGCTGATACAGCTACGTTTACAGGTTCAGTTCCAGTTCCTTGTCCATGATTTCACTCCTCCTTTCAGCCTCTGAGCCAAGGACAGTCAGATAAGGACTCTTACCTTCATTGTGGTTAAGTGCATGTAGGTCATAGCATGCTACAGAGCAGTTATTGGAAATACAGATGTGTCTTTCCAAAGGTGCTACAATGGCTGCATTTTAAAGAGGCCTAGTGTTGGGATCTTGTTGCAATCAAGGTACATAATCCATGGTGTGAAAGCAAGAAGGATATCTAAATCACTATGTCACTGGAGAATAGCTCAAAAGAACACTGGCATTTCCAGGAAGCCTGACGTTATTTTAATATTGGTCAGGGACAGGACTCGTGCTTAGATGATTATTCACCTGTACTATCACTAAGATACATAAAGGCAAAATAATTCATTTCTTCACAGAGAAACACACTCTTCTGATTCTTCTTTTTCACAGCACACAGGAGTAAATTCATTTCTGAAGTGACTGAATGTAATACACATTCTGTCTAAAAGCTGAAGATATGTAAGTGGTACAAAACATTTCAAAATCTTAGAAAACTCCAATGTGTAGAACTGAGGAGATAAAACCTGTATGCTGCTCTGAAGTTGTTCCAGCCATCAAATCTGTTGCTTGATTTTCAGTGGTGTAAAGATTGCTTTGGCACATGTCACAGAGTTGTGCCACATCTCTCTGTGCTTCTTCCGCACAGAGTTGTCTGCATCTCTGTACATCCAAGAAGAATCTTACACACTTCATTCCAATATTTGCAAAGCAGATGGCAGGACTTTATAGAGAACAGCAGGGCTCAAAGCTGAAGTTCTCTAGTTTTACCCATCTCCACATTTATAGTCAGACTGGCGTTTAGATGCAATATGGGTTTACAAGGTGTCTATAATTTTGAACATTTTTTTTGACCTACATCCTCTTATTTTGATCCAGATGCCGTATTCTTGGAGAAAATGGGGTTATTCACTGCTGTGATGCAATTGTAAATGCATTTCAGTAAATTCAGAGTTTTTTCTTTATTTCTGTTCTGGTTTGGCCTAAAACAGACCAATTTTCCTTTCAGTGATTTTTACTTTCCGCTAAGTTTCTTCTAAGTAACTGCACTTTCTGAAACTAACTGCACGTTTTGCAGACAGTGTCTGCTTCTACGACTGATAACACTCAAAGTTTATAGTTATCACTGAGGCACCGGTAGGGATGTTATGCAGAAAGGCTCTTGCTGTACTTATTCCTAGAGAAACCAAGGTCACTGCTAAATTCCTCACTGGTTACGAGTGAAGAGCTGCAGGAGGGTCGCACCTCCAGGGAGAAGTGGACAGGACAGGTGACCCAAAATTGACCAACGAAGGTATTCCATCTCATACACGTCATTCTCAGTAAAAAGTGGAGGGATCACGAGGGTCTTGTAGCCTTTTGCCCTTCTTCTTCCCTTTCTTGCCCCTTCTGCTATGGCCGGTGTCCGAAGAGGACTCTGTTTTCCTGCTGCCCCCGATCCCAATCTGTGCATCCCTGAATCCAGTTCCCATCCATCGCTGGGCCCAGCCTGGGCCTTCCTGGAGCCTGCCCTGCAGTGCCAGTGGTGACGTGACCGACATTGGGGGAGCTCGATTGGTTTTGTACATATTTATATATATTTAATTATTTCCATTATTATTATTATACTCTTTTTCATTATTATAGTTATTAAAACTGTTTTAACTTTTCAACCCATAAGTCTCTCTCCCTTTTCCCTTCCCCTTCTTGGGGCGGGGAGGGAGGGTTAAGAGAGAGCATCTGCCACCGGTTTAACAGCCAGCCCAGCTTTAAACCATGACAATTTCATAAGTAGTTAAATTCATGTATGACTCTCTGGATTTCTTTTCTATTATTTGCATTCAATAGAAAATGTTGCACAGAATGGTTTTAGAGTGGGAAAGTGAAGATAGCAGAACATAAAATAATTACTTGTTCATCAATGTGAACATTCCTAATTAAGAGCTTGAAATAAACAGATGAACAGGAATACAAACAAAAACCTTTCAATTAGATTTTAAATTCAATTAAACACTCATTTTTTTTAAAAAAAACCCCAAAACTTCAGGATAAAAAAGAAATTATGACAAGCGGTATATTGCTATAAAATTATTCTGAAGTCCTTGGTAAAATCTTAAATTTAACAAAAATAATATTCAAGAAATGCATGTAAACCACCATAGTTTCGAAGAAATAAACCTAGTAAATTAAGAATATCATTGCCTACACAACCCAGTTTTTGAAAGCTGTAACCTCTTCGTCAGATAAAGACATGATCTTTGTTTCTTTTTAGCTTTAAAGCTTCTTCTGAACACGCAAAAAAATGAAAGTTTGCTTTCCTTTCCTGATCCATTAATAAAAAGTAGGCTAGAAATGCAAAGACATGAGATTTTTAGAATTATGTGATGATAAAACTGAAAATAACTCAACTCCCTCAAAACCAGATGAATTTATTAATATTTTCTTTTAAGGACTCAAGTTTTTTTTTGGAAGAAAAATATATTTTGCATTTGTTTTGTATCCAGCATGTTTACATTTTATTGAAAAGACAGCAATCATATTTTAGACTATTTTTTCTGTATTTTTAATTAAAATAGAATTTTATTTCAGAAACTATTTGATAGAATCACTACAAAAATAAATCTTTAAAATAACATTTTTAATTCACCTTTACTCAACATTAAAAATACATAAACTGAGACAGACTAATATAAGTTAAGCTATGTAATTGCTTAAATATGTAAATAATTAATCATCTTTTTAGCAAACTGATTATTAATTTTTAGGTAATGAGACTAAAAAAAAAGAAAGTAATACTCAAATCACTTATTAAAATCTAGAGGGCGGGAACTGATACATCCTACTTTTGACTAAGTTGTGAACTACATTCATAAAACCCATTCAGTCCTGAGAAATATTCCTCCCCACTTTCCAGAATCACCTAATTCTGTTTGTATTTAAATTTAAACCCAGGATAAGGGATTTTTTCTTTAAGAAAAAAACATATCTAAAATACTTGTAGCCGTCTAACTATTAGCATAGATGCAAAACTCATCACAGGTAATTATGTTAAGAGGTGGGATAGAGTGAGACTTCTCTATATTTGTTATATTTCAAATTTCTTTTTGCATATCTGTTCAACTTCATTAGGAGGGGAGTAGTATTCTCTGAGAAGAAAGGCATGGTGGTTTGATCAGTTTTTAGGGATGTGGAAGATGATAGAAATTAATTTCCCCAAGATTAATGAAATCTAAAACCTAGTCTAAAGTCTAAAATAATCATTGAACTGTTTTGTCAAACACAGGTACCAAAGTTCCTGCTGTTAGATAGGCTACATCAGTAGACAGAGAACACAACTGAAGACAATAGTCTTTTTATACCTAGTATTTATATATACATATATTCTGAGTGAAAAGTAAACAATTTTACTTCAGATTGACTAGGTGACTCATTGCAGCCTTCCTGCAGTTAGTTGCCAGTGTATTTAGTGGGGACTATGAAATCCTTAGTTCTGCAAAACTGAAGAGATGTATCTCTGCCACGATTTGTAACTTCAGAAAGGCAATAACAAAGTTTTGGCATCTGAATTAACTGGAATTAACATCAGAAACTGTTGATTTTTATCAGTTGTTCAGGAGGGCTAAGTCTAGATTTTTTGCATGGAGAAAGAAATAAGGAAAAACAGACACAAACTCTTCACGGTCACCATCATTGCAACATTCTTTGATGATGAGTAGCGTCCTAGAGAATATCTTTTCTTCTCAAGTTATTTTTTTCCCCTATGAATTTTCATTCTCTATCCCAGCTGCCAGAAACTTCTAAATATCACTAAAGAAACAAAGTTGCAGTTTCTATTTTTAGATTACATGAGTAGGTTTTCAAGCACATGTGTTGACTTCTGGTACTAATTGCCAAGAAGCACAAATAAAACTTAGATATGAAACAAGACAAAAATGCACCCCACATTCTTTATATTTCTAATAATTAACAAACATACTTTGATTTTGTGTTAATGGGGGATGTTCTCTTGAACACTCCTTTATGTTTAATTACATGGGTTGAATTTTCTGTCTGTATTTAAATTCTTTTCCTTAATTGCCACTGTCTTGCATTACAAAAATAGCACCATAATGATTTCCACATGAATGTGCAAAAAATTTAAACAGTTCGTTGATTTTAAATGTCCTGTAGTTTCTTAAGTCCCAGCTGTAAATGCTGTCAAGTTTTTCAGAATTCTGAAGAGTTCTTAAATTTTGGAAGTAACCAAATAATCTTAACTTGTTCTGAATTTTTATAATCTATTGCTTTATTAAATGCTAACACAAAGTTACATCAAGCCTTTTTACTTTAATTTCTTCATATAAAATTCTAATGTAACTTTACAGATGTTTAATACTTCCTCTTTACCAAGAAAAGGAGTTATTAGGATTAAAACTACACGTTTGGCACCCTTCCATTATATCATAATAACATCTACAGGCTCTACCAAAATATGGCTTTACTGTACATGTTGTAATAACATATGACCCTACCCACAGTCCATTGAAATAGGTAGTATTTCCCCCCTCCCCCCACCCTTTAGTAATGTAGAGCTGCAATAACAGGTAATTTCAGAAGAAATTTAGGAAATAAGTACTGGTGGGATGCAGGATAGGTATATTAAAATAGATATATTTTACTGTACATAGAATTTGGAGATTATGGTCTTTTTAGTCATGATACTAGTATGAGATTACCCCTTTCCTTGGCAAGACATTAGACACTTTGAAGTGATACTTTCAAAGTAGTAAAAAGTCTCAAAAGGCTCTAAAAGTTAACTTTATATCTTTAAATTTTTGTCTCCTCTATAGTATTTTACACTTCTCATGCTGATGGCCTGACATGGTCTTATACAAGGAGTAGAAAAATAACAGGAATCCATATATCGGGTATAGGATGAGATGAGAGTGAAAACTTGAGTTTGACCTTAAATTTAGCAATCTGATTTTTGAATGCTGGCTAGTAGAATGGACCCTCACCTTCTCAAGTGTTTAAATCAGAAAGGAAATGTCTTTCTAGAAGATAATTTGACCTCCAGTGTCAGGCATGAAGGAAAAAGAGAATTCCTGAGCCTGTCTTATGCAGGGAATTGAACATAGCTCCAGCATTAGACATTAATGCCATGAAGTCCTCTGAATGCATTGCTTTTTCCTCATCTTTCTGACATAGATGTATAGAAAGAAGTATTCCGAAGGAAGCTTGTGTATAAATAGTCATTGATGAAGCTGTATCAATGAGGCTGCATGGTGGATGAGAGGGATGATACTAAGCAGGAGGAACAGGACACCTAAACAGGAGCTGACACACCTAGATATTGACGCTGTGGAAAAAACGGGTTTTACAGAGGTTGGGTTTTTTTGGGGGTGGGTTTGGTTTTTTGGTGTTTTTTTTTTTTTTTTTTTTTTAAAGAGAGCATTATCGCTTATTCCTTTCTTATTCATCTCAACAAATATCATGTAAAAGATTTAAAAATAGCAGAAGAGGATATAAGTAACATAAAAAATCCTGTCTCTGATGGTTAATTTAGTGTAATTTGGAGCAAAGCTTGTTTATGGATGAAAAACAAAATTAATCAAGCAACTCATATGTAAATAGAACCATAGGGAAAGAGACAAAGTTCAAGTAAAAAACTAAACCCCGTCTCCTTATTTCAATTTTTTTTTTGCTTCAATCTAAACACACTTACTTAATTCTAGTCTTATTTAAAATGTGTTTATAATATAGAGAACGTCACAGTTTGCAGCTTTTGCTGCTTGCACTGCTTTATCTGATTTGTATTTCAAATATGAGGACAAGGAGGTCTACTTCACAGAATCATTGAATCATAGAATCATAGAATGGTTTGGGGTGGAAGGGACCTTTAAAGGTCATCGAGTTCCAATGCCCCTGCCATTGGCAGGGACATCTTCCACTAGATCAGGTTGCTCTAAGCCCCATCCAGCCTTGAACACTGCCAGGGAGGAGGCATCCACAACTTCGCTGGGCAACCTGTGCCAGTGTCTTACCGCTGTTGAATTATTTACTTTTCTTTATTCATCAACAAACTAAGCTTTAGGGATTGCTTTCCTATTCTCTCCTTAACCAAAATCAGCTTTTTTTTTTTTTGCACAAAGAAAGTGCTTCTCTCAATAGAAAATCTGAGACATCAATTTTCTGGAAGTGCATTTCTATGTAGCAACTTTGATGTAAAATTCACTTCAGGAGAGCTTTTCTTTTTTTAAGCCAGCAGTACAAAGACATCAGTGGATGCTGGTAAGGCAATTTTTCAAACTAATCACTGCTATTTATTTCTTGAAATTAAAATCAAAACAGTCAAATAATGCTTCAAAGAGCAAGATTTTTTTTAAATGTATTTTCTTTGCTAAATAGTGCATGTGGTTCACTGGACAGTATACAAAGAACATCTGTCTCTGCTGGTGCTAAGCTGGGAAGCAATTTGGTTTTATTTCTCTCAAAACATAGCTTATGCATTCCTGAACATTTCACTTTGATCCACTAATTCTCACCTGTTATACTGTGATTACATGGATGAATTGCATAGAGGCCATATCAGTTAAATAGGCAAGTTAGGAGCACAGTGGTTTTCCCAAGAACAAATACTTCAATTTAAAATTCATCAGAAGCTGACTGTGTGCACAAATATTTCTCACAGTTTTAAAAGGCTACAGATGGGCTGTTTGAAAGACATCTAATTATGCAAAGTGCTGGTCACCCCCTCCCTTTCCTCAAAACTATAGGAACTAACCACGGG